>NC_080423.1:97818396-98183397 GCF_029873635.1 Malania oleifera
TTGCCAAGATGATCTTCCTCAGCAAGTCAGGGGAATGATTCGATTGGACTTGTTGGGTTTTCCTTCTTTGCGCTCATGATGTTTTGTGTTATTACTCTTTTAGTGGTTCAGTTTTTTAGTTTTTTGGTTGCTGGTCTTTGATTTTTTGGTTTGATTTATGTTGGTTAAGTGAGTTTTAGGGTCTTGGAATTTTGCTTTTATTGTCCCAAATGCTCAAAATTGTAACCACGGTTTTCATCCGTCATAAGTGAGGAGTTTTCTAATAAAGTTTAGGAGGCGTCGCCATCTTTTACAAAAAAAAAAATACTAGATACATCTTTATTATCAATAGAATTTCAATACACCTTGAATAAATTTTGTAAATTTTTATAGGTTTACCTTTTTGAAACAAGCCTCTCGATCTAGCACCTAGCTAAATTTGTAAATTCTTCTCTTTGATAAATAATAATCAATTAATAGGGTGAAAGAGGCTGACCTCCTTTGCGGTTTAACAAAAGGTTAAGGATCGGCTTTAAGGTTTCAAAAATTTTAAAGCTTTGTCTCTTGAGATTTGAGAAAATTCTTAAACTTCAGTTTAGATTTGTCGAAAAAGATGCAAACCGCTCTTTATATTTGAGAAAAAAGAGACAAATTTTTTAAGTAGTATAAGTGTAAAAAATTAAATGTCAGAAAATGTTTGTGGAATTAATGAAACCTTATCGGAAATATGTGAAAATTTTAAAATCTTAGGGGATGTCCTTATTTTTTACCAAACCTTGGAAGACGACAATCTCTTTTCTCAAAAATTAAATATCAGAGGAGATTTATGAAAATTTTGAAATCTTAAACGGTTCGTTGAATTTTCAAAACTTAAAGAAATGTCCTTATATTTTTACCAAATCTGAGGAGAACAATAGTCTTTTGTGTCCTAATTAATATCTTCTCTTTTCAAAATAAATAGCTGAAATAAATAAATAAATAACAAAGAGAAAAGAAAACGCAAATTATATCTACAGGAAACTTGCATGAATGCACGAGACTTTGTTATAATTTCAAACCATCTGATTTCATCACAAACATAAAAGCTATATATGTGCCTGTGTTTTTTTTTATATAGCTAGCTTGGATCGGTGGAGTACTCATCGCCGACCCACCCTTCAATTATGTAGCTTAACTGCTTGACAATATTATACTAATTAGTATTTGTCAAGCCAAGCTACGGTTTGATGTGTGAAAAAGTAAAGCCCTTTATTTTATAAAGTGGAGTGGGCTGCCTGCATGAATTTGTTTTATGTAATAAATGAGGAGTGGGGACCTGCATGAATTTGTTTTTTTAAATAAATCAGAACCGGCTACTCATGAAGACCAGGACGGCCCATGACCGTTGAGATGCATGCCATCTCCTGCCCATGTCCGGCATGAGAAGACCAGCCGCACATGACAGCCCATCACGTTGTGAAGCCATACCCCACCCATGTGAAGGTTGTCTGCTTATGCGCGGATCGGCGGATGAGAAGCCCCCGCGTGACGCTATTTTGGTGAAATTTCTCTTATTATAATTAGAGAGATTTCTATATTTTTAATTTAAAAAATAAATATCATTATTCATTTCTTGTAATTAGAGAGAAGTTATATCATCCACTTTTTATAGCGGATTCCTTCTAACCTTACTTGTGATTTTTTCTCAATTTATTTAGAGTTTTATATGTAAATCTTGATGTTAATTCCTATTTTCTAATTACTTATTTTAGTTATGAAATACTGTTTGTACCCATTTAATTTTCTAACAGTGGTATCAGAGCCTTGGGTTATGCCTTTTTGGTTGAGGTTACTATTCACGATTACTATTCACACGTTTCACCAGATACTTTTACAGTATTGTGAACGTATACAAGATTTGTTCAAGTATATAGTTTCATTCATTTACGATATTGTTCATGTATACGGCATTGATCACGGTGAAAAAAGTTGGAGCCGGTTTAGTGGAGGAGCAAATCTTATCTACTACAATGACAACAAAGTACAAAATTGAGAAGTTCAATGGGAGTAATTTCTCCCTTTGGAAATTGAAGGTGAAGGTAGTCTTGAGAAAGGACAATTTCTTAGCGGTAATTAGAGACAGACCAACAGGGAAAACTAATGAAAAATGGAGTGAGATGGATGACAATGTTGTGGCCAATCTTCATCTAGCATTGGCAGATTCAGTGTTATCAAGCATTGCGGAGAAGAAGTCAATAAAACAAATTTGGGATGTGTTGACAAAACTCTATAAGGTTAAGTCACTTCACAATAAAATCTTCTTAAAGAGGCGACTCTACACTCTTCGAATGAGTAAATCCACGTCAGTTATGGATCACATCAATAACCTTAATATGTTGTTCTCTCAAGTGACAACGTTAGGCCATAATATTGAACCAACCGAACGAGGGAAGCTTTTACTCCAAAGTCTGCCAGATTTTTATGATCAACTCATCATCAACATAACAAATAATATTAAGTCAGACAATCTAGTCTTTGATGATGTAGCAGCGGCTATTTTAGAATAGGAATCCAGACGCAAAAACAAGGAAGACAGATTGTCCAGTTCTCAACAAGTTGAGGCACTAACGATGACGAGAGGAAGATCAATAAAATGTGGCTTTGTCCAGTTCTCAACAAGTTGAGGCACGAACGATGACGAGAGGAAGATCAATAAAATGTGGCTCTAGTGGGAGTCACAATCATGGTAGATCAAAGTCAAGGAGTAAGAAAAATTTTAAATGCTACAATTGTGGAAAAGGGGGCACATCTTAAAGGATTGTTGGCATAAGAAGAAGAATGCAGGGAAAGCTCCTGAGAAGAACACTTCTAAAGGATGCATTGCGAGTACCTCCAGTGATGGCGAAATCCTATACAACGAAGCGGAAACTATTTCTAAAGGTGGTAAGAAACTTACTGATGTATGGATCATTGATTCAGGAGCAACCTCGCATATGACCTCTCGCCGACACTGGTTCCACTCATATGAACCTGTTTCAATTGGATCTGTGTTTATGGGTAATGATCATGTCTTAGAGATCATTTGTAGAGACCCGAAGAAATTATAATAATTAAATAAGAAGGGAAAGGAGAGAGAAAGATAAACTGTAATTTGAAAATCTGAACAGGGGTCTTGTTGACGAACACAGCACATTTGTCGACGAACACGCTTGATGGGATCGTCGACAGGGACATGTGTATCATCGACGAGAAGGTACCGAGAGGGTATTTTCAGTTTTGAATTTCGTCGACGAGGAATAAGCATTCGTTGACAAACTTCCTTCATGGCCTCGTCGACGAACGTGGCTCGTTGAAGAGTGCAAGTGTATAAATAGCCTAAAGTTGATTTTTCTCTCAGAAATCATGCGAAAACCTCCCTCTCTCTCTCTCTCTCTCTCTCTCTCTCTCTCTCTCTCTCTCTCTCTCTCTCTCTTGTTCATCCCCTCTCCCTTCTCTCTAAGATTTTGGGCCGGTCTCTTGCCGGTTCAACAATCCAAAGCCACTACGACAGTCTTGGGAAGTTTCTCTTCAAGTCTGTTGGAGTGGATCGTTGGTGTGGCTAACTTGGACTTCATCCCAAATTCAAGGTAAAACTTTTTATTTAGTATTTGGATTTCCTACAGTTGTAGAAAATGTAATACTTGAATGAATACTAAAATTTTGTTAAGGGAGATGTTGTTTTCATGGTGTTAAACGGGGAATCTTGTGGGTGTAGGACTAGTCATTTTAGGGGCTTTTCAGTAGTCAGGTAAGGGAGTAAGTTAAAGTAGTAATTTTTTATGAAATTATTATTTAATAACTGATTAATTTTCAGAAAACATGTATTATATGTGAGTATATTTATGAAAATGTATATTTGGGAAAATACTGTTGTTACACAGGAATATATATTTTTAGTATGAAATGTTAGGAAATGTGATTTTAGAACAGAATTCATGATTTTATTTAGTCTGTGTGGCATGAATATTATTTTACGCATATTGTTTTATGTTAAGTCAATTTTACAAAAAAAACATGTTTCAGTTATTTTCAAGAATAACATGATAATATAGTAAACTATGATTTCAGAATATATGATAAATAGTATATTTATTCAAATCAATATGAATGATATGTTCGGCGCAAAGCCGTAATTATGCATGTTTTCGACGCAAGGCCGCAGTTATAAATGTGTTCGGCGCAAGGCCGTAATTATTTACGTTATTACAGAATTCAGAAAAATACTATCAATTTATTTATGTTAAAAAGTATATTATCATGTATTATATGTTATCAGAACCCGAATGATAGCTCAAATAAGTCATCAGGAGCACGGTACCATAGCTATACAGTTCAGACTTGTGCTAACTGCCTTTACTAGTAGAGGGGGTAGGAGATGAATAGTCGATGTGGCTTTCAATGTAGAGTTGTAGACGTCCACCTGGCAGTCTGGAGCAGGGTGCGGCGGGCCCATCGTACTTACAAACATTTTTGACTCGGCAGTGGTTGACTAGCTATTATTGGGTCTCGCCTTCAAGTTGCATAACTCGTCATGGGGGGTAATACATGACATCAGTTAGCTATTCATTCTGGGCAAATTTCAGAATTACTAGTTATATTATATATTTTTATGAACAGTGAAATACAATATGATTTAGTAAAACTATAAAATTGTATGTTTATTCAGTTATATGATATTATCAGTGTTTTCAAGTATGAGACATGTACTATATATTTATTATAGCACTAAATATTCATGTTGCCACACAACTGTATTTAGTTTATTTCCCTTTCTGAGAGGTGTCTCACCCCAGTTTAAACTATTTCAGGGAACCCAGCAGACTGAGGCCGCCGTTGAGGCAGTTTTTACTACCCTGCTAGGAGGGTAAGTTTCGAGCTAGGATTAGCTGGTTTTTGGGTATTAGATTCTAATTTTATCTTTTGGTGATTTTGAGGATTGTATATTTATACAGTATTTGGTGGAATGTAGATAACTCTGATATATTGTATTCTATGGTTAGGTGAATTAAATTTATGTTTACTGCTGCTTAAGCTTCCACTGTGCATGACAGGTGTGTCCCCGTTACCCACGGGTTCGGGCTGACTTTGTTATGTTTTTAAGTTAATGATAATTAATATGGTTGGTTATGTATTAAATTAAGCAGGTTGTTACAGTTTGGTATCAGAGCCTAGGATGCTAGGTTTTATGGACTCTAGAATGCAGCAGTAACAATACCAGAGTATAGGATAAGGGAATTTGAGATTTGGTTTGTAGTCTAGATGTAGGACTTTCGTGATGGTTTGGGTGTCTTTCCTAGGGTGACGATTTTAAGAAAGTCATGGTAAACTATTATCAGGTTGGGTATCTAGGTTGTAGGATTGAACCTTGAATTAAGATTAGGAATGATGAATTAGTTAAGGATATAATATACTAGTTAGATGATATGTTATGGTAATATGGTCCTAAGTTAAGTTTATTGTCTTTTCATGATGGACCTAGAGGTAGTAGCGCCCATGCTATTGGTAATGAGGATGTTGGGCCCTCGGGCGCTGCAGGTGGTGATTTAGTCGCAGTATTGCGCAGCATGCCTCAGCAAGTCATGACTGAAATTGCCAGGAACTCCAGAGAGTAGGGTGACCCGTCTGCAGGCTACGATAGTTCGATTAAGAAATTTATTAAGATGAATCCTCCAGTTTTCTCAAGAGGAAATGATCCTGCAGTCGCTGAAAACTGGGTGCAGGAGATTGAAAAAGTGTTTGCAGTGCTACAGTGTACTGAGGAGCAGAGGGTGCTATTTGCTACGTATAAATTGACTAGAGAGGCCGAGAGATGGTGGACGACAATGAAACTCCTGGAGCAGCAGAGGACAGTGCCTATAGAGATGACATGGGAGCAATTTAAGGAGATATTTTTCGATAGATATTTTCCAGCCTTGTCTAGGGAGGCTAAGATTGAGGAGTTTCTAAATCTGAAGCAGGGACAGCAAACAGTGCAGCAGTATGCGGCGAGGTTCATTGAATTATCTCGCTTTGCCCCGTACATTATTCCAGATGAGACGAAGAAGGTAATGCAGTTTTAAAGAGGTCTGAGGAGAGAATTATATAAGCAAGTGTCGATATTGAAATTGCAAGATTTTGCTGAGCTGGTAAACATGGCAACTATGGCAGAAGCTGGAGAGCGGTTGGAGGCTGAGGAGCAGAGACAGAGGAAGAGATCCACACGTTCTAGTTCCCAGCAGGGGTTCAGTCGTGGTTTGTGGAAGAGAGGTGGCTACTATAGGGATCGGAGGCATGAGTAAGGGAATCGTGGGTTTTAGGATATGTAACCATTTCTAACTTGCCCGACTTGTGGGAAGAGACACCCGGGTGAGTGTTGTGTCAGGCGAAATATCTGCTACTGCTGTGGGGAGTCAGGACATATAATGAGAGATTGTCAGGCTCAGATTGGAGCTGCTCCCGCTTCTAGACCTGCTCGGGGAGGCTATCAGGTGCCACGTGGAGGTCAGCAAAGGAATATGGCTCCAGTCAGAGTTTTTGCTTTGATGTTGGGTGATGCTGAAACAGCCGGCGACATGGTAACATGTATGGTTAGCATGTTTTCTTTTAAAGTTATTGTATTATTTGATTCAGGAGCCACACACTCGTTTGTGTCTATGAAGTGCGCTAGATTATGTGGGGCAGAATCACATTTATTAGACACCGAACTGTTTGTAACTAGATTTGAAGAGAGCATTTTATTTTGGGCATTCATTTTTATTCGAAGCATAATATTCTCACTTATTTTATTTTTTTTTAAAATCATTTTGAGAGTATTCTTAGAGTTTTCCCACATTATTTTCTTGATAAATTTCTTTGGTAAACTCTTTGTCGCACATGAATCTTGCACATCCATTACAAGATTCATAAGCTCATATTCTTATTACAAAATTATTTTTGAGCACAAACCCTAGCTCCTCTTGAACTATATTTTCCATATATCATTTTTGGGAAAATTATTTTAGGGTTTAAGATCTTTGAAGTTTTTCATTGCATACTCCATTTTTATTTAAAGATTATATACTGGCAAAAATATTTTTGAAGAGCAAATACTCTAGGTTCTCCTGTAATTTCTTGAAAAATATTTTTGGGAGAATATTTTATTAGGGTTTAAATTGAGTACATTTTATATCATATTTGAGAGTGTATTTTTTGAGCTTCATTATTGTACATCTCTACTTGTATTTAGAAACATGTCATTTGTACAAAAATGTTTTATTGTATTGGTGGTTCAACGTGTAAATTAATTAGGAAGGCTTTGCACCGTAAGGGAGATCAGTTTGATTCAGGCCGGTAAATTGAACTGGGGAGTCTCCGCCCCGTAAGAGAGACCAGTTGAGCTTAGCCTGATCATTGAGTTGGGTTGTGGCCCCGTCCGTAAAGTGCAGCTGATCTTATGGCTCAAACCGGTATGTACAGTTGGGATATTCCTCACCTTGTAAGGAGAGGTTGTAAATGACTTCTACTTCGCTCATTTAAGTGTAAGGATAGTAAAATCCTTGGAGGTATGCCTAAGGCGGGGACGTAGATTAGTTTAATTTGACCGAACCTTAATAACAAATTGTGTGTGTGTGTGTGTGTGTGTCTTTCTCTCTCTCTCTCTCTCTCTCTCTCTCTCTCTCTCTCTCATTTATATTTCTGCACTTTAATTTCCACATATTTATGCTTGTTTATTGATTGTTATAATTATTTACATGCACACATTAAATTAAATGAGATATGTTAAACACGTGTATGTTCACATTCATTGCTTGACCATTTTACATACATGCTTTTAATTCTACCTGGGATATGATGTGATGTTTGTGTGCAAATATTTAAATTGTAGAGAATGTCATATTTATTTTAAATAGTTGCATACTTAATTAATTAAGGGAATTGAGACTACTTAGAAAAGACCCTAGGTTGCGAAATACTGTCTAAGATCTTAAATTGACCTAGGAAGTTTTAAATCTTCAATTCACCCCCCCCCACCCATTGGGATTACACCAATTATATCAAGAATCCATTCCATTAACCAACTAAACGAAACTAAACATGCCCATATGAAATCCAAAAAAAAAAAAACAAACACAAACAAAAACGAATAACTTGTGAATTGATGACAATTACCTACAAAACAAACACCCGAGGAAAACATAAGAAAACCAAATGATGACAATTAAAGACGAAAGTTTGGAATATTCATCTAATTCATATGAATTAGACCTCTCATTGACTGTGAAAATTTAGAATGGAGAGAGAGAGCTGAATTTAGAATAATAAACCTGTTGTCAAAACCTCTTATTTACAAACATAAAGAGATACAGTTAATATCCTTCCATTATAAAATTTTAAAAAATTAGTTCTTAATTATAGGATCGTACACCCACACATGTGACAAGTAGACCTCACAAAATAGATAAATATTCGTCAATTCGAACCGAATCTGACCTGCTTAAGCCAACTCATAATTGGTCTGCATATTAAATTAGTCAAATATGGTTTAAACTTTTTTATTCGCCTCTAAATAAGTTGATTGATGGATTTAGGATTTTTTCCGATAGATATTCGCTTGCCCACTAACAACTAATATTTAAATTCATTGATAATCTCATATGTTCATGCTTATTAGGCACCAATTCAATTGACATAAACTCTATTGATTAAGGTTTTGTCCCACACTCCCAACTCTTGCACTATTGTATGTGTCTTTGGGTTTGCCGCATGCCCACATTCAAACTCAAGCCTAAATATTCAATTTTCTCCTAATCAAAACAAAAGTCTCTAATTCATGTTCTAAAAAAAATCATAACTTTATAAGTATTCATTAAATGTTTTACAATTCCCAAAATTTAATTTTAAAAATAATTTTAATTATTATGTTACAAAATAAATTGTTTATTGGATGATAAAAAAAAAATTATATCAGGGATGGGAATGACGGATTATCCCCATCCGCGCTATTTATTATCTCATCTGAATCACCATAAATCCACAACTCAAATGAGTCGGATACGGATTGTAATATCCTTACTCGATAATCCACCTAATATGCCACGGATTATCCGACCAATCCTTTTTGTCAAGTCTAGTGCCGAGTAAATATATATAAATATCACGGTTCCTTCCAAATTTGATTTTAAGCAAATAAGATGAAAAATAGTTCACAAACCCATATCCACTTTCTTTTTTTTAAAAAAAAAACCTTTTGATTTTGGACAAGCTTTATCATCTCCCTTATATTATAATCTATAGACTTAAAACTTGTAACATATACCAAGTCCAGCTCATAAGTGTACCAGCCAAAATCTTGCTTGAGCTTCGGTGAATATAATTTCTTGCTTTTATTTAAGAAAAAAAAAAAAGTTACATGTGACCAGAAATGCCCATTTACTCAAGCAGTGTGGGCCGTGGACCACCTGCCTGCTTATAGAATAAAATATGTACAAAGAAAAAAAAAATTTTATTTTCTTTGCTTAAAGTAGAAATTCTTTATGCTAGGCCGAGTTTAAAGTAATATGAAGCAAACACTATTAAGCAAGCACCACACTTCGGGATTTATTTCTCAATAAATGTACTTTTTAAAAAAAAAACTTTTTATGTGAAATAAATCCATCAAAGTTGTTCTTAGGGATATCCTGGCGGTAGAGTTTGAAACTTTCATTTTACAAGTTTCAATTGCCAATATCAAGGTAGGCTGATTGGTGATAAACATATGTCGGAGTTGTGGAATATATTTATAAATAAATGACTTATTAACTTGAAGCTTGCAATGAGTGGGAGATTTCACAAAAAGGATGAGAGAACCCAAAGGGTCCGGAGGCGCATTGTTGAATCTCTTAAATTATTGTGTTTTTACTTTCTCTTCTTTTTTCCCCTGTCAATTTGCTAGATCTGTGCGCGTATAAGCTTCTTAGGTTATGCTTCTCAACAATATGATATGGCAAATGGACCGTCTTCTTGTGTGTAAACAGGCCCTTTCACCTCCAATGAAGGAAAGAAAAAAAAATAAAAAATCTGAGAGTGAAGGGGGGCGGGAGAGAGAGAGTATAACAAAACAAGGGGTAACTGCAATTTTATTAGCAAAGGAAGTCTTATTGATTTACATGCACGCATACAGTACATATGCTGATATGCTATGGTGCATCATATATCCAAGCTGCACCTTTACGTCACTCAGCTTGGCTAGGCAAAAGCAGAGGAACGGCAGACTCAATAGCAGCCGCAATACTGGCGGCCTTCGTCAGCCTGAAGCTTTCGGGGCACAGAGACTTCAAGGTGGAGCTTGGTTTCGGACAATCCGCATAGTCCTTGTTTGCAGAATCATAGTCGAAGCAGATATCGATCTCGTACAGCTGCACCACGCTCCCCTCCTTGTCTTTGTTGCACAGCAGGATGACCAGCTTGTTGTTCGCCAGACTTGAAATGGTTCCCGGAAAATTATCTTCCTTGGTCACCGTCTGGCCATTGGGAAACTTTCCCAGCGCGGTCAGCCGCGCACCCAGATTCACCTTGTCAAATAGATTGAGTCCCAGTAGAAAGAAGTCGCTGGCGGACAGCCCGGAGCACTTGCCGTGGGAGCTCCACTCGTGGTCCCAGAACTGCTGGTTCGTCTTGGTGCTGTAGCTGCCCCAGTCTGTGGTCATCCTGGTTTTGGTGGCCTCTGGGAATGTGTTCCAGTCGACGCTGTTGTCTCCGCAGGTGCCCTTGAACAGAGGCCAGAGGCCGTGGACGCTGAACCGGTTCGGCGGGCTGTTCTTGCACTTGGTGCCGGTATTGCACAGCGAGGTCGGCCAGGAAATGGCTAGTTTCATCAGCTTCTCCCCATTGCAGTAGGAGACTGGAGCGGAGAGAACCAAGAGAGTCACCAAGGCTGTAGTGTACACTGCAGGCAACATCGTTAATTAAGATGTATAGCTAGCTTGTGCCTACGTTCTACCCATTTCGTGTTTATATACATAGCTCAAATTACCCCTGCCGCACTTTGTCTTTTTTGTTATTTATTTATTATTTTTTGGCTAATCATTCACGCGTGCATCCACGCTCGAACTCGTATACTTAGTTTTTTCTAAATTTAATTTAATTTTAAATAAAAATATTTTTAAAAAATTTAGATGAAATTTTATTTTCGTAATTGATGTGTCCATTAAAAACATCATAAATTCCGCATTTTCTAAATAAAATATCCATTCAGCTTCTTTTATTTATTGACCGTTCCTCAGGCCCCGAAGCCATCCAGCGTGTGCATTGCATGTAATATAAATATATATATTTAGCAACAGTGCATGGGAGCCAGGTGGCGATGGAGGAGTGTGAGGGTGGACAGGTGACTATGCAGGCATTAAGCTGGCTGCATGCGTGGCCAGCGCGATGCATGCAATGGATATATACACGTGTCTTGTGAGTCAGAGTGCCTAATTTATTATGTGTGAATTAATCCCACTGGTTTTGTTTACCTGCAAGTAAGTGTCCAACTGGTAAACTTTGCATGGAATGCATCTTGGACCGTCGGATTATTCAAACAAGAAAGCACATAATTATCTGAACAAGGATCATTAACTGCCAACCTGCTTAAAATGCTTTTACATTTCTCTCCCAAATTTTTCAAGGCATGGCTGCTGTCCCTTCGCTTTTAGATAGAACCACCGGAATCCTTATCCTGTTTTTTAGACTAATTTTGCAGTGTCCCATTAGTTTCACAAGCACGCATTATTCTCTTGTGTGGGGAACGGAGGTTGATGGATCATGGAAGGAGGCATGGACCCCAAAAGTCAGATACATCTGCATAATTGCCCTACATGAATTGAATGTATAGTTAATTTCTAAGAACTCATCATCTTTCTTCTTTAAGAGATGCTCAATTACGATTAAAGTCTTTGACTTATAAAAATTTTTGTTTAAAAAAAAAAATTTATGTAAGCTCCTAATCGATAATTTTTTAAAAAATTTAATTCAATATTTTTATAGAGTAGATTAAGATAAGAATTGTAGCGACCCGAATTTTAAAAGTGGAATTTAAATAATAAAAGAAAGGAGAATGGAAGTTGGGAATAGAAGGGAAGCTGCCAAATTTCGTCGACGAACACAGAGTTTCGTCAACGAGAAAATGCCAAGAGGGGGTTTCTGAGCTGACTGAATTTCGTCAACGAGGAGTGGATTTCGTCGACGAAATTTGTAAAGGACTCGTCGACGAAGGTTGGGCTCGTCGACGAATTCCGCTGTCTATATATATGAAAAATCTGATTTTTATTTCATTGCAAGCTTCCTCTCCACTCTCTCTCTCTCTCTCCTCTTCGGCTCTCTCACTCTCTCTCTTAGATTTTGGGCTAGTTTTACGCCGGATCGAAAATTTGAGACTACCATGACGCTCCTGGCGGAGTTCTCTACGAGTTTGTAGGAGCGGATCGTTGGGCAAACGAAATTGGAAATCATCATTGGGTTGAGGTAAGGCTTTTTAAGTTAAATTAGACTTTATGGTAGTTATAGAAATTGATATACGCATGAAAATACTAATGTTTAATACTGAAAGTTTTGAGTTTCAGGTATTGATCAGGATGTCATACGGGGGTCAGATTAGAATATTTTAGGAGCTTTCTCAGTAGTTAGGTAAGGGAATAAACTAAAGCAGTTATTTTTCACGTAATTTATTATTAATTATGAGTAAATTTATTTTCAGAAAAGCAAATATTATACCTGTATATTATAGATGAAATGTACGTTTGGGAAATACTGCTATTATGATGAAATATATATATGTATTTATGAGATGCCAGAGAATTATGATTTTAGAAAAAGAAGTATGATTTTATACAGTGCACGTGTGGCATGAATATTATGTTATGTGAACATATTATGATATGAAAGATTTTATGAATAAAGTATGATTTCAGGTATTATGAAAAGATATGTTATGTTACGATCATTTAGACGAATGTATGATAAATGAATTATTTTCAGAATATGTATGCCTGAAATGATGTTGGCACGAGGCCATATATTTTATGTTATCGGCACAAGGTCGTATTCATGTTTTGGCACGAGGCCATGTATTTATATTATCGGCACGAGGCCGTATTTACGATTTTGGTGCGAGACCATGTATTTATGATTTCAGCACGAGGCCGTATCTATGTTTTCGGAACGAGGCCGTGATGATGTTATGTATGTTCATGTATTATATGTTTTTACAACCAGGATGTTAGTTTAGTTCAGTTCAGGGCTCGGTACCGTAGCTATATTGTAAAGTTTAGTTCAGTTCAGGGCTCAGTACCGTAGCTATATTGTAGATCAGATATCTACATCAGATTAGTGCTAACCATTCCGAGAGGGGATAGGAGATGGATAGTCGATGTGGCTTTCAGTAAAGTGTGGATGTCCACCTGGCAGTCCGGACCAGGGTGTAGCGGGCCCATCGTACTTACAGACATATTTGATTCGGCAGTGGTCGGTTAGCCATTATCGGGTCCCGCTTTCGAGCTACACAACCCATCATGGGAGGTAATACATGACATTAGCTAACTATTCATCCTGGGTATATTTTCAGTATTACAGTTATAGCAGATGCTTATGTATGTTATGATTTATTGACAAATATAAAAGTACATGATTATCCAGTATGATAGTATGATTATTTCCAAAGTTATGAAATGTACTGTATATGTATAAGAACTTTAAATGTTCATATTACCACATGACTATATTTAGTTTATTTTCTCTTACTGAGAAGTGTCTCACCCCCGAACTTAATTAACTTTTCAGGAAACCTAGAGAAACCGACGGGTCAAGGCCGCCATTGAGTGAGTGGAGCTTTCCTACTAGAAGGGTAAGCTTTGTACTAGGATCAGTAGATTTTTGTTGTATGATTCTAGAGTCATTTTGATATTTTGATGGTTGTATATAAGTACAGTAATTGGAGATGTAGTAAACTCTGGTGTTATGCTTCTGATGTTATGTTTTATAGATTGATGATTTGGATTTTATGTTTATTGCTACTTAGATTTCCGCTGTGATTGACAGGTGTTCCCGTTACCCACGGGTTCGAGTTGACCATTTTTATTTATTATGTTATATTTTATTGAGGGACGTTACAAGAATATATAGTTTTTAATTGAGGGCATTTGGTAATAAAGTATTGCAATGGTAACAATTTAGGAGTCTAGTTGAATTCGATAATAGGTCATTTATATTTTTATAAAAAAAATGTATTGGTATAGAGTCCCAAGATGGGTGAGAATAAATAATTTTTTTTTTTAAAAGAGCCGAAAAACCACCCAAATAGTGTCCCGTCCCAGGGTGGGAGCAAATATAATATAAAAAAAATTAAATTTCTTTTTATCTCTAATAATAATATTTTTGGTGTAAAATTTTCCAATAATAAGATATTTTGGACCTAATTCTATTAAACTAAATCTTGATTTATCAGGAGCCAATTATGGGATCAATTACGTAGTTTTGTAATTTGGTGCTGTCCGAATAAATATAAAGGGATCATTCGAATAAAAAATTTGAATAATTTAAAAAATAATAATATTTTCTATACAATTTTAATAAACTAGCTACTATTTGCTCTGACCTATTGATTCTTATATATAATTCTAAAATCGCCTTAATACACATATAATGTGTAATCACGATGAGTTGTCTCATCTCGTCTAATTTAATCGAGATATAAAATTTACTAACATAAAAATACATTTAAATTGTAACGGCCTCCACCAACTTTAACTAATATTAAACTAACTATTATCTATTTCAATTTACTACATTTATGCTTCTATTTTATAAAAAAATATATTAAATACTAATCATCTTCATAATGTGAATGTGACATCTAACATTGCTCCTTTTTTTTTTTTATATTAAAAATGATTAAAGGTAGACTGGAGAGCAGAAGACGATAAGGGTTGGAGAATATTACTGCGAATGATGCCTTTGGTGGCGAACGTGGGCGGTGGGGAGTTGGTGATATTAAAGTATTGATCTTATCGTCAAGTGTCGTTTTCCTTTTTTGTCAGAGCCTTCATAATGTATAAAATGGACTCCGCAATTATTATCTGCTTGGGGAACAGATGGCTGGATACCATTTTAGGTTTTGGACATATGTAATAGATCCAATTCCAGCTCATAACTGTACGACTCAAATACAAATGAAATAATGCCCATGCACATGTGTGTGGACGAGTTTTTTACAAAAATATTATAAAAAAAATATATAACTATGGAGAAAAGTGAAAAATATATAAAAATGTATGTAATCGATTTTCCCTGTTCTCTTTTTTCCTCTGTTTTGAAACTCAACTTTTTCTTCAGATCTGTCAAAGAAGATAGGGATTACACTTATCCATCCCTCTCTTCTCATCTCCCTTCTCAGCTCTGGCTTTCTTTTTCTTTAATTAACTTAAAAAATAAACATGAACCAGTGGTCCTCCTTTGTTTGCTGTATAACGTGTCTATTGATCCAGAAAAAGTTATTCACTGTCTTCCATTAATGCAATAATTAAATAATATAATATAAAATTATTCAGTTCGATTTGGGGTACGGAGAAATTTGTTTTAAGTTGTTCATTTTTAATTTGTGAATGCAGTCCGTGCCACTATACCTCTCTGAGATGGCTCCATACGGATACGGAGGCGCTCTAAACATTGGCTTCCAATTGTCTATCACTATAGGCATTCTGGTTGCAAACGTGTGGGTAGAGAGGGGGAGCTAGACTTTCTCTCCCTGGCAGAAGATGAAGGCTTGGAGAAAAGCAGGCACAGGCAGCATGTGAAGAAGAAAAAGAAAAGGAGGAGAGAAGTGTCCCATACAAAATTTTGCGAGATTTGTTTAGATTTCATAGCATCAATATGTAATCCTTAAGCCTCAATGGGAAATTTTTTTTCAAATAAAATATTATTTAATATTTTATTATTAAATAATATTAAAATAGGAAAAAAACTTGGAGAGGGGATGGGTTTTCGTGCATGTTGGGCATTAAAAATAAAAAAAAAAAAAAATAATAATAATAATAATAATAATAATAATAAGGGGATGGGACACGTGATGGGAGTGAGGAGATAAGTGTAACGACCTCAAATTTCTTATAAATTTTTTTTTTTTTTTTATATATACAGCAAACATTCTTATACAGCGGAAACATATATCATGAAACCATTTATACATAAACTGTACAATACCAGATTCTAGAATATACAGACCATACACAAAAATGCTACTCCAGTATTATCTATCCCAAAAACATACACATCTCTACCAAAAACTTACCCTATAACCAGGGTGACCAAACACTCTCTCAATCCGCGAGCCTGATCTACTCGTCTATCTGGCTCACCTAAAAAATGTGAGAATAAAGGGGTGAGTCGACGCTTAGTAAGTGGAAATATGTTATTACTAGTGTGTGGCAACTAAGTTAAAGATACTTTTAAAATAATGACTGAACTGTAATGCAATAAATCATCTATAAATCATATCTTTCAAGCATAACTTTCTTTCTTTATTTAAAACATATTGTATCATTTGCATACACAAAAATGCTACTCCAAAATTATCTATCCCAAAAACATACACATCTCTGCCAAAAACTATATCTATATGTTCTGTGTAAGTCCACATACTGAAAAAAGCTTTATAAACTGCATATACTATTATTAACTATGTACTCAGTATAGTATGATACATCACAAAACTATATAAATTCTTTATCTCATGAAAATCTACTCAGGCCACACAAGCATTTAATTCATATTATGTATAAACTAAATAATAATCTGGTATGAATCTATGTCTATAAAATCTCTGAATACTTTATAAAAATTCCTAACATAGCATATTTCCCTTACCTCAATTTTGAAAAGCCCCTATAAAAATCTGGCTCTATACTCGCAGGATTCCTAGATCAACCTCCTGAAAACACAATATCTTAGAACAAAACTTCAGTATTTCTTAGTTTACATCATTTTCTATAATTGTTAGGAAGTCAAAAACTCAATAAAAGACCTTACCCAGAATTTGGGATAAAATTCAATTTCGTTTTCTCGACGATCCGCTCCAGTAAACTTGTGGAGAACTCCGCCAGGAGCGTCATGGTAGCTTCGGATCTTCGATCCGGCGACCGGTGGGGCCGAAAATGAAGAGAGAAGGGAGAGAGAGTCATAGAGAGAGAGAGAGAGAGAGAGAGCTCCTTGAAAAGTGAAAAATATCCCGGATTTCTACTATTTATAAACCAGGTGATTTCGTCGACAAGACCCTGTGTTCGTCGACAAGACCCTATATTTGTCGACTCAATTCAGGCTACCTCAGAATCCCTCTCGGTAATTTCTCGTCGACGAAACCCTGTATTCGTCAACGAAATTTCTTAACCACTCATCGACGAATCCTTGTATTCGTCGATGAGTCCTTGTAATTTCTTGAATTTCTTTTATTCTCAAAAATACAATGTTGTCGACGAACGCTCCTATGGCCTCCTTTTGTTTCTGTATCTATTTTCCTCTCTCTTTAATATTTGAATATGGATATTTTCTGGGTCGTTACAATAGGTGTTAGGGGAGGGGGGTGGTTGACTTTAATGCAACCAGCTACCATTTTATATATATATAAAATATAAGACGTTAAAAGAGTACATGAATAATAGTGCATTAAACATGCATGTATACGTGAATAGTATCCAAACTAACTTTTGAAAAGTTGGTTTGGTGTTATGAAATTAATTTCATCTGCCCCTCTATGCATGCACGCATGTGTACATAAAAAGGTCAAAACTGAATTTCCAAAAGTCGGTTTGGTTACCCCAATCCCTTATATATTTGTTCATCATCCCCCCACTATCACTCATTCTTTCATTTCATTCTTCTTCCTTGATCCTCTGACCTCCTTCACCACCTTGCAGATAAACTCTATTTTTGAGAAGTCATAATGACATCAAATTCATTAGCTAACAAAATTACAGTCTTATTATATATTAATGATGAGATTATTCATAGATCGACTGGTATTGAGTACAACATAGGTCCAACGAAGGCCATACGAGTTCGAAAGAGGATCAAGTTAGAAAGTTTGAAATGAAAAATATATCAAGGATTAGATAATGATCCAAATGAGTACATGTTAAAAATGACATGCGTCAAGATATCTACAATAAGAGGGTGATGGAAATTTTTTGTAAATTGACGTTCCAATAAAAAATGATGCAGATGTCCTAATTGCATTGGACTCACAGAATTCTCCTCTGGACGTTTATGTAGTTGAGATTTTTTGTTAAACACATTCCTCGAAGTAGCAGTATGGGTGGAGCTCTAATTGTGTAGGGGAAAACATTTATCCATTCTCAACCATATAACGAATATGACACTGGTGAGACGAGCAGACTATTTGATGACCTTTCACAGGTGACTGTGGCATTAGATTTGAATGACGTCCCTGGTACATCATTTTAGTCGAAATTCTTGTCAATAGAGCTTTGATGTAAGGAGGCTACTTTACAAGGATTCAATGCGAGAAGTAGTTATTATCACGAACCACAACCATCAACAAACTGTAGGCATGACCAAAGTTCAACTGGAGGTGTGTCCGTACCAAAATTCTAAACGGTTCCATCTATTATCATGAATGAAAGGGGGGCATACACGGTCCAGCCAATGCAACCTAGTATGGATTGTGACCGTGAATTAGAGGAAGAAGAGGATTTACAACAGGATTTTGAAGAGGCAGACACAGGAGTAGATGAAGTCGGTGGCCAGAATGATTATGGGGTTTAGAATGAAGAAGTTGTGATGCCTTCTTAAAACACACATGTCGGTCATAGGAGGGTACGCGACGTGCTGCCATTAGTGTACATGGTCGATGTCGAAGCTAGTCATATCATAACTGAAGTTGAAAGTTCCTTCAAGGGCACCTAATGGGATGGTGCCTTGAAATTTGGGAAATGCATGATTTTCGATATGAAGGATGACCTCATCCACTTTGTGTGTGTCCACCATGCGTAAACACACAACTTTAAGGTGGTGCAATCCACCCCAACAACTTGGATGGTTAGGTGCAATGCAGATGAGAGATGTGCTTCGCGGTTGTGTGCAACTCAACGTAGAAGCATGGGCTCTTTAAAATTACACAATACAAAGGGCCACATACATGCATAAATGAGACTCTCTCGCAAGATCACCTGCAACTGAAGTCCAGTTTAGTTGCAAATGAAATCATAGCAATTATCAAAAGTGATGCCAGTGCTTCCATTGCAGCTTTGCAAGCACACCTGAGGTCCGAAGACGGGTGGGAACAAATATAATATAAAAAAATAAATTTCTTCTTATCTCTAATAATAATATTTTTGGTGTAAAGTTTTCCAATAATAAGATATTTTGGGCCTAATTCTATTAAACTAAATCTTGATTTATCAGAAGCCAACTATGGGATCAATTACGTAGTTTCGTAATTTGGTGTCGTCCAAATAAATATAAAGGGATCATTCAAATAAAAAAATTGAATAATTAAAATAATAATAATAATAATAATACTTTCTTTACAATTTTAATAAACTAGCTAGCTACTATTTGCTCTAACGTATTGATTCTTACATATATAATTCTAAAATTGTCTAAACACACATATAATGTGTGATCATGAGGAGTTGTCTCATCTAATCTAATCGAGATATAAAATCTACAAACATAAAAATACATTTAAATTGTAATGGCTGTTGGGCTTTTGTGGAGCTTAGTTGCATTAAATTTGGATGATAACCTGACTTTTCTTTAATGAGAGTTTTCTATCCTAAGGTTTAGTCCATGGAACGAAGGATTGGACCGCAAGGCCTTTTGTGGCCCATTCGGAACCCTGTGCGCAACATATAAAATGATTATTTCTGGGTGATTAGGGTATACGGTCACACTTCACGAGAGAGCGAGAGGGAGAGCATTGTACCGCCGCACCCTCTGTATTTTCTTCTTGATAATAGTGAAATTCCTACAACTCCGTGGACGTAGGCAAAATTTTCAAACCACGTAAATACTGTCTTGTGCGTGTGATTGATTTTTCTTTGGCGTGTATTCTTTCTCTATTTTGTTTCTCACAGGTTTCAGGAATTTGTTCTTAATTCCCAACAACTAGTATCAGAGCCTAGGGTTAGGTTCGAGTGGGAGCAATGACAGAGGAAGCAGGAAAAGCGTTTGGAATAGAAAAGTTTGATGGCACAGACTTTGGATTCAGGAGGATGCAGATCGAGGATTATCTTTATGGGAAGAAGTTACATCTGCCGCTTTTAGGAGAAAAACATGTGATTATGCGTTAGAACTGCATAATTGGGCACTTTAATCCGATCTTTACGGCTTATATTTTTAATTAAGTGTCCAAATTTATCCAATATTTTAATAAAGTGCCACATTTATCATTTTTGAGTTTTATTGCACCATTTATGAATTTTTGGTAATTTTCTGTCGTAGGAAAATTCTCGAGAACCGAAACCGACACCTATTCGTATTTCATGCATAACTTTTTCTGTCCAAGCTCCGATTAAGACGATTAAAATTTATGGAGAAAGAGAAAAGGATTGCGTTCACACAAATAAAGAAAAATCAAAAGAGAATATATATATATATATATATATATATATATATATTCTCTTTTGATTTTTCTTTATTTATGTGTGTGTGTGTGTGTGTGTGTGTGTGTGTGTGTGTTTAGAGTTTGGAAAGATGAAATTGGAAAAGTCAAAGACAGTGGTTTTGAAATATATATATATATATATATGTAATTAAAAAAGTCAAAAATTGGTGGTTTGGAAATCTAATTTTGAAAAGTCCAAATTTGTGGGTGTGTGAGTTGTGAAGCAAGAATTCAAAGGGACAACTGGGCGTGCACGTGGATGAAGACATGGGAGAGGTGTCGCTGGGAGTATTATTTTTTTTATAAAGAGGAACATAGGGACTTTGAACACAGAGAGGAGGGGAGCAAGATTTTCTCCAAAAAAAAGCCTTCTTCTCCAGCTTTCTAGCAGTTTTCCAGCAGCTCCACTAGCAGCTGAGGCACTCCCTTGCTCCAACTGCAAGAAGTTATTTAGTTTTATGTCTAGGAGATCAATAATAGAAGTTATTTATTTTTTAAGAAGTTTAATGGAAGGCTTTAGGAAAAAGAAGGACTTACATATGGTTTTTATTGATATAGAGAAAGCTTATAGTAGAGTACTTAGGAAAATGTTTTAGTGGGTATTAGAAAAGAAAGGAGTTTGCAGTAGATATATATAGGTCATTAATGATATGTATGAAGTAATGACTAGCGTTAGGGCCGTAAGAGGAGAGTCTAGAAAGTTCCTAATCTCAATAGGTGTTCATCAAGGTTCTACTTTGAGTCATTATCTTTTTACCTTTTAGTAATTGATAAAATTAATAGGAATATTAAAGATGAGATCCCTTGGTCTTTGTAGTTCACAGATGATATCGTGTTGATTAATGATAGTAGGAGCGAAATGGAATCTAAACTAGAACTTTGGAGAGACACATTAGAGTTTAAATAGTTTAGGATAAGTAGAGATAAAACTAAATATATGAAATGTAATTTTAGTAATGTAAGGAGTAGCAACATAGAGAAGATTAAAGTGAATAATCAAAATATTAATAGTACTAATAGATTAAGATATCTCGGTGAAGGGAAAATTGAAGAAGATCTAGTGCATAGAATTAAGACAGATTTTGTAAAATGGAATGCGTCAAGTGTGTTGTGTGATCATAGAATACCCTTAAAATAAAAAAATAAAAAAAAGTTTTCTAAGACAACTACAAGACTAGTTATGCTTTATGCTTCAAAATGTTGGAGAACTAAAAAGCAACATATACAAATAATGAAAGTTGCTGAGATGAGTATGTTAAGATGGATAAGAAGTCTAACATTAAAAGACAAAATAAGAAATGAATATATGTGTAAAAATTTAGGCATAGCAGTGGTTGAAAATAAGATTAGATGTTTTGAACATTTAAAACGCGGGCCTAATAGAGTGTTTGTGAGGAAAGTTGAATTAGTTATGGTTTCTGACATGAAAAATGGTAGGAATAGGCCTAAAATTATTTGAAATGATGTAGTGAGGAAGGATTTAATAATTTTTAATCTAATAAAGGAAAATGCTTTGAATCGAGTGAATTAAAAAAATATATATTCATGCCTAGTAAGTCTTAAAGCTTACTGCTGTTGTTGCTGTAGTATGTTACAAACATTATATTCATAGTAATGTTGAGAAATATTTTGACTCCAACGTCCCTTATTTACATGGTTATTTATTTTTATTTTTTTTTACTTATTTGCAAATATTTGATAACAAAATTATAGTAGTATATAAATAGGGTGAAATTAAAATTAAGAAAGATAAGTAGGCCTGGCCGCTCATTCATATTTCATATGTGGATGGGCATTTCTCACATGTAAGTTTAATTTCATTTGTATTTGAGTCGTACAGTTATGAGCTGGAATTGGACATATTATATATATGCCCAAAACCTAAACAGAATCAAGCCATCTGTTCCCATAAATGCAGGGTCCACTTTATACATTATGAAGGCCCTGACAAAAAAGCAAAGGGGGACAGTTGACTTAAATTTCACGGACTCCCCGCGCCCACGTTCGCCACGAAAGGCATCATTCGCAATAATATTCTCCAACCCCTACTCCACCCCTTAATCATGGTTTTAATGTAAAATAATAAAAAAAGAAGTTAAACATTCATATGGTCAGTATTCAATATATTTTTTATAAAATAAAAACATAAATGTAGTAAATCAAAATGGATAATAGTTAGTTTAATATTAATTGAAGTTTATCGAGGCCATTACAATTTAAATGTATTTTTGTGTTAGTAGATTTTATATCTCGATTAGATTAGATGAGACAACTCCTCATGATCACATATTATATGTGTATTAAGGCGATATTAGAATTACATACAAGAATGATTCGAGTTTCAATTACGTGATGTATCTTTTATAAGGAAAAAAATGTAATTTAGGTGGCTGGGCCTCGGGCAACCGAACAAAAATGAAGTCATTTTCCACGGTCGATCGAACCCTTGTCATTGACTTTTTCACTGTAATCGGACGCTCGAACTTATAGTTCAAAATCCCCCCGGGCAACCAAATTATGAAGTTTGGTAGACTGAACCATTCACCAACCGATCGAACCTTGAACATTTGGAAAATCATCTTGACCCAGCCACCCGAACTTACCTTTGGGCACCCAAACTTGAAAAAGTAACTTTTCTATTTGTATCTGTTCGAGTGACCATCCCAAAAGACCAGACGATCGAACCTCTCAGGTTGCCAATTTTTACCGGGGTAATTAGGGTTAAAACTCAATTAAAACATTTTCAAAATTCCTAATTTGTCCCCAACTGTTATATTTTGTTGAAAAACTATAAAAATAACTTTCATAACTTAGATTAGCAACTTTGATTAGTCAATTTTTTACTCTAATTTTATCCTAATCAAAGTTCCCCCAAAATACATTTTTATTGCAAAACTCTTTTCTTGGGGCAAATTTTTTACTCTCCAAAACTCTCTTTCATTTAGTTGTAAATCATTTTTACAAAAAAATATTTTGTGTAGGCATTTTTTTTGTGCAAACTTATTTGAAACCAAAATCCTAGGTTCTTTGGTTTGTTCTTGAAAAATATTGTTTGGAGAAAATCTTTTGTAGGGTTTAAATCTTTGAACCTTTTTATCATATACATTCTTTTCAAAGACTGCAAAATCATTTTTAGAAAAACACCCTTACTTTACTGAGCATAACTCATATCATTTTAGAGTGCATGTTATATAACTTGCATGTTGTACATCTTAGCTTAGTTAAAGAAGCTTTTTCATATATACAAAAATGTTTTTAATAGACCGGATGGGTTTAGCCCGTAAATTGAACTGAAGAGTCTCAGTCCCGTAAGTGAGACCAATTTAATTCAACTCGAAAATTGAACTGGGGAGCCTCGGCCCCTTAAGTGAAACAAGTTGGGTTCAACCTTGTAGTTGAACTGGAGTTTTTCTCGTCCCGTAAGGAGAGGATGTAAACGGCTTCTGCTCCGCCCATTTAAGTGAGCAGGTTTAGTGTAATCCTTAGGGAGTATGCCTAAGGTGGGGACATAGGCTGGTTTGGCCAAACCTCGATAACAAATATCGTGTCTCTCTCTCTCTCTCTACCTATCTCATTTACTTTCTACTCTTTAATTTCAGTATGTGTATGTTTGATCATGTTTTGTTATAACCATCTTGCATATGCACAAAATTAATTTAAATGAGATATGCAGCACACGTGTATGTATGCACACATTGTTCACTTACTTTACATACATGTTTTATTTCAAATGGGATATGAGATATAGTGGTAAATCGACGTAATTGTTTAAATTAGCGAAAAGTTTTAAACGTCAAATTCACCCCCCCCCCCTTTTGGAATCACACCAATTCCAACACTTCCTAACTGAAAATCTTCAAATAATTTCTTGCATCATTGGGGATTTGCTAGAAGACATCAAGAGAACACGATAAGACCACAAACTCGCTTTGTTTTGCCGATTTAATGCTAGGTACAAGTTTTGAAGGACTCGATGCATGTTTAGAAAAGTACAAGTTAATGGCTGGACTTAGAAGATCCAATGGCCGATCTCACACACTCGAACACCAGATCAAATCAAAACCACATACGAGCTTATGATCCTGGTTCGAAGGTCGAAGACGAAATTGCAAAGGTTTTTGGCTCGTTCGAAGGCTCATAGACGAGCTCATGCTGCTGGTTCGAAGGATCACGAAGGCTCTTGCTGGTTTGAATGTGCAAGACGAATTCACGAAGGGCTTCAAAGGGCCAAAAGGGGCTAGGGCCCTGTTCGTTCGAGTTGAATGAGGGTTACGGGAAGGCTGGAGAGGACGTGCACTGACCTGAAGAAGAAATGAGAGAGGAGGAAAGAAGGGAGGAGGGAAAAAGGGATATTGGGAAAGTATAAATGTGGGAGATTGGGGAAATCGTGCGGAGAGGGTATCAATGACGGTTTTGAAACTGTCACTATTAGTTACATAAATTCTTTTTAAATAAAATACACTATTAATAACGAATTTAAAAAATCGTCACTAATACTTTATTTTTAGTGACAGATTTTCAAAATCGTCAGTAATATTCTTAATTAAATTATTTTTATATTTTATAAATAAAAAAGTTTTAGTGATGGTTCAAATTATCACAAATAACTGACTATTAGTGAAAAATTTTCAAAACCGTCACTAATATTCTTAATTGAATTATTTTTATATTTTTTTTTATATAAAAAAACTATTGGTGATGGTTTAGAACTAACTATAAGTGGCGAATTTTCAAAACCGTCACTAATATTCTTAATTAAATTATTTTTTTATTTTTTATATAAAAAATTATTAGTGACGGTTCTCTAAACTACCACTAATAACTGATTATTAGTGACAAATTTTCAAAACCATCACTAATAGTGTTAATTAAATTATTTTTATATTTTTAAATGAAAAACTATTAGTAATGGTTCTTTAAACCGTCACTAATAACTGACTATTAGTGACGAATTTCCAAAACCGTCACTAATAGTGTTAACTAAATTATTTTTATATTTTTTTAAATAAAAAATATT
Source organism: Malania oleifera (assembly GCF_029873635.1). Classification (NCBI taxonomy): domain Eukaryota; kingdom Viridiplantae; phylum Streptophyta; class Magnoliopsida; order Santalales; family Ximeniaceae; genus Malania; species Malania oleifera. The sequence continues at coordinate 97,844,004 of NC_080423.1, forward strand.
AGTGACAGTTCTCTAAACCGCCACTAATAACTGACTATTAGTGACAAATTTTTAAAATCGTCACTAATATTCTTAACTAAATTATTTTATATTTTTTAAATAAAAAACTATTAGTGACGGTACGTTCTCTAAATCGTCACTAATAATTGACTATTAGTGACAAATTTTCAAAATCCTCACTAATATTCTTAACTAAATTATTTTTATTTATTAATACAATAATAGTAGTGATGGTTATACTTAATCGTCACTAATAAATTACTTTTAGTGATTGATTCAATTCATCACTAATACCCTAGGAAGCGTTGCTAATAATTTCGCGGGATAAGTTCTACACGAAAATTAGTTTCCCGCAATGATTTGAGCAGAAAAATCAGTTTTTAGTGATGAAAGTATTAGTGACGGATTCAAAACCATCACTAATATTTTCGTCACTAAAAACTAGTTTTTTGTAGTGAAAGAGTTCATGCTTTCTACGTTGAGTTGCACACAACGGGCTAAACACAGCTCTCATATGCATTGCACCTAACCATCCATGTTGCTGGGGTGGATTGCACCACCTTAAAGTTGTGTGTTTATGCATGGTGGACACACAAAGTGGATGAGATCATCCTTCGTGTCAAAAATCATACATATATTTCCCAAATTTCAAGACCCCATCCCATCGGGTGCCCTTGAAAGAACTTTCAACTTCATTTCTGATATGACTGGCTTTGACATTGACCATGTACACTAATGGCGGCACGTTGAGTACCCTCCTATGACCGACATGTGTGTTCTGAGGAGGCATCACAACTTCTTCATGCTGAACCCCATGATCATTTTGACCACCGGCTTCATCTACCCCCATGTCCGCCTCTTCAAAATCCTATTGTAAATCCTCTTCTTTCTCTAATTCATGGTCACAGTCCATACCAGGTTGCATTGGCTGGACCGTGTATGCCCCCCTCTCATTCATTACAATTGTAACGACCTGCTTAATAAACTGGTTTTTTTTTATATACTATGATATTCTACATGCTCTGATGTCATACCGGGATAAACCCAATCATTAACCTAAGCAGCTAGAAACAGAAATCATATAAACATAACCATAAACCATTATATACAATACAATACCAGAGTGTTATCATGTTTTACAAAATATACACATATCACTATTTCCAAAATATCCCTAACTATGTTGGGATATACAAAAATCCTCCACAATACTCACTTCACTGACAGGGCACTACCGAAGCCCCTCTATCTGCGAGTCTGGTCTGCTCGCTTACCTGGATCACCTGAAAAATGATTCAACACTGGGATGAGCCAACACTCAGTAAGACGAAATATACTATTACTAGTGTGTGGCAAATGAGCTACAATATTATGAAAATCTATTTTCATATAAACATGTAAAACTGAATATGTAAATACAGTATAAGCAATAAAATACACCACCTTTTTTCATGTTGCTTAACATAACAGTATTGTAGATTTCTATTCACAATACTTCTAGTGTACATAAGTTATTCCCTGTTCTTGTAATACGTATATATGTAATAGTAATTGAAAATGTTCCCTGTGGATAACAGTGTGTCATGATTTAACCCCTCATGACAGGGTTGTGCGGCCCATAGGCGAGATTTACCTTGGCTAGCCAACCAAGAATAAATCACTATACTTCATCGGTCTGATCTGCCCACCTTAATCCATATCTAATAGGGAGTCTGTCCACGTCAAGGGTCTAGGTGATTGACCTACTACCATGTATTATCTAAATAGGTGGTTGCACTCATAACGTAACATAATATCTGTAGCAACGGTATCGTGCTCTGTAACTGCATTGTCTAACAGGGTTTGATCTATATAATGTATTTCTTTATGCAACTATCTGATTTACCATGATTCTGAAATAATCGTAATAACCATGATGCTGCATAAACTGTATTGTAATTCATACGTCGTAATACTAAGAAATGTATAATCATAGCAGTGAAACTTCATAATCATAATATTGATATTCGTATAATCATGGTAGTGAGATTCATAAAATCATGGTACTGAAATATCGTAAAATTAGGATACTGAAATATCGTAAAACATATTTTCGTACTATATTCATAATCACAAGCCACACAATACTTTAATACATAATTTTCATCATTTAATAAACTATATAATATTTTAAAAATACCTAACATAGCATATTTCCCTTACCTGATTACTGGAAAGCCCCTAAATATTCTGGCCTAATCCCCGAAGGATTTCCTAATCGATACCTTGAAACTGAAAATTCTCAGTACTAGACTTCAGTATTTCTACGTGTACATCATTTCTTATAACTACCATAAGATCAAATTTGACTTAAAAAGTCTTACCTCAATTTAGGGATGATTTCCTACTTCGTTTCACCAACGATCCGTCCTAACAACCTTGAAGAGAACTATGCCAGGAATGTCATAGTGGCTTCAAATTTTCGATCCGGCGAGAAACAGGCCCGAAAACGAAGAGAAAAGTGAGATAGAGAGAGAGAGAGAGAGAGAGAGAGAGAGAGAGAGAGAGAGACGTAGAGAGAGAGAGAGAGCAGCGTTGAAAATGGATAAAAATCCGATTTTTAGCTATTTATAGGGCCAGATTTGTCGATGAAACACGTCACTTCGTCGACGAATCTTTCAGTAAATTCGTTGACGAAACCTTATATTTGTCGACGAAATTCAAAGCAGCTCGAACCGTCTTTTGGTATTTTCTCGTTGACGAAACCCTGTGTTCGTCGACAAAGTTTGGCAATTTTCCTGAAATTATAATTATCCCTAAAATGCAATGTCGTTGACGAACGCAGAGCGTTCATCGACGAAATCTACGGCCTCCTTCTGTTTCTGTTTCTATTTCTATTTCTCTCCCTCTTAATATTTAAATAGTATTATTTTTCGGGTCACTACAACAATAGATGGAACCGTTTAGAAGTTTAGTACAAACACACCTCTAGTTGAACTTTGGTCATGCCTATACTTTGTTGATGGTTGTGGTTCGTGATAATAATTACTTCTCACATTGAATCCTTGCAAAGTAGCCTCCTTACATCAAAGCTCTATTGACAAGAATTTTGGCTAAAATGATGTACCGGGGATGTCATTTAAATCTAATGCCGCAGTCACCTATGAAAGGTGATCAAATAGTCTGCTCGTCTCACCAGTATCATATTCGTTATATGGTTGAGAATGGATAAATGCTTCCCCCTGCATAGTTGGAGCTCCACCCATACTATTGCTTCAAGGAATGCATTTAACAAAAATCTCAATTACATAAACGTCTGGACAAGAACTATGCGAGTCCAATGCAATTAGGACATCTGCATCATTTTTTATTGTGGCATCAATGTACAAAAAATTTCCACCACCCCTTTATTGTAGATATTTTGATACATGTCAATTTTAACATGTACTCCTTTGGATCAATATCTAATCTTTGATAAATTTCTCATTTCAAACTTTCTAACTTCATCCTTTTTCGAACTCGAATGACCTTCGTTGGACTTATATGTTGTACTCAATATTGGTCGATCTATGAATAATATCACCATCAATGTATAATAAGACCATAATTTTGTTAACTAATGAATTTGAAATTATTATGACTTCTCAAAAATAGAGTTTATCTGCAAGGTGATGAAGGTGGTTGGAGGTTCAAGGAAGAAGAATGAAATGAAAGAAGAGAAAGGATGAGTGATGGTGGGGGATGATGATTGAATATATAATGAATCATCCTGACCAAATCGACTTTTGAAAATTTAGTTTTAATCTTTTTATGTAAAAACTGTGTTTTCAAAAGTCATTTTAAATACTATTGACGTATACATGCATGTTTAATGCACTATTCACATACTCTTTTAGCGTTCCATTCAATCCTTATGCCCCCAAGGCCTCTCTCTCCTCTCTCTCATGGCGTGTCCCATCCCCCTTATTATTATTATTATTATTATTCTTTTTTTTTTTAATGCCCAACAGAATCAAGCCATCTGTTCCCATGGCAAATACTGAATGCAGAGTCCATTTTATATATTATGACAAAAAAGCAACGGACAGTTGACTTAAATTTCACCATCTCCCCGCACCCACGTTCGCCACGAAAGGCATCATTCGCAATAATATTCTCCAACCCCAACTCCACCTTTAATCATCAACTCCACCTTTAATCATGGTTTTAATGTATAATAATAATAATAATAATAAAGTTAACGTTAGGAGTACATTCATATTAAGAAAAATCTTAAATTTATAAATATGGTCAGTATTCAATATATTTTTTATAAAATAAAACATAAATGTAGTAAATCAAAATGAATAATAGTTAGTTTATTATTAATTGAAGTTGGTCGAGGCCATTACAATTTAAAAGTATTTTTATGTTAGTAGATTTTATATCTCGATTAGGTTTGATGAGACAACTCCTTATGATCACACATTATATGTGTATTAAGGCGATTTTAGAATTATAGATAAGAATGATTCGAGTTTCAATTACGTGATGTATCTTTTGTACTGTATTGTACAAAAATATTATTATTATTTTTAAATATTTAAATTTGTTATTTGAATGATCCCTTTAAATTTATCTAATCGATACCAAATTACGGAACTACATAATCGGCCCCATAGCGGGCTCCTGATAAATCACGATTTAGTTTTATAGAATTAGACCCAAAATATCTTATTATTGGAAAATTTTATACCAAAAACAATTGAATATTTCTTAAAAAAAAAAAAGAAGAAAGATAATAAAGTTGTTAGAAATTAACTATTCAATTCATGTAGGGCAATTACGCATATGTATCTATTTTTGAGCTTCATGTCTCCATGAACCATCAAATATATATTTTAAGATAAAAGACATTAACTTTTCCTGAGCCAAAAATATATAGTTAGGGTTCAAGACTTTTGGGAACCTCTCCTAAATTTTACCCAAAAAAAAATAAAATACAAATTTCCTCTTTTATTTTAAGAAAGGCAATTTTTGACCAATTTTAGGAGAGTATCTGTCATTTTTTTTGTCTTTTTTTTCAAATGGTAGGGAGAGAAATGTTTTTTTCTTGTGTGCTATGTACCTAACTCAACCTTAAAGAAATTACGCGGAGACCTCTCCCACCACGTATTCCTTGTTTAAAAAGTATCCTTATTCAAGGAATTTATAATTAAGGCTTTTTCCATCTTTCAAAAACAACTCAGGCCAACATGAACTGAGTACAATTTGAATTGTATTGGTTGTATGAACCAATTGAAACTCTTTGGAAATATCAGAGTAATTTTTTTATAATTTTTTTTTTCTTTTTCTTTGAAAATATTTGTTTGCAATTTATTAAACCATCAATATCTTTTATTCTTTTATTAATTTGAAATGCATGGGCCGTGTGAACTAACTAAAACTCTTTGGAAATATTAGAATAAGAATTTGAATTGTATTGGTGGTATGAACCAACCGAAACTTTTTATAAATAATTATTTATAATTAAGGAAATAGGCACACCACTTGGAGGGGGCTGTATAATTTCTTCTCAACCTTCTCCTCATCGCACGTGGCATCAACTCATAAGCACAGACGGTGATGATTAGCCCAAAAAAAAAAAAAAAACAAAAATTTCAGCTGTGTATATAATAGCTCCGGCAAACACGAAATGGGCAGAAACCAGAAACGTAGGCACAAGCTACCTGTACATCTTAACTAAAGATGTTGCCTGCAGTGTGCACTACAGCCTTGGTGACTCTCTTGGTTCTCTCCGCTCCAGTCTCCCACTGCAATGGGGAGAAGCTGATGAAACTAGCCATTTCCTGGCCGACCTCGCTGTGCAATACCGGCACCAAGTGCAAGAACAGCCCGCCGAACCGGTTCAGCGTTCACGGCCTCTGGCCTCTGTTCAAGGGCACCTGCGGAGACAACAACGTCGACTGGAACACATTCCCAGAGGCCACCAAAACCAGGATGGGCACAGACTGGGGCAGCTACAGCACCAAGACGAACCAGCAGTTCTGGGACCACGAGTGGAGCTCCCACGGCAAGTGCTCCGGGCTGTCCCCCAGCGACTTCTTTCAACAGGGACTCAATCTATTTGACAAGGTGAATCTGGGTGCGCGGCTGACCGCGCTGGGAAAGTTTCCCCATGGCCAGACGGTGACCAAAAAAGATGATTTTCCGGGAACCATTTCAAGTCTGGCGAACAAGAAGCTGGTCATCCTGCTGTGCAACAAAGACAAGGCGGGGAGCGTGGTGCAGCTGTACGAGATCGATATCTGCTTCGACTATGATTCTGCAAACAAGGACTATGCGGATTGTCCGAAACCAAGCCCCAGCTTGAAGTCTCTGTGCCCCGAAAGCTTCAGGCTGACGAAGGGCGCCAGTATTGCCGCTGCTATTGAATCTGCCGTTCCTCTGCTTTTGCCTAGCCAAGCTGAGTGACGTGAAGGTGCAGCTGGCAAGAGCTAGCGCTAGCTAGCTATGGGTGACTGCTGCCTTCTCTTTCTTTCTTTTTCTTTTTTCATATAGTTTTACAGAGATGAAGATGCATGCTAGATATATGACGCACCATGCATATCAGAGTATGTGCTGCATGCATGTAAATTAGTAAGACTGCTTTTACTAATAAAATTGCAGTTACCCTTTGTTTTGTTATACTTTCTCTCTTTCTCCCTCGCTCAGTATTTTTTTTTTCTTTGTTCATCGGAGGCCACAGGGCCTGTATAATAAATATATTCCACGACCCCGAGATATATCTATCATCAATCAGCCTACCTTGATATTGGAAATTGAAACTTGCAAAATAAAAGTTTCAAACTCTGCCGTCAGGATATCCCTTAGAACAACTTTGATAAATTTATTTCACAAAAAAAGTTTGTAAAAAAAAAGTACATTTATTGAGAAATAAATCCCGTAGTGTGGTGCTTCCCTAACAATGTTTGCTTTATATTACTTTAGACTCGGCCTAGCATAAAGAATTTCTACTTTAAGCAAAGAAAATAAATAAATATATATATATATTTTTTTTTTCATTGTACATATTTTATTCTATATCAATCAAATAATACTAAAAATAGAAATTTATATATATAATTAACAATAAAAAATAAAGATTAATTATGTGGGAATGGAGTGTCATGCACTATCATATAAAAGAGGTTGGTGTATTGCTCCCGTGTGTATTCTCTGCAAATCTAATGAAGAACCTTCTGCATTGCTTTTTAGCAAGGTTATCTATATCTATATATATATCTTTTCCATTACTTCACCTTATAATGTTTGAAACTCAACATGCAAAATAAAAATTTTGAACTATGCCCATTAGGAACATTCTTAAAAGAACCTTTTGGATGAATTTATTATTTTTTTAAGCGATACCTTTTTTATGAAGAAAAAAGTACATTTATTGAGAAAAAAATCCCATAGTCAATGATGTGCTTGTTGGATAATATTTTCTATTTGGAGAAAAGCAAATTTAAAAAATAAAAATAAATTTACTTTTTCGTTGTACCTAATCTTTTAGTCTGCCTTCAAGAGACACTTGAGAAGTTTAGGCCCTTTTGTGTTTCATTTATTTATTTATTTATAGAAAATTTTCGAAATTCCTGAAAAAAATTCAAATAAATCTTTAAAAATGGAAATAGTGGAAATAATATTTAGAAGGAAAATTAATTTAATCTGCCTTCAAGAGACAAAATGGGCAGGAGAGAAAGTCAGGAAAATTGAAAAATTAGGATTCAAAATTTGGTACACTAACAAAGAGAAGCATAAAAACTAGGCAGGTATTATTGTAAATAGAAACCTAAAAGATAATGTAATAGATGTTAAAAGAATAGGGAATAAGATCATTACAATCAAGTTAGTTTTAGGCCTAGAGATAGTGAACGTCATTAGTGCATATGTTCTCCAAATAAGTTAGTAGAAAATCTGAAAAAATAATTTTAGAAATATATGAATAGTATTTTACATGAGATTTCGATGTCTGATCGAAAAGACATTCATAGGAGTTGATTTGAATGGTCACATTAGGAAGGATAATATAGGTATAAGAGGATATATGCATGGAGGTCATAAATATGGAGATAAAAATGAGTCCGGTGACACAATCTTAGATTTTGCCATGTCTTACGACTTGATTATATTGAATACTTGCTTTATAAAAAGAGAAGAATACTTAATAAATTTCAAGAGGGGTGTTGACTTTTTAAATCCTATCTCGTTTTGATAATGAAAAAACATAACATCTCATTTGTGCGTTAAGTATTTTAAACAAGTTTAAGTTTCAGAAAGCATGGATGACCGATACAAAATGGAAGCCATGTATCGAGCATATCTTGGCGCATTCCATGAATATGTGAAGAGTAAAGCTTAAATACATTATATTTTTTCAGTTGTATTGTTTTTAGGTTTCAATTGTGCATAAATGATCTTTTGATTTGAATTGAAGCTCTACGTACCTGATCTTAGATTGACCATAGGAACTCTAATCTTGTATGAAAAACCTTTAATTTAAAATGTTTAACTTATACAAAAAGGTTTGAAATGGTTTTGAAATCAAAGTTGGCCAAAAACTTATTTTTATTAAGAGGCCATTCGACCGGATCATATGTCCAGTTGATCGGTGTTCAAACAAAGATAATCTGGCAGACCGAATCATAGGCCCAACCGACTAAACTGCACTAAAAGGGAAATCGCCCTTTGGCCGGTCGACCGAACCTTGGGTCAGTCAACCGGAGCTCTTGGGTCAAAGCCTTTTTAAGCTCCAAACGATCATAAAATTTGAAATATATTATTATTATTATTATTATTATTATTATTATTATTATTATTATTATTATTATTACCCAACGGCCATGAAACGGTCATATTTCAAATTTTCCTATAAATACCAAACCATTTCACTTGGAGAATGTTAGAGAAATATTGATCCTATAGGTCATACTCGGTTTTGATAATAACAAATACTCAAGTATTTGATGATCTTCAAGTTTGTGTGTAGGATCATACTAACTGGATCATATTGATGACATGCAGTAATTTGAAGAAATATGAAGACCCTGACATATTTATTATTTGTTTTAATATATTTTGGGTCTGTAATAATTTCATTTCAAATGGATCTATAATAATCACTACATATCATGCATGTAGGATCTCTAAGCTCAGAAATGTCATAAGCAGACCATAAGTTAATCAAATGACTTTAGGGCTAACTGTCAACCAACGCCAAATTTTTAGACGTACTTAAAAAAGCCTTAGAAAGACCCTAGGTCCCAACACTTGCACTTAGGAATGTTCCCATTATCACATCTATTATTTGGGGAGTCTTATGTTTTGAAATTGGACTTTAAATGCAAAATCATATGACTTCGGGCGACCGATCCTGACAATGTATTTTGCCTCAGTCGACCGAAAAGCTAACCGGTCAAAATGTTGACTTGGGTTTGGGTGACCGAACTCGAAAGGACCGTAGGGTCCTCGGTCAACCGAGTCAGTACTATGTACTTTTTCATCGTCCCTGTGCACCCGAACCTATAGGTCATTTTACGCTCGGGCGACCGAATTGACATGTTTGGGCTACCAAACTTAGGGATAGGCGATTGAATCATAGACCTTTTGTAAATTGCCTTATTTAGCCACCCGAACATTCTTTCGAGCTACCGAACAATGAAAATGTGTGTTTTTAGTTGTGTCAGTTTGGGCGACCGGACCATAAGTTCGGTTGATCAAAACTCTCGAGTTGGTGAATTTTTACCTGAGAAAATTAAGGGAAATTGTAAGATTAATTTTAAAAGGACAAGTGTGTCCCACTTTTATATTTTCCCTTCCTCTATATATATCCATTCATTTAGAAAAATTAAGCATGGATTACTAAATAAGATTAAGCTAAAATTCTCTCTATTTTTCAAAACCCTATTTTGCTTATACTACTCCCATACACTTTCCCAATTCGATTTTCTTGATTAAACCAAGTTTAGTGAGAGTGCCTTGAGTGCTAGAGATCCATCATATATTACTTAAGACTCTCATTGTCACGACCTGCTCATTTTTCACATATATATATATATATATATATATTTTATATCGATAACACAAATTCCACATCCAACTCAGCAGGTCATCATTCACCTGGACCCATGGGTACCAAGGATAAAACACAACATACAGCAAAAGCCTACGCAGCAAAAAATATACAATCATATTTATTTTATCATAACATACATCACAATGTACCAGAGTTTTTACAGTCACTGTACTCCCATATATACATCTCAAAAATGAAATCTAGGGACAATTCCCACAAAACCATACTATCCCTACCAAAACTTACCCTTCCAAAGAGGGCAAACAACTGATCTAGTTCAGCGGGGCCTTTCCCGCTCTCCTATTAGGGGCTCCTGAAAAATGTATGAATTTTAGGGGTGAGACACCTCTCAGTAAGGGAAATAAACTAATACTAGTGTGTGACAACATGAGTAATCCGTATTCTACATATAACATACATATCATATCCAATACTATTTATCAAATCTGGGAAAACATACGTATATCAAAATCATGGCAGATCATACTGCATTTCATAACATAACTCATCTCATATCTAATAATAACATAAAAACATCCTAGTAGGTTAGCTGGCTGTTGTCATGTATTACCCCCACATGACTGGGTTGTGTGGCCCGAAGGCAGGACCTGACAATGGTTGGCCGACCACTGTCAAGTCGATAGTCTACTCTGTAGGTCCGATGGGTCTACCCATACACCAGGGGCGATAACAACACACTCCTCAAACATAACCACATCGACCATCCGATCTCACACCACTCCGTACAGCGGCGTTAACATAGATATCATGATCACGAAGACCGTGGACACAAAGCAATGGTACCGTGCAAGTGCTAGCCTAAAGCAACCAACCAGGTTCTGATAACATATACATATACTGAAATTGTGAAACAGAGATATATCATATCTTTAATTTTCACATTAATCATATCATTTTACATATATAAGTGTATCATGAAAATCATCGGCCTGTACACCGGTATTACACATTATATTGTAGCTCGGCCCGTACACCAGCTACACATAGCACAGCCTGTACGCTGGCACATCACATCACATAGCTCGACCCATACGCTGGAAAATCACATCACATCGCACGGCCCGTACCCCGGCAAATCTCATCACATAGCACGGCCCATACGCCGGCAACTCACATCACATGGCACAGCTCGTACTCTGGAAAATCACAAAAAATCTCATCATAAAAATCTCGGCCCATAAGCCGGTTTTCCCATCATAATAACCATATCACCACATTCCCAGAACAACAATATGTCACAATCATTACTACTCATGCCACACTAAACCAGTTTTCCACGTATACAACATATCATTATTTTCAACAGGGTTTTCTCAAGTATAAAACATATACATAACATATGTATTTTTCCTAAAAACGAGTGTCATAAATATATACATACATATTACAAAAAGAACTAGCTTAGTTTATCCCCTTACCTGATTCCTGAATAGCCCCTAAGAAAATCTTCCCCGCCCCCGCAGGGTTCCTAAATCAACACCCTGAAAATGAAAAATTTCAGAATTAAAGTTCAGTATTTCGAAGCATACAATATTTTCCTCAACTGCTAAAAACTCAAATATTGGGTAGAAAGTTTTTGCCCAAAAGCATTCAAGTTTAACACCTGAGGGGTTTCTTGACCAATATTCCGAAATTGAAAACCCCCAGTATTAAACTTCAGTATTTTCATGCGTATGACACTTCTTCTAACTAGCGTAAGACCAAATATGACTTAAAAATTCTTACCTCAACTTTGGGATGATTTCCAACTAACTTTCTCCCACGATCCGCTCCAGCAGATTTGGAGAAAAATCCGCCAAAAGCGTCGTGGTGACTTCGGATCGTCAATCTGACGACTGGTGGGGCCGAACACGTAGAGAGAAGGGAGAGAGAATCGTAGAGAGAGAGAGAGAGAGAGGAGAGAGAGAGTTTTCTTAAAAATATGATATTTCTCCCAGATTTTTCACTTTTATAAAACAGGATTTCGTCGACGAGCCCGACCTTCGTCGATGAGTCCTTCACAAATTTTGTCGACGAGACCCTATGTTCGTCGAAGACATTCAGGCTGCCTCTGAATCTCTCTCGGAATTTTCTCGTCGACGAAGCCCTGTGTTCGTCGACGAATTCTCTTAAGCCTTCGTCGACGAATACAGGGGATTCGTCGACGAAGTCTACAGCTTCCTTCTGTTTCCGGTTTTCATTTCCCTTTCCTTGTTATTTAAATTTCATTTTTAAATTCGGGTTGTTACACTCATTGTTGTTTGTTGATTATGTTTAATTTTTAGAGAGTTAAGCAAGAGTTACCCATGGATTTAATTTGATAAATCTTGTGTAGGGTAAACTCAGAGGCTTTAGGGTCTTTGCATTGTTATTGCAAGATTCCTTAAGCAATATTTTTGTGTGCAAAAGCATTTTCACAATCTCATTTCCAAACATATCTTGTGCTAGCATCTTGAGAAAACATTGGTTGAAATTGTTTGATTATACTTGCTAAAAATCTTTGAAACCCTAACTTGAGATTGAGTTATTTTATACATAATTTCAAAGATAGGCTTGTTGAAATACTCTTGTGCTTGATTGAACATAAACATTACATTGAGGGTTGATCGCACACATATACATCACTAAGCTTACTGTTCCTATAGTATTGATGTGCATTGATTGATTGATTATACTGTGCTTAGTGGTACATATTCGCTTATGTAAGAAGCATTTCCGTGTACATAAATTTTCATACATTTATTGTATTCCAAGCGTGAGCCTAAAAAGGGAGACTAGCCCTATTGAATAGTCCTGGATTGGCTTAGACTCTGTTAGGAAAGTTAAGTGCACCAACCTGATAAGGTAAAGGTTGAGGTTAGCCTAGTGAATTGACCTGGATGTAATTGGTGCCACTCTACCCATGAAGTGAGCATATAGTGTAATCCTTGTGCATGTGTGCCAAGGCGGGGACGTAGGCAGTTTACTGAACCTCAATAACATTTTTGATGCCATATCCTTTTACAGCTTTATTGTGCATGCCTAGTTAAATCACTTGTGCTGTTTAATTTCCGCTAAATATATATACTGATTTATTTTATACGCATTAGATTGACCTTAGGCTTGTGTAATACTATTACTAGTGGATTGACCTAGGGGATAGATTTTAAAATTCCAATACGCCCCCCTCTTGGGATTACACCAAAGCTAATAGAGAATTATATTGAAAGCATACTTAAACATTCTTTGATTCTTGTTTTTATTTATACTCATTTCTAAAGATCAAATTGAAATTTCTTCTACTTTCTTTTTGAAAATACTTTTTGGAGAAAATCTTTTGGGTTATTCAAGAAAACTTTGAGTATATATTCACTTATATATACTTGCCTCAAAAACTTCATATTCTTGATATTTCAAAGGTCAAATTTTGAGAAAATCATTTTCCATACTCTCATTTACTTGAAAAATCACTACAAGAAATAAGGTTATATGTGACGGTTTTAAACCATCACTAATAATCAAAAAATCGTCACTAATACTATTATTGACTGTTCTCTCAGTATTAGTGACGGTTCTAACTTTGTCACCATAGTTGCAGATACTAATACTTATTAGTGACAGAATATTCAAATTTTCATTAATAGTGGAATATTAGTGATGGAAAAAAACTGTCACTAATATCCTACGACTGTCACTATAAATTATACACCATGGCTTGCTCAAATTTGTCTCTCTCTCTGTAAGAACCTGAACTGTGATATATGGGTTAATTATGTAAAAGAATGATAAAATGGTAAATTGAACAGGGTTCGTTGACGAAGGTTGAAGGCTCCTCGTTGATGAAATTCAGAACTCGTCAATGAAGGAATGCCGAGAGGTTCGGCAGAAATTGAAATATCTAGTTCGTCGACAAGGCCACCAACTCATTGACGAGGCTAATGGCGGATTCGTCGATGAGGATGCCAATTCGTCGACGAAGTCACTCGGGTCAAAGGTGCTGTAAATGATATTTTGGGTTGCTTTGGGACTAAGTTTCCCTAAACTCTCTCTCTTTCTCTCTAGAACTCTGCTTACACTCTCTCTTTAGTTTTCTTTGTCGTTCATTGCCTGATTTGTAAATCCAACGTTACTACGAGGATTAGGAAAGAATTCTCTACGTTTCTAGTGGATTGAAATCTCGTTTCGAAGATTTTTGGGTTTCAAGCTAAAATTGAGGTAAGGCTCGGTTTTCATTTCTGATTCAATATATATGTAGTAATGCAAGTTGTAAGCATGTATTGTACTGTGGTATGTAGGTTTTGGAGTCTGGTTCGTAGTTTTGGGGACCATAGAGTTTGTAGTTGGAATTTGGGTTATGGTAAGGGGATTCTGTTTATATCAGTTTATTTTTGAAATCGGCATCAGTAAGCTTGTAGGCTACGATCGTATGTATGATTTGATTACTTGTTTGGGGAAATCTATCGGGTAAAAATGCGTAATTTTTGGGTTACAGTTTTTGAGAAAATTAGGGATTTCAAAAATCATCTCTACTTTATTTGGAAAACTGTTGATAATGTTAAAATTGTATTATTGAGGTGATCGTAATCCATATTTGCATAAACTGTATACTTGAGTTTGTAAATGATATGATTTTCCGTAAACCAAATAGGTGTGGTATGTATAGTTGTATGAAATTGTTCCAAGTATGTTGTAAAACAGTTATGTGGCGGGTTATTACCACACGCTAATATGTATAGGAGTATGAGCTCCAAAATGATTCCAGGTTTTGTGAAATCAAATAGGGGCGGCTAATTACCATACGCCGAAATAGCTATGTGGCGGCTAATTACCATACGCTGCGCTATATATCGATTAACTACCGTGGGCGAGAGTGGCCGGCTCTATATCCAGGGTGTGAAATATCACCAGTATGTTTCGGCTGGTCACCAAAGGGTGTGTTCTACACCGTATGGAGCAATGTATTCACTGTAGGCCCCAGTCGTCGCATCGTAGTTGCATATGTAGCAATGTAATCATTGTGAGACTTGGTTGACCTTGTGTAGTTGCATATGGAGCAATGTAATCATTGTGGGCCTAGGTCGTCGCAGTGTAGTTGCGTATATAGCAATGTAATCGCTGTGATACTAGGTGACCTTGTGTAGTTGCGTACTAGTGTGACGACACTGACCGTATGTTTTGGGTATCGTATGTACTAGAATGGTTTTGTGAAAATATTGGAACTATTTGTAATTGTATGAAACTGTATGGAAATGTTTCAAACTCTATCGTATTTTAAAGTGTTATGAAGTATGTAAAATAACACTGGTATGCCACACACTGATATAACCTGTTTTCTTCCTTACTGAGAGGTGTCTCACCCCGAATATATATAAATGTTTTTCAGGTCCTTCGGGTAGCCGAAACTAGCATCCTAGCGTTCGGAAGCGGGGGTGTCGTTTAGCTACTACTAGTGCCTGATAGGTACGAGTTTTTGTAACCGAGTTGTTGTGATGGATTTTGTAGACACCCGTAGTATGTATGTATTCATAGGGACGTATATCCTTGTATGGTATAGACCATGGTATGATACCATTTATGTATAGAAAGACTGTATTCCATGTTTTTCCTGGAATGACGATTGCAGTAAAGGCAGGGCAGACCATTGATGGATTCGTATCGGTGTGACGGGAACAACTTATACCTGTGAGAGTAATAGTTGACATGATTAGGTGTATGGTTATGTTAACTATGTAAGATATTGGAATTCTAACCGATTCCTATTTTTTTTCAGAATGGAGCCCAAGGATAATAACTTGGACAGTGGCTCTGAGGAGACGGCGAGCAATGAGTCTCCTTCTGTGTCTCGTGGTTTAGCGAGCCAGGTGATCTGAGAAATTGGGCGGAGAGTTAGGAGACGTGAGAGCTCTCCTACTGATGCGGGTGCACCATCGAGAGGTTCACACGCATGCACCCTCCGACATTTATAGGAGGACCTGATCCGATAGTGGCGGAGGATTGGGTCGAGAAGACCGAGAGAATTTTGGAAGTCCTCCACTGCACTAGGAAGTAAAAGGTCTTGTATGCTACCTTCCAGTTGACTGGGGAGGCAGGGCGATGGTGGACGACGGTGAGTCTACTTGAGAGGCAGAGAGCTGGTCCATTTGGTATGACACGGGGCCATTTCAAGGAGGTATTTTTCGAAAGATACTTTCTGGTCTCCACTTGGGATGCGAAGGCCGATGAGTTTTTGGGCCTAATACAGGGTACTTAGACAGTGCAGAAGTATGCTGCCAGATTTATCGAGTTGTCTCGATTCGCACCGTACTTGGTTCCGAATGAGCACGAGAAGTCTCAAAGGTTCGAGAGGGGTTTGAGGAAAGACATCGGCCGTCTTGTGGGGATGCTACAGATCCGTGAATTCTCTGTTCTGGTGGATAAAGCCACCATAGTTGAGACTGACCTTTGGGGAGATAAGGTGGTACATGAGCAGGGGGAAGAGGCCAGTATCTTTTGGTTCTCAGAGTGGCCCTCGGCAGGGTCAGTGGAAGAAGAAGAAAAACTACAACTCGGGTTATTGGCAAGACACAGCGTGGTTGAATGCTCAAGAGGATCCATCTTCCGCACCGTGCGCCAAGTGTCGTAAATGGCACGATGGCGAATGTCAGCCATTCTAGGGTGTCTGCTACAACTGTGGCAAGTCGAGCCACATAACAAAGAGTTGTCAGGAACAGAGGAGGGTTATACCTGCACAGAGCTAGAACCGTAGGAGTAATCAGGTGCCTCGGGAAAATTACCAGGCAACCACAGCTCCGGTGAGGGTATATTCACTTACTCCAGCAGATGCAGAACACGCTGGGAACGTGGTGACAGGTACTATGTTACTGCTTTTGAATAGAGCTGTTGTGTTATTTGATTTGGGGGCAACCCATTCGTTCATATCTACTAGTTTTGTGTAATTGTGTGGGGTTGAAACCAGTGTGATGAATGAGATGTTGTCTGTAACTATGCCGACTGGGAGTATAACGATTTGTAGTAAGATGTTAGGAAACTGCCCAGTTGTAATTTAGGAGAGACTGCTATCGGCAATTCTTGTAGTATACGACATGTCGGGCTTTGACATCATACTGGGAATGGATTGATTGTTCTCAGGTTATGCAGTGATTGACTGTCGGAAAAGGTAGTAGTGTTCAGACCTCCTGGAAAGTAGGAGTATGAATTCGTGGGATCGAATGTGCGTTCGACGCCACAGATTCTATCGTCTTTGCAGGCGAGGAGGTTACTTTTGGATGGTTGTCAGGGGTACCTAGCTTACGTGAAGGAATCGCTGCGGGATGATTTGAGACTCGAGGATATTCGGGTGGTCAATGAGTTTGCGAATGTGTTTCCTGAAGAATTACTTGGTTTACCTCCGAATCATGAAGTGGAGTTTGCGATAGAGTTACTGCCTGGCAAGGCACCAATCTCTAAAGCTCCGTACTGGATGGCTCTAGCAGAACTTTGAGAGTTGAAGGAGCAGTTGCAAGAACTAATGGACCAGGGTTTTATTCGACCGAGTGTTTCACCCTGGGGAGCTCTAGTATTATTTGTGAAAAAGAAGGATGGGTCGATGCGTATGTGCATTGACTACCATGAGATCAACAAAGTGACGGTGAAGAACCGTTACCCTTTGCCTTATATAGATGATCCCTTTGACCAGTTGGAGGGAACGCATGTCTTTTCAAAGATCGACCTACGGTCAGGGTATCATCAGGTGAGAGTTAGGTTTGAGGATATAGCGAAGACTGTTTTCCGAACTAGATACGACCACTATGAATTATTGGTTATGCCGTTTGGGTTAACCAATGCTCTGGCAGTGTTCATGGATTTGATGAACAGGGTATTTCATGAGTACCTGGATCAGTTCGTAGTGGTGTTTATCGACGATATTCTAGTATATTCAAAGATTTCGGAAGAGCATGAGCACCATTTGAGGTTGGTACTACAGATTCTACGGGAGAAGAAATTGTATGCTAAGCTAAAAAAGTGTGAATTCTGGTTGAATTAGGTCGCGTTCTTAGGCCATGTGGTGTCTAGGGGCAGTATCTTCGTTGATCCCAGTAAGATTGAAGCTGTGGTCAACTGGGCTAGACCGAAGAGTGTGTAGGAGGTTCGGAGTTTTCTAGGACTAGTGGGTTACTATCGTCGGTTCATAGAGGGTTTCTCTAAATTGTCTGGACCTCTGATACGATTGATTAAAAAGGGGGTGAAGTTTGACTGGTCTAGTGATTGCGAGTAGTGCTTCCTCGAGTTGAAGCACTAGCTGGTTACTGCTCCAGTATTGACCATTCCTTCGGGGGATGTGAGTTTTGTGATCTATAGCGACACATCCCTGAAGGGTTTGGGTTGTGTGCTTATGCAATAGGGTAATTTGGTAGCTTATGCTTCTCAGGAACTTAAGGAGTATGAGAAGAATTATCCTACACATGACCTAGAGTTAGCTACTGTTGTTTATGCCTTTAAGATCTAGTGACACTATCTATATAGTGTTCAATGTGAGATTTTCACTAACCACAAAAGCCTCAAGTACTTTTTCATGCAGAAGGAGCTGAATATGAGGCAGAGGCGGTGGCTAGAGTTGATTAAGGACTTCGATTGCATGATCAGTTATCACCCAGGAAAGACTAATGTGGTAGCGTATGTGTTGAGTCAAAAGTCAGAGTATGCAGTAGTAACTGCAGTTGTAGCTCAGCATCATGTTAGACGAGATCTGGAAAGCCTTGGTGTAGAGTCGATGTCTGGTGATCATCAGGCTTTCATTGCTATCATCAGGCTTTCATTGAGCGTATTAAAGCTACGCAGGCTAGTGATGTGGAGTTAGCTAAGATTGTAGAGAAAGTGCAGCAGGGTTTGGCTGCGGATTTTAACATCTCTGATAGAGGTGTGTTAAGATTTGGGACTAGGTTATGTGTTCCAAGCGATGATGGGATCAGAAGGACAATTCTGGGAGAAGCACATCGTTCTCTGTATACGGTACATCCTCGTAGTACGAAGATGTATCGGGACTTGCGCGAGACCTTCTGGTGGTCTAGTATGAAGAGGGATATTGCCCGATTTGTGGAGCAGTGTCTGACGTGTTAGCAGGTAAAGGCTGAACATCAGAGGCCAACAGGGCCATTGCAGCCTTTGCCTATTCCGATATGGAAATGGGAGCATATTCCATGGACTTTGTTACCGGATTGCCTCCAGCGCTTCACGAGCAGAATGCTATTTGGGTAATTGTGGATAGGTTGACTAAATCTACTCACTTTGTACCGACGAAGGTTAGCTACCCTTTGAGTAGGTTAGCGGACCTGTATGTGCATGAGATAGTAAGAATGCAAGGAGTGCTGGTGTCCATTATTTCTAATCGGGACCCACGATTTACTTCCCGATTTTGGAAGAGCTTGCAGGTAGCATTGGGGACGAAGCTTACTTTTAGTACAACGTTCCACCCCTAGAATGATGGACAGTCGAAGAGGATAATACAAATTTTGGAGGATATGTTACCGGCCTGTGTATTGGACTTCGGTGGTAGTTGGATTCAGTTTCTACCACTAGTGGAGTTTGCCTATAACAATAACTTCCAGGCTAGTATAGGGATGACAAAGTTTGAGACTTTGTATGGTTGGAGGTGTTGATCTCCTTTGTATTGGGATGAAGTCGGTGAACGTCAGGTTTTAGGACTTGAACTCGTGCAGCAGGCATCTGAGAAAGTAGGTTTGATCCGAGAGAGGATTAGATCGGTTCAGAGCAAGCAGAAGAGTTACATAGATGTTCGCCGTAGTGAGTTGGAGTTTGAGGTGGGGGGTAAGGTATTCATTAGAATCGTTCCGATAAAGGGAGTGATGAGATTCAGAAGGAAGGGCAAGTTGAGCCTGAGGTATATCGGACCATTCGAGGTACTTAAGCGAGTGGGTCCAGTAGCCTACAGAGTTGCACTACCCCCAGCACTCTCGAGGATCCATGATGTATTTCACGTATCACTGTTGAGGAGATATGTATCAGATTCGTCGCATGTTATCAGTTACCAGTCTTTGGGACTTGAGGATACCTTAGCGTATGAGGAAATGCCTGTTCAGATTCTGGACTGGAAGATTCAGAGGTTGTGTACCAAGGAAATACCATTAGTAAAGGTATTGTGGCGGGATCATGCGGTTGAGGAAGTTTCTTGGGAATTGGAGGCAAAAATACGTTGGAAGTATCTGCAGTTGTTTTGAGTAGTAGTTAGATAGCAGAGTGGTGTGAGTATGTATGTATGTATGTAATCCTTTGTTATCGTATTGTATTTGGTGGTTCGTCTCTGGGAGAGTTGTGTTGTATTTTAAACTCTCGAGACCACGTATGTATGTAACCATGGTATTCCTCCACCATAAGTGAGGGAGAATATGTATGTATCATGATGCGGTTACGTATAAATGGCTGCCGTATTTTGTAGAGTATGTATGTATCATAGAGGGGCTGCATATAAATGGTTGTCGTTCCACCTTAGAGTATGCATGTATGTATGTAGTAGTATGAATGTGTTCGTAATAGGAGATTGCAAATTTCAAGGATGAAATTTTTGTAAGGAGGGGAGATTGTAAGAACCCGAACCGTGATATATGGGTTAATTATGTAAAAGATGGATAAAATGGTAAATTGAGCAGGGTTCGTCGACGAGGCCAGGGTTCGTCAACTAAGATTAAAGGCTCCTCATCGATGAAATTCAAAAACTCATCGATGAGGGAATGCCGAGAGGTTCAGAAGAAATTGAAATATTTGGCTTGTCGACGAGGCCACCAACTCGTCGACGAGGCTAGTGGCGGATTCGTCAACGAGGACGCTAATTCGTCGACTCCTCGTCGACGAAGTCACTTGGGTCAAAGGTGCTATAAATGATATTTTGGGTTGCTTTGGGACTAAGTTTCCCTAAACTCTCTCTCTAGAACTCTCCCTACACTCTCTCTCTAGTTTTCTTTGCCATTCGTTGCCTGATTCGTAAATCCAACGTTACTACGAGGATCAGGAAAGGATTCTTTACGTTTCTAGTGGATCGGAATCTCGTTTCGGAGATTTTTGGGTTTTGGGCTAAAATTGAGGTAAGGCTCGGTTTTCATTTATGATTCAGTATATGTGTAGTAGTACAAGTTGTAAGCATGTATTGTACTGTGGTATGTAGGTTTTGGAGTTTCAGTTCGTAGTTTTGGGGACCGTAGAGTTCGTAATTGGAATTCGGGTTACGGTAAGGGGATTCTATTTATATCAGTTTATTTTCGAAATTGAGATTGGTAAGCTTCTAGGCTACGATCGTATGTATGATTTGACTACTTGTTTGGGAAAATCTATCTAGTAAAAATACAGGATTTTCGGATTACAGTTTTCGAGAAAATTAGGGATTTCGGGAATCATCTCTATTTTGTTTGGAAAACTGTTGATAATGTTAAAACTGTGTTATTGAGGTGACCGTAATCCATATTTTCATAAACTGTATACTCGAATTTGTAAACGATATGATTTGCCGTAAACCAAATAAGTGTGGTATGTATGGTTGTATGAAATTGTTCCAGGAATGTTGTAAAACAGTTATGTGGCGGCTTATTACCGTACGCTGATATGTATAGGAGTATGAGCTCCAAAATGATTCCAAGTTTTGTGAAATCGGCTAGGGGCGGCTAATTACTGTACACCGAAATAGTTATGTGGCGGCTAATTACCGTACGCTGCGCCATGTATCGGTTAACTACCGTGGGTGAGAGTGGTCGGCTCTATATTCGGGGTGTGAAATATCACCAGTATGTTCCAGCTGGTCATCGAAGGGTGTGTTCTACACCGTATGGAGCAATGTAATCACTGTGGGCCCCGATCGTCACATTGTAGCTGCGTATGTAGCAATGTAATCGTTGTGAGACTTGGGTGACCTTGTATAGTTGTGTATAGAGCAATGTAATCATTGTGGGCCTAGGTCGTCACAACGTAGTTGCATATGTAGCAATGTAATCGCTATGAGACTAGGTGACCTTGTGTAGTTGCGTACTAGTGTGACGACACTGACCGTATGTTTTGGGTATCGTATGTACTGGAATGATTTTGTGAAAATATTGGAACTGTATGTAATTGTATGAAGCTATATGAAAATGTTTCAAACTGTATTGTATTTTATAGTGTTATGAAGTATGTAAAATAACACTAGTATGTCACACATTGATATAACCTATTTTCTTCCTTACTGAGAGGTGTCTCACCCCGATTATATATAAATGTTTTTTAGGTCCTTTGGGTAGCCAAAACCAACATCCTAGCGTCCGGAAGCGAGGGGTGTCGTTTAGCTACTACTAGTGCCTGATAGGTACGACTTTTTATAACCGAGTTGTCGTGATGGATTTTGTAGACACCCTTAGTATGTATGTATTCATAGGGACGTATATCCTTGTATGGTATAGAATTTGGTATGATACCGTTTATGTATAGAAAGACTGTATTCCGCTACGTATTTTGATGAGTATGGATGTTTATGTATATGTATATGGGCTTCCGTTGACCCCACGGGGTCAGACCCTCTTTTTGTATTGTATCATGTATGTTTTAAATTAATACAGAGACAGGTTAGGTTACCAAACTCACACCTAGGACCCACCTGCGGGTTCGGGGCGTGACACACACACACACACTCTCTCTCTCTCTCTCTCTCTCTCTCTCTCTCTCTCTCCCTCTCCCCTCAAACTCCCTTTCTCTCTCCTCAAATTTTCTTAGCAAGCGTACACCGATTAAAGAACGAAAAATATCCTTGGGTTCCAATTTCAGTCACCAACATTTTAATCTAGGAGATTTCGTGGTTTCGGCATTGTAGGCACCACTCCTAGGGTAAGGCAAGGGGAACAAATTATGTCAGTCATTTTCATAAATTTAACCGATTAAATTTTAGCATGTGATTACACGAATAATATGTATGTTTTTCTGAGTATTTAGGCATATGGAAATGGAAATTTTGAATTTATTATATATATGTTTTAGGAAAAGCTGGGTATTTTAGTTTAAGTAAAGCCCTAGAGATAATTATACCATTATTTTTTTTAGCACAAAAATAGAGTTATCCCGGACAAATTATGGGCACCATGGTCAAATATTTTTTCAGTATCTCAAAATCTTGTTGGCATGCATCAGTCCATAAAAATTCAGTCTCAGTTTGCAATAAAGAACACAGTGATTTAGCAATACTACTAAAATTCTGAATAAAACGCCTATAGAAGTCGGCATAGCCAAGGAAAAAATGGATATCCCTCACTGTCTTAGGGACAAGTAATTGGGAAATCAACTCTACTTTGACTTTATTGACCTCCGTACCACACTTAGAAACTAAATAGCCAAGTACCAAATCACTACTTACCATAAACTGGCACTTTTCCCAATTCAACAAGAAGTTCTTTTCTTCACATCTTTTTAGGATAGTAGTCAAGTTTTTCAAACAAGTATCAAAGGACTTACCAAACACAGAAAAATCATCCGTGAAAAATTCACATATCGCATCTAACATGTTAGAGAAAATATTCATCATGCAACGCTGGAAAGTAGCGGGTGCATTGCATAATCTGAATGGCATCCAAAAAACCATCCAGAAAACAATAAAAAGCATTACAAGCTACTTTTTCTAGTATCTGATCTAGGAAGGGTAACGGGAAATGATCTTTTCGGCTAACCGAATTTAATTTACGATAATCAATGCACATTCTCCAATCCGTTACTTTCCTAGATGTGATCAACTCTCCACTAGCATTCTCAATGACAGTCAAACCAAATTTTTTTGGTACTACCTGTGTCGGGCTTACCCACTCGCTGTTGGATATAGGATAGATCATGTCAATGGCTAATAGTTTTACCACTTCTTTCTTTGCCACTTCTTTCATGGTTGGATTCAATCTCCGTTGCGCATCATGAACTAGCCTTGCATCTCCTTCTAGAAAGATGTTGTGAGTACAGATTGCAGGATCAATATCCTTGATGTCTACAATAGTCCAGCCTATTGCTCCTCGATACTGCCTCAATACCTGCAATAACTCAATTTCCTACTTCAAATTAAGATGATAAAAAATTACCACAGGGAATGTTCCCTCATCTGGGCCTAGAAAAACATATTTCAAGTCCTCAGGTAGTGGCTTCAACTTAAGTGTAGGCAGTTCTTCTTTTGATGACTTAATGACTTATGGTAAGTCAAGAGCTTCAAAAGTTGTCTTACGCCAAATACTCATATAACCTGCATCTAACAACTAAGGGGAACCATCTATCTCCATGCACTACCCCTCATATTTTGTCAACTCTCTAGACAAAGGAACTGTCTCATCAAAAACATCAGGCTGCTCAGGAGAGTCATTCTCAAATGCACTGTTAGAACCAAACACTGATAACAACTCTAAAATATCAAAATCATATATCACATCAACTGTGCATACCTCAGAGTCATCACAACCACTAGGCATCTTGCAAGCATTGAACACGTTCATCTCCAATGTCATATTCCCGAATGTGAACTTCAACACTCCACTTCGGCAATTGATCAACACTCCACAGGTGCTTGGGAAATGGTAGAGATAGGCTGCTGTATATCCAAAACCACAAAGTCCACCGGGTAGTAGAATTTGTCAACTTGAACCAATACATCCTCAATAACACCTCGTGGTACCTTCACTGATCTGTCAGCCAACTTTAGCACAATGAAGGTCTTCTTCAACTCACCTAACCCCAGCTGCTCATATATTGAGAATGGTATCAAGTTCACACTACTCCCCAAATCAAGTAGAGCTCTCTCGATGCGAGATTCACCGATCATAATGGAGATGGTGGGAGAATCAGGATCTCTGAGTTTCTAAGGAGTTTCACTTAATATCAATGCACTGACCTACTCTATCAAGAAAGCCTTCTTGTTTACATTCAATTTCCTCTTCACTGTGCATAAGTCCTTCAAAAATTTTGCATATGAAGGAACCTATTGAATGGCATCCAGAAGGATATTGATTTTCACTTACTTGAAGATCTTCTGAATCTTAGTATGGTATTTGTTCTTTTAACCAGCTATCAACCTCTAAGGATAGGGTACCACAGGTCGGTACTCCTTACTGATCTCGGCCTCCACGTCGACTGACTTCTTCAATTCTGGACTTACTTCCTTTGATTTTTTTTAGCCTCATCTGCCTCAACTGCAACTTCTAGTGTTGGGACAACTATTTGCCTTTCAGTAGATATCTCAGGTCAGGGGACTTCCTTCCCACTTCTCAAAGTAATGACAGCCTTTGCCATCTTAATAGAATCCCCTGAAACATTATGCACTGGCTGTTGTTGCTATCGGTATACCTGAGGATTAGGCTGAGGCTGCGCTAGAAATTTCCCCTTCTCTAAGGTACTCAACTATGTACTTATCTTATTAATGGCACCTCGCAGTTCATTGTTACTTGTGGCCTGAATTTGCATGAACTGCTGAAGAGTATCCTCAAGAGACCTTTTCGGTGGAATGGGTGCAACATTAGATGGAAACCTTGGAGGTGAGTAGTGCTAAGAAATCGAATGTGGGCGATACGGGTGCTAAGACTCTGGTGCAAAAGATTGGGGAGGCTGCTGAAACTATGAAGAAGATTGACTAGCCTGATCATTCCTCCATGAAAATTTTGGGTGATTCCTCCATCCCGGATTGTAAGTGTTTGAGAAGGGCTGATTGGGAGCTCTGCTAACCCAATTTACTAACTAAATCTGATCAGACATATTCTCTTGTACTACCGTCATGATCGGACAATCTTGGGCCTTATGGCTAGAGTCGGCGTATAGAGAGCAAACCTCAACTGATTTCGCTGCTTTCACCTTCTCTAACTCCATAACCTTTACCCTCCTAGTTAATGCAGCAATACGAGCCTAGATATCGGTTTCCTCCTTTACCTCATATCTACCTCCACCACCAATTGCCCTGAGAGGTTGCACTGCCATTGGTGCCTGATCAGATCATGTATTCCATTGTTGTGCACTTGCAGCTAAGTAATCAAAGAATGCTAGTGCCTCATCTGGCTCCTTGCTGAAGAACTTCCCATTACACATAGTTTGAACAAACTGCTTACAATCAAGAGTGAGGACAGTGTAGAAATAATTTACCAGCCTCCAAGACTCAAACCCATGATGCGGACAAATATTTATCAGCTCTTTGAACCTTTCCCAACAAGTTTGGAAAGTCTCATCACCTCTCTGCATAAACTGACTGATTTGCTTCTGTAGGAATTGGGTTATTTGAAAAGGAAAAAAATTATGTAAGAACTCACGTTGCATGTCAGTCCAATCAGAGATAGAGTTAGGTCTTAAAGAATTAAACCAGATTTTTGCTTTATCCTTCAAGGAAAAAGGAAATAAACGAAGCTTAATGTAATCATCAGTTCCTGCTCTAGTAATGAAGGTAGTACTTGCCAACTCAAAATCGGTCAGATGCTGATAAGGACTCTTAGAATCCATCTCGTGGAACTAAGGTATTACTGACAACATACCATGCTTAATGGTGAAATTCAGTGCATTATTTGGCAAAGCAATACAGGATAGTGTAGTGGTGCGTGTAAGCAGCAAAAAGTCTTTCAAAGTGTGTGGTGCAGGTGGATGTTCGACCATATTTTCCTCAAAATTATCTTCAAAAAGATCATTCAAATTAATTTCAATGTCCTCACTTACAACAGAAACAAGAACCCTACTACCTGTATTAGGTGAAAGTTTGTATAGCCTATATGAAATGTCTCTAACCCAAGGCATCAAACATCATCCCAAACAGCAGACAGTCACCAATATAGCAGCAGACAAGGATGATCAAATTTTTTTTGTTTTTGTTTTTTAAAATATTATATTTTTTGTGTTTTTAAATTATGAGAGAAATCAAAATAAATGGAGAAACATTAGATTGAAACTAATTCTGGCGCTCCCGGGCAACGTATCACTGAGTCCTAACTCGACATAACTGATGACATGGGAGGGATCTAAGACGTATTTACTTAACATGAAAACATGAAATATGTCGTGAATTCTAAATAAAGATGGTGGTAAAGCCAGTTGATAGGCAACTGACCCTACTCTTTCAAGAATCTTGAAAGGGCCAATGAACCTAGGGCTCAACTTACCCTTCCTCCCAAACCTCATAACTCCCTTCAGTGGCGCTATCTTTAGAAACACTTGGTCTCCTATTTTAAATTCTAACTCCCGGCGGTGCATATCGGTGTGGCTTTTCTGCTGACTCTAAGCTGCACTGATCCTGTCTCTGATGAGCCAAATTTTATCATATGCTTGCAGCACTATTTCTAGTCCCAACACTCGCCTCTCACCCATCTCATCCCAGTATAGATAAGAACGACACCTCCTACCATAGAGTGCCTCATAAGGTGACATGCCAATGCTAGCCTGATAGTTGCTATTATATGCAAACTCTACCAGCGGCATATACTGTGTCCAACTACCCCCAAAATCTAGCACGCACGCCCGCAACATATCTTTTAATATCTGAATCACCCTCTCATATTTCCTCTTACTGAGCGTTGGCTCATCCCAGTGACTTACTATTTTTCAGGAGATCCAAAACGAGCAGACCAGGCTCGCGGGTAGAGGTTGTCTTGTGCTACCCTTACTGGAAGGGTAGATGTATTCTTGGTGCCAGTAATTTGGGATAGATCCCGGGGTTTTGACATTGTCACTGGGTATTTTGGGTTGTAAATATACTTTAGAATATTATAGTTTTTTGGTATTGTATATATGACAGTTTACAGTTTCTTGTTACCGCTGCTTAGGTGTGTATGACATACAAGATTTCCCTAGTGCTCCTTTGAGCCTGAGGTATTTTTAGTAATATTTCAAACAAATGATGTTTATGATATACAAGAAAATTTTTTTAAAAAAATGTTAAATTAATGAGTAGGTCATTACACATCAAACCCTTTTTTAAGCCTTTCTTCCACGGGATATCACATTCTCCCCCACTTATAGAACACAATGTCATCGTTGCAAACCCACATTTCCAAACCTAGGCAATGTGAATCTCATCACACTTTTCGGCTGGGTAATTGCTCTGATACCATTATGTAATGCCCTAACCTGGGTCTGTCAAGGAGTACCGCGTCTCTCCTCCTCGACCTGGACCAAACAGCAGGGGGTGGGCCTTATCAGACTAATGACTAGCCCCATAGACCAACATGTGTCCTTTTCAGTGTGTTTTGTCCTCACTCACACACTTCCTGAGAAAACTTCCTAGAAGGTCACCCATCCCAAGATTACTTCAAGCCAAGCACGCTTAATTGTGAAGTTCTTATGGGAAGGCTCCCGAAAAGAAATTTGCACCTTGTTGATATGGTTAGCAACATCAAATCCTTTTTTAAGCCTTTCTTCCACGGGGTATCACACATACAGTTTCTCCCTTCACCATATTTGCGTAAAAAAGCTTTACTAGATTTGGATGCATTCCTCTAGCTTGATAGGTTATGAATTGTTCCCAACCCAAGGCATTAAACAATAGTAAAATATCTGCAAACTCTTCTTTAAAAAATTCAACGTCTAAATCCTTACCGAATATGGGTTCGGTAGATTGAAGATGCTTCTCATAGATTTTCTTTGTGTGAGGCATCATCAACCATTTCTTACAGTTGTTTGTATCGTCTTTTCCAAAGGAGGAACCTTGGGTCACCATAAGCTTGGTTCTAGGCATGCTTTTGAAGAAACTAACAGGTGAAATCCTTTAAAATAAAGTGTGAATGAAAGATTATAGGATATTTTGAGGTTTATTCAGTTGAATTTTCGTGAAATATGATTTAAAGATGAAAGAGAGATACTTTGGAAGAGTGGAGATATACGGTCAGTTGACTAAGATGTGAGAAGTTAGGGTTTTTACGAACAGTAAATATATACACTGTCGCGGGTCAATCGACTATGCTCGAAGAGTCAGTCGCCTGACTTGTGTATCTCACAAGTCAGTATAGGTGCAGTCAACTGATGATGAAGGGTCAGTTGCCTGACCTTCAACATTTTTTATTAACATATACTCTTAGCTCAACCACTCATTCAAATTAATGTTTCCTTCTTCCTGATTGTAGCCTTGAGCTACCAATCTAGCCTTATTATTGACAATAGTTTTGTTTTCATCCTTTTTGTTCCTAAACACCCATTTGGTGTCAATTACTGAGTGATCAACAAGTCTAGGAACAAAGTTCCAAACATTATTCCTCTCAAATTGATTTAAATCCTCTTGCATGGCTACCATCCATGATTCATCATTAATTGCCTAATTTATGTTCTTGGGTACCTCTTGAGATAGGAACGCACAATGATCGCACAGATTCTTTAATGATGATCTAGTGGACACTCCTCGTGAAGGTTCACCTATAATTTGATCTTTGGGATGATTCCTTACAAACTTCCACTCCTTAGGTAATTCAGACTGACTTTGAGAGTTATTATTTACAAGTGTGCTTATTTCATTACTCTCATCTTTTACTTCCTGAATTGTTAGGTGTTCTAAACTTTTTCTTACTTCTACTTCATCAACATCAATAGATTTAGAAGAGAATAAATTAGACTCATCAAATGTTACATGAATTGATTCTACAACTGAAAGGGTTCTTTTGTTGTAGACTCTAAAGGCTTTGTTGTTCACAGCATATCCTAGAAAGATTCCTTCATCTGATTTGACATCAAACTTTCCTAGCATCTCTTTGTCATTTAAGACAAAACACTTACATCCAAAAACATGGAAGTAAGATATATTCGATTTTTTTCCTTTCCAGAGTTCGTATGGGGTCTTTTCTAGGCTAGTCCTAAGTGAGACTCTGTTCATCACATAGCATGTAGTGTTCACCGCTTCAGTCCAAAAATATTTAGGCAGATTATGTTCGTTCAACATGGTCCTAGCCATCTCTTGAAGTAACCTATTTTTTAGTTCAACAACTCCATTTTGTTGAGGTGTATGAGGAGCTGAGAAGTTGTGAGATATTTCACAATAGTTCTCAACATCTTTATTTTTGAACTCTCTACCTTGACCACTCCTAATATTTTGAACATCATACCCTTTTTCATTTTGAAGCTTCTTACACAAGTTGATCAACATCTTACTCGCTTCATCCTTGGAGGATAAGAAAAGTACCCACGTAAACCTAGTGTGATACCCCGTGGAAGAAAAGCTTAAAAAGGATTTGATGTTACTACCCATATCAACAAGGTGCACCTTTCTTTTTGGGAACTTTCCCATAAAAACTCCATTGTTAAGCATGCTTGGTTTGGAGTAATCTTGGGATAGGTGACCTTTTGGGAAGTTTTCTCAGGAAGTGTGTGAGTGAGGACATAACACACTGAAAAGGACACGTGTTGGTCTATGGGGTCAATCATTAGTCCGATAAGGCCCATCCCCTGTTGTTTGGTCCAGGTGGAGGAGGAGAGACACAGTGCTCCCTGGTAGACCTAGGTTGGGGCGTTACAAAATAGTATTAGAGTCGATTACCCAACCGAACGTGTGATGAGATTCACATCTCCTGGGTTTGGAAATGTAGGTTTGCAACAAGGACGTTGCATTTTGTAAGTGGGAGAGAATATGATACCCTGGGAAAGAAAGGCTTAAAAAGGATTTGATGTTACTACCCATATCAACAAGGTGCACCTTTCTTTTCGGGAGCCTTCCCATAAGAACTACATGGTTAAGTGTGCTTGGCTTGGAGTAATCTTGGGATGGGTGACCTTCTGGGAAGTTTTCTTAGGAAGTGTGTGAGTGAGAACAAAACACACTGAAAAGGACACGTGTTGGTCTATGAGGCCAGTCATTAGTCTGATAAGGCCTGCCCCCTTGTTGTCTAGTCCAGGTGGAAAAGGAGAGACACAACATTCCCTGGCAGACTAAGTTAGGGCGTTACACCTGGAGTAGTCATCAACTATGACGAATGCGTATTGTTTTCCTCCTAAGCTTTGAGTTCTGGTTGGGCTAAAAAGGCATAAATGAATAAGTTCTAGTGGCCTACCAGTAGAGATATGCTTTTTCTTCTTCTTGAAACTTGTCTTGGTTTGCTTTCCAAGTTGACAGGCATCACACACCTTGTCCTCAACAAACTTAGTGCTAGGTAAACCCCTGACTAAGTTTTTTTTTGCTAATTTGGAGAACATATCTATACTAGCATGTCCTAATCTCCTATGCCACAGCCAACTAGCTTCATTTATGGTTGTGAAGCATTCAACTTCTTGAGATATCAGGTTTTCAATGTTAATGCAGTATATGTTGTCAACCTGATTAGCAATAAACAAAGTTTTATGCTTTTCACTATGTTCAACTATGCATTTGTTTTGTTTGAAAGTTACTTCAAAACCTTTGTCACTTAGTTGACTAATGCTAAACAGATTATGTTTTAACTCTTCTACCACTAAAACATCATCAATCTCCAAGGAGGATTTCTTACCGACTTTATCAATACCGATAATTTTGCCTTTTGCATTGTTACGATGTCCTAGGAGCGAGGGTGCCCCGGGGTGGACGAATAAAAAATGATTTATGATTTTTAAGAAAAATTGAAGTTGGAGTCGCCACTAACCTTTTGGAGTGTGGTTATAACACATGATTACTACCCAATTAAGGGTAGAATCGGTCTGCGTTACCATGATTAGGATTGAGAATTCGGTTATGTGAGGGGAAGATACTAGCACCCCCTACATACCCAATCTATAAACAATACCTAATTAATTGAAAATTATCCCTAATTAAATTTTATAGTCTTTTATTTTACTCCCTTTGTAAATTTACAAAATACTAAAGTACAGGCCAATAAACCACACTAATATTCACATATTTACATAGTATATTTATACTAGAGCATCCCTCAGAACTAGGACACATAAAGTTTGAAAAGCCCATGCTCCTTTTTTGAAATCATAAGGATAAAAATCGAGAAAATATTTTATGAAAATAACTCCTAGATTTATTTTCAAATTTTATATAATTTTTCTAAATATTAAACAATATTTTCAAAATTTTCTAGGAGATTTTGGGAACCATTTTTTATTTTTTTTTTCTAGATAAAGAGTGTGCAAAAACAATTTTCTGACATCAAAAATATTTTTCAAAATTATTCATTGATTTTTATGATTTTCCATGTTTTTCTCAAAATTTTAACTCAAATAAATAATGTAATATGAAAAATAAATAAAGAAAATACAAGGTTGGTTCAAACTGGTTCAATGGATCAAATGGTTTGCAGAGAACTGGTCTGACTCATCAGACCAAGCCATGTGCCGTCTTCGGGTGAAGATGCGTAGCGTACACAAGACATTCATATACAGTTATTTAAGCTTGCAGGTTCTGACGTCATAGTGACTTCACTTGGCCACATGTTAGCCACAGGGTGGGACGGTCAAAAGTGACTCGGATCATTGACATGGCACGATCCTGTCCGTCGTGTGAAAGCACATATTGAACGGTTGATAAGAAGTCGCGTAATACCATGAAGGTGTGGAGGATGGCATGCCATGTGTCGTGCTCTTGTGGCTGCGAGGCTAATCATATAAAAGGTAAAATCTGACCTTCTCGCCCAATATCCCACTCTCTCTCTCTCTCCTCCGAGACTCTCTCTTCTCTCTCTAAAACTCTCCTTGAGCGATCTGAAACCCTAGGGTTACAAATCTTTGTTTTGCCTCCCTCTGAAACTCACTGTTCTCTTTTTTTGAAACTCTCTCTTCTACGAGTGATCTAGAACCTTAGACTCTCAAATCTTCATCTCATTGGAACCCTATTCTACTTCGGGTTTTCCCCGAACAATCTGAAACCTCGGTTCAGATTTTTGTGTCCCTAAAAAACTCACTTCTCACTCTTTCTTTCCCCGAACAATTTGAATCTTAGATGTCCAGAACCTCTTTATTCAAAAACCTATCCCTCATATCTGAAAAAAAAAAAAACTTTTGCCTTATATGAAATTGACGCATTTGGTTTCGTTCGCCTTGACTGTGGCGAACTACAGAACACTCCAAGCAATCCGCTGTGAGGATTACCTTTCCCAACTTCTTTAACTATGTGAAGTAAAACCTCTCTCCATTCAAGGTGGAGCTTGCCTCTCTAACGAGAACAATCCTATCGCTAGGCAATGATTAACAATACCTGAATCGTCAAAACAATACAATCAAAGCAACAATTGCTTGTACAAGAGAAAGCTCCTCAAATGAGTAGATTAGTACATGTTAGAATAAAAAAAACTACAAATAAAATAATATGAAAGTTAAAGCTCGTAAGTATATCACCAGAATTGATTCAAGAGTGTGAATTTCGAAAGATCAAATCGGTTTTTTGTGAGTATTCAGCAAGAACACAACAATAGTATAACCAAAGAGTATTTTCAAAAATATGTGCATGTCATTCTCTTTTTTGTTACCCTAATGTGTGAGAATATGATGTTTAAATAGTGCACTAGGGTTTCAAAAAGTTTCCCTCAAGTTTAGTCTTAATTTGGAAACTAATCAAGCAAGATATAAAAATAAGATCAGTGCGTTTAATAGTTTAAACATACGCATCAATTGATTGTACTCGAAGGGTCAGTTGTTTATGCCCGATAGGTCAGTCGCTTGTGCCTATTCAGTTTGCATATTTTCAAAGTCAGTTTCACTATGGTCGCCTATCTTTTCAACAACACTTGTTTTTCAATGTTTTGGTTCCAAACTTAATTTCATATATTGGAAAACTTATTTTGAACTTTAAGAAAATATTTTCCATGTATAAAATCAGGCATCTAAGTCCAATGACATATCCTAGGAGCTTCAAACATTCAATATTGGAATTTGAAGTACTTATATGAGACTTTCATGTGATTATTTTATCTAGGTTCCTAAGTCTTCATGTTGTGAAGCTTCCAAGATTTCTTTTGAGTTTTATGCACTGCTTCAACGAGCTTCATGTCCCACATAACTTGATTTCTTTATATTCTTCATGATTCATGACTTGAAGTGTACATATCATTTAAGCTCTTCAAGTATGCTCACAAAGACACTTAAGTCTTAAGTAACCTTGATTTGTTATCATTAAAACGAGATTAAGCCTTGTTAGGCCAACACATATGAATGGATCTATGCGTGGTTTATGAATTATTGACCTAGGGTGGTCTTGGTAGGATGTGGCGAGTAGGTGAGAAGGTGCAAGGGGAAAGAACCCGACACCTCAGTATTAGGCTGGATCCCATTCTCCTAAGACTCGTTTGCTCCATTTTCTTCGTTGGTTCTTTGATGTATGTGAGATGTTTGACCATGCAAGTTTTTCCTCACATACGGGAGTGACCCCATTTTTATGAGTGTTTTTGAGAGTATACCGACAAGGCTGAGTTAAGACAATTGTTCTGTAGGTGTGCGAGGATTATTCGAGTGAAATGAATCATTCACTTTACTCCTGCCTTATGATTATGCTTGTTTATACTAATATTTATACGATGATATTAACTCTGCATTAGAATTGTTGATTAATTCTCTGAGGGTTATGATATCTTTATAACTATCTTGTTCAGGCATGTATGGGTGATTTCCTTTGAAGTTGTCTTTATAATGGATTTATTTGTAGAGAGATGTTTGTAATGATGCTATATGTCTGTATGTGAAGTAGTAGGAGTGTGTGTGTTACTTGTTTGAGCTTAATTGATGTTCACTTAGATACGTGTTTGTGGGTATCACCTTGAAAACCCTCACTAAACTACAACTCATCCACTAGGGCCATGTAGGGGGTCAAAACCTTATTGCATATGGTAAATGCAATCGTGTTTCCTGCGAAAGAGGAGGTAGTTAGGAATTTGTTTTTTTTTTTTCTCTGTAAATTTTTCTTAGTTTTTCTTTACTCGAGGACTAGCAAAGTATAAGTTGGGGGTTGTGATGTGTTCCTAAATATGTTTATTTAGGCCCTCATTTACCTATTCGATGTCTTTATTTACTCCGTAATTATCACTTCTTATCATTGTTCGGAGTTACACATGGTATGTTTCATGTTTCAAGAAATCAGAGCTTAAATCAAGGAGTTAAGCAATGCAAGGAGTCAATGCAATAATGTGGAAGCACAAGGCTCGACCAAGTGCTTGACTCCAAGGCTTGGATTAAACTACAATAGTATGACCCTGATCAACCATGTGGTGTGACCAAGCAGTCACAAGGGGTGACCAGGTCTAGCTGGAAGACTCCAGAGTGATAGCTAGTTGAGGATTTTCTAGAATGCCTTGACTAGGGTGCGACCAAAAGACCTTGGACGTGCGACCTAGTCGACGATGCCATCAACTAAACAAATAAGTAATTGAATATTTTCCAAAAGGTGTCAACCAAGGCGCGACGAGGAGATCTTGGAGTGCTACTAGGTCGACTTCGATTGAGTTCAGAAATCTACTATGTGAGATTTTTGGCGAATGTTTCCTGATTTGAATTTGATCGTGTGTAAACCCTAAGGGGTATAAAATAAAACTTCAAATGGATGATTAAGGCTCCCTTTTGGTTCTTCGAGGTTCCCTTGAGTCCCCTCGGGCTCCTTTTGGTGCTGTTTAGAATAGTTTTCTTTTAATCATCAATTTACATTGCTTTATTTAATTTTGAATTGCAAGTTCAATTGTATTTTCATTCCTGCTTTCTTTATATTTTGAATTTCAATAGAAGTTATACTTTCAATTGCCTTCTTCATTACCTTGTCTTTATGTTTGATTTCATGCACGATAAGTAGCTAATTCATTCGATTCTTTGGTTGTGATGAAAGCCTGGCCTAGAACAGCATAGCTAGGATTCAGTCAATTGTGCATAATGGGGTACGATTGTTAGAGAGGAATCTGTGTTCACTAGATAGGGTATACCCTGTTCTTCCAATCGTGCTCCGGATGATTGGTGCGAACTTGGCTATGCTATGCTACTCAAGCGAATTACTTGACCATTGAAACCCTAGTATGGATAATTGACCAAACCTAGTTATTGCACATTAAAGGCTTAGGGTGGATTCATAACTAGGGAATTGCTTTTTCATAAGAAATTTAATTCAATTTTAATCGCTTTCTTAGTTTAAATAGAAAACCCAAATTCAATCTTTTCTTCTTGTTTCAACATAGTAAATTAGATTAATTTGGTAAACCACTACATTATAGTCCTTAAGGATTGACACCCGACTTACTCACTATTCTACTGAACTTGGAAGTAGTTAGATTTATAAATTTTATCTTTGTTAGTTAAGGACCCAAGTCTTAGCAAACCTACCAAACATCTTCTAATTTTCTTTGTTGTAGGTATGTTTTGCAAAAGCATGGTAATGGGAGTTGACAAAAAAAAAAAAAAAAAAAAAAAGGCTCAATGGTATTGCCATGGTTGTAAATTAATTGAATGGGATTGATTTATTGAAATATTGCTATTATTAGACCTTGTATTTTGTGGCACTTAAGGACCATTGATTATATTATAATAAAGCATTTATAATTTATTTATTTGAACATTAGCAAACTATGCTACATTTGGATCAATGTAATCCTTATAATGATCGTATCTTTCTTATTTGTTTCTAGGTAAGAATATTAAACCTATTGACATATTTGTTGTAGAATAGCCTAATAAGAATTTAATTTGCCTCACCTTAAATTGTGACCTTGATTAGTGATGAATAATAATAAGAAGAATATGATGTGGTAAAAAAGGAGGAGAAGATGACATTTAGTATTGGTCACCCCTCCCCCATGTCTTCTACAGGTTTTTTCATTGTGTTGGTCTTAATTTTTACAATATTTAGGAAGATAATTGATCTATTAAGCATAGGTGTGTATTCGAATCGAGTTGAGTCGAGTCGTCGGACTTGACTAAAATTTAAATTATAGACTTAAATATTTAATTTATAATAAATTAAAATAAAAAAAATTAAATTATTTTAAATCTATACATATTTAAAATTTGAAATTTATACTCCTAAACCCAATAACTACCTGGGCCCATTCAAGCCCAACGCAGCTGGAAACGTATTCGGGTCAACCCGAATTTTCGGGTTTGGATGTTGGAAACATGCTCAACTCCAAGTTACTCTTCAAGATCGACCAAACCGAATTTCATAAGCAAAAGCTATTGAAATGTTTCTTCTTTATTTTCTTCTTCTCTGCAAAATCGATTGAAGAGGGAAAGAGAGAGAGAGAGAGAGAGAGAGAGAGATGGGGTGGGGATGGGCAGTGTATGAGGGTGTGGTGGTGGTGGGGTCGCTGTGCCTTCTGGGATGGGCGGGGCTATGGTTTTTGAATCGAAGGCTGTATAAGGAGTACGAGGAGAAGAGGGCTCTGGTTCAGATCATCTTCAGCGTCGTCTTCGCCTTCTCCTGTAACCTTCTTCAGCTCGTCCTCTTCGAGATCATCCCGCTTCTCTCTAAAGAGTTAGT
Source organism: Malania oleifera (assembly GCF_029873635.1). Classification (NCBI taxonomy): domain Eukaryota; kingdom Viridiplantae; phylum Streptophyta; class Magnoliopsida; order Santalales; family Ximeniaceae; genus Malania; species Malania oleifera. The sequence goes on from NC_080423.1 coordinate 97,881,401, forward strand.
TTCCTTTCTTTTCTTTTTTTCTTTACGCATGCATTCTACATGTTGGTATAGATGAAATTGTCCCCAGGGTTTTGTATTGTGCTTGATCTACTGTGCCCTGCCATTCTTCTTCAAATTTGATTTTTCTTTCCATTTTCGACTGCTTATTGGCAATGCGAATCTCTCTCTCTCTCTCTCTCTCTCTCCCCTCACACTCGTACACATTGTGCGCGCACTTGCTTGGCGTGCTTCTGTCTTCTCGTATCTTCAGCTCTACAGTTTGATAGTATTGTTTCCACTTGGTATGTCTTCAATCAGTGTTGGAATTATTTGGGTACATTTATGTATTATTATTTAATGTGCTTGGGTTGGACTTGGGGATTTTTCTTAATTACTGCTCCAATTCCATTGTTGCGTTTTGCAATGAGTTGGTGCACATGGACACAATTATATATATATAGCCCTATTGCTTATTTTATTTCTCTTCCGGGCATTTTAGCAATCAAAATCATAACATCTTGTATTCTTGGGTAAATCTGGTGGGCGGAAATATTGAACAAATGGGGCTATCTCGAGAACAAGGTTCTTTTGCTTATATTAGCTTAGTGAACAGGCTTACTAGGAAGTCGATTTAAAATATTGTTGTTGCAATTTTGAAATAGATTTGGTGATTTTGGGTTGTTTTTTATCTAAGGCGAAGATAACTGGAAATTCTAAGGAAATCAGTTAGTAGGCTTGTCTGAAATTGTTATAGAAAATGAACCTACAATAGATAAGCTAGTGTTTAGAATTCAGGATAAGAGAAGCATTTCCAACAACTAGAAAATAAGAAAAAATGTTTTAAGTCAGTTTGTTACGTAGAACGTAATGTCTTGTTTCATAAAGCAGGAATGAGATCGCTGTATGAGACATGCTTTAAAATGTGGAACACTAGGGGTAATGTATTATAGATAAGTTGGTGAAAAATATGTAATGGCGAGACATGCTTTAAAATGTGGAACACTAGGGGTGATGTATTATAGATAAATTGGTGAAAAATATGTAATGGCACACTTATACATCTTGAAGAGGATGTTGAGAAAAAAATGTTTTAAGTCAGTTTGTTACCTAGAACGTAATATGTCTTGGTTCATGAAGCAGGAATGAGATCACTGTTGCTTTAAAATGTGGAACATTAAGGATAATGTATTATAGATAAATTGTTGAAAAATATGTAATGACACTTGTATATCTTGAAGAGGATGTTGAGGTGTGTGTAAATCTAGAAGAGATTTCCTTTTGTGAAATAAATTAGTAATGAGTGCAACTAGAATTATAATGCAATAATTCTCCACTTACTAATAAAAAATATGCTATGTGAAAAATGTTGAATTAAAATGTTGGGTCATTAGATTTAGCGGTCCATATGAAAATGTACCATGTTTCAATATATTCGTACCATTTTGTGATTCAGTAGGATGTTAGCATTTTCTGATAACTATGGGTTAAGTTTTGTGTTGGATCCTATCACAAATTAAAGGCCAATGGCTGTGCTCCATGCCTTATATTTTGTAGCTTGGGGAACAAATGATACTTTCTCCAAGAGTGCAACACCCATCCTATTCTTAAATGAGTTGAGGGGCTGGGGGTGGGGAGTAGATTTAGGTAATATGCAAATCTTCAGCCTCATTTGTTAACACTTAGTTGCCTCTTAAGAGAGACCAGGCTCTTGATCTAAAGTAGAGTGAAACAACCATGTTTGGTAAACCTCTTAATTGGTGCTGAAATGCCTCAGATCAAACCAGGGATCATATCTTACTTCTTATTTGGTTAGTGGTCCATTGAGAAGCTCTATTGGACATTTTTTTTTGGATAAACAAAGAAATGTATTAAAGGAATAAAGGACTACAGTTGCAAAAATGGGATAATAAAAATAACTAGGGAGGAAAACATACCCTCCCATTACAACAGTAAAGTAGCCAAACAAAAGAGAGTAAACACAAGACAAATCACTAATGTAAGTACGTAACATCAGCCGATCTCGCTGCAAGTCTTCCAAAGAAACATGCTGAAAGAAAACACCAAAGGGATGCCAAGAAGACTACTCTGCTCTAAAGCATATTACTGGAAGTGGCAACATCTTTAAGGATTCTAGCATTTCTTTTCCAACCAAATGCACCAAATAATAGCCAATCCATTTGCCGAACACCAAAGGGACGCCAAGAAGACCACTTTGCTCCAAAGCATATTATTGTAAGTGGCTACACCTTTGAAGGTTCTGACCAAATGCACCAAATAATAGCCAGAACAGCACACCACCACATAACTTTCCTCTCTTTCCTCTTAGCAGAACCTCCAAACTCAATAATAGAAGCACTCAAAAGAATCTTGGCCCACCCAATTTTCTCCAAAAATCCCCAAAAAAAATTATTCCGGAGGACACAAACATCAGGAGATAGGGCTTTGTTGGGCCTTTGCTTCTGAAGTGAATCATTAGTATTGATTTTCTCAAGAATCTTGGCCCTTCCAATTTTCTCCAAAAATCCCCAAAAAAAATTATTCCAGAGGACAACATTAGGAGATAGGGCTTTGTTGGGTCTTTGCTTCTAAAGTGAATCATTAGTATTGATTTTCTCAAGGATGGTAGTCCAAGAAAAGGCCTTGATCTTTGAAGGAACTCAAGCTTTCCAAAAAGACCAAGGGCGATATTAGAAAAGAATCAAGCATGATAATCGAAGAAGCAAGCTCATTAGTTTCTCTCTCATTCAGTTCCCTTCCAAAACATGTATATAACTACATACAACATAGCTTGTAACACATTTTTTTAATTCTTCATTCGCGCTTTATTATTTTGCTGGGTGTATATCAGCATTGTTCTTTTGGATGTATGCAACACTTTCTTTTGCTTGATTAAAATATAAAAAACATTCTTGAAAGAAAAATGGTCCTTGTGGGGGAAAATGCACAAGCATGCACAATCAGGAAAGAACAATTTGGCAATCTTTAATTTGGACCAGGAAAAACACAATCCCTTGTGCACAGGCTCACAGCTCATGGACATAAGAAATTTGCATTGCTTTAAAGCTTCAAATTTCTATTCTTTCTTAAGTCATCAACACCTAGCTGGAAATGATATTTTGAAACCTTAAAGGTTTCTGCCTATATTTTTAAATATGGATAAGCTATCCCTTTTTCATATACATGTCTAGCAGCTTTCTATATTTACAAACATGCATGGACTGCATAACATGTAGTATGTACAGAACACCAAAAAAGGTTAAATGTTAGGCCTTGATGTGAGTTTTGGTGCAAATTTTCTTTCTTCTCCATGCAAGCCCCCTTCCTTCATCCACAAGCATGGAGACACACACACAGATGAAGACAAAAAGAAAAAGAAAAAATCCGAATCAGATTTTCCATGAAGGAGCAGTTGATAAAATTAAGCATTAACTGTTAATGCTGAATGCAGTTTTACATTTATGAACTGAGTTTTGAATATTATTACGACAGTCTCTGAAACAGAATAAACAAATAAATAAAATAAATGCCACAAACACTGCACAAGGCTCCCATGCCATCAGTGGTCTAGGGAGGGCAAGATGTACACAATCTTACCTCTGTGCTTGGAGAGACTATTTCCCTGTAACCTTCAAGTTTGGATGTAACACTGTTACCATTGAGTCGAGGCTTGGAAACTGAATGCTAAAATATTTTATTTGTTTTGTAACTAGCTGCTAAATATATGCATAGGATTTGAGAGACAGGGAGATGTATGTCATGGAGTGACATGGAATTTAGATTTTTTTCAGGGGGAAAATATCCAATATGTATTTTTTGTGGTAAGGAATAAATTTTGGTTCCATCCTTTCTTCTGTAGATCAAGGCATTGTTATGGTTATGCACTGTATGATCATTGCATGTTTGTTGATTTCCTATGGTATTCTTGCTAGAATAAACAACAAGTTGTTCGGAATGTTGATATCCAATATGTATTTTTTTGGTAAGGAATAAATTTTGGTTCCATCCTTTCTTCAGTAGATCAAGGCATTGTTATGGTTATGCATTGTATGGTCATTGCATGTTTGTTGATTTCCTATGGTATTCTTGCTAGAATAAACATCAAGTTGTTCGGAATGTTGTTCTTTTCGGGTCTTTTGCTGTCCGATCTCATTAGATATTGGAGGGCAGCACTTTGTGATGGATACTTATATTGTTTTTTCTGTTTTTATGTTCTATCTTTGCTGTATTATAGTTTTTTTACCCCATAGTTTTCTGAGGAGGACTTCTTGTCCTCTAAATCATGTATTCTGATTTTTAGTACTAATAATATTTTCTTCTTCTCTCCAAAAAAAAAAAATTTGCAGAATGTTGAAACCTCGATTTTTGTTCATGGTTAAGATGTGATAGATTGTTTAGGGGCTTTGAAAAAATAAATTTGTTGTTCTAATTTGTTCTATTCCTTTTTTAATTGTAGGGCGAGATGGATGAACTGGAAGTTGGATTTGTTTTGCTTGATAATGCTATTGGTTTTCATGTTGCCTTATTATCATTGTTACTTAATGCTGTGCAACAATGGTATGTTCCTGTGATTTTGCCAATTCTTGTTCATTTGAATGTTTATATTTTATTATTTTAATGCTTCCTTGTTACCATTGATACTTAATGCTGTGCGACAATGGTATGTCCCTGCGCTTTTGCTTTCTTTAGATGAAAAGTTCTACTTATGTCAATTCTCATTCATTTTATTGTTTTTTTTTTTTTTGAGGAACTGCCTTTGTAGTTTGTAGAGACAATCAACATGTTTTTCCTGTTGCAGAATTCAACCATGTAAAAGGGTTGTTATTTATGATCTTTTAAAGGTTTCAAAAGAAATTCTATTTATGTTATATGTGAATGTGATTGTACTTCAAAGTTCAAACTTAATGAGTTGAAGTTTGGGACTTTCCCTTTTATGGTTCTCCATACCATTCTTATTTTCTTTTTGTTAATTTCTGTTTCTTTTTATAGAAAAATAAAAGAAAGGAGAAAGAATTGCAAAGATTGGAGAATAAGACATCCCTATAAAGCGACAAAACATACAAGTACAATTAAGCCCCCCCACCCCTCATCCAATCCCTCTAAATATCTGACAACAAAACTCTCAGAAAAAAACTCCAAAGAGTGTGCCCAAAAAGAAGCAAGAAAAACAACTCTATCCCATGATAAATGGGAAGGACTTGTTTTTCAATTAAAGATCCTAGTATTCCTTTCAAACCACAAAGTCCAAAAAAGAGTGAACACAACACACTTCCATAACACCGTCCCTTTCTCACTCCTCCCAAAACCTCAGACCTCATCATGAGGAAAGCTTTGATAGTCATTGCCTCTTCAAAACATAAAAAGGTTGTCTCCAAGCTTCTCACCACCCAAAAAATGGAGCAAAAAGTGCTCACTTGTTTCACTATATTCTGAACACATAATGCAAGTATCCAGGCTGATGCCTTATAAGGCCTCCTTAATATCTAGACTGAATGCCTTATAATTCCTCTTTGCATGCAATGGATTGTTAGTGTTAATCCTGCTGAGAGCCTAATCTCACATGGAAGCCCTGCTCTTAAAAAGAGTCAAAGCCTTCCAAATAACATTATTCAAAGCAAAAAAAGGAGAACTAGAAGATTTCAACAAATGATAAGGAAAAAAAATTTCATGGTAAAAGAACTGGAAACATCCCCAATCCAAATTCTAGAGTCTTCTTCATTTGAGAAACAAAAGAATCCAAAACCCTCAACAAAATAGTGATCTCATCAAGTTCTCCTTCATTGAGATTTATGAAGAAATGGAAAATTCCAGGAAAGAGTTCCCCTCTAAAAAAATGTAAGGAATTAATGGAGGCATTATGAACTAATGGCAGTCTTCATTTTGTTTCTTCCTCATCCTTTTCCATGGATTTGGTCAAAGGTAGGTATGGAGGAGAATCTCCTCAAGTTTTTGCAGATTAAAAGCAAGATTTGCATTGAATGGTTGGGGAAATAGGTTTTCTCCAATTGGAGGAGAGATCCTGATGTATGGGTTGATGGATTAGGATCACTGCAGTAGCTTCATGATGGGGCCATGATTTGTCCTCATACCTTCTTCAGATTGGAGGATTTTCACTCGATACAAAATTTTTTTGGCTGATTTCAATATTGGGTAGCAATTAAACAGCTACAGAGGTAAATTTCTTGTAGTTGGAGTGCGTTTGACTAGCAGGAGGTATTCTATCTTCATACTAGAGGCTTGAAAGGGGTGAGTTGGCGAACGGTTTTTGAAGTTTTGGAGGTAGGTGAGGAAGGATCACAATTTCAGGAGTGTGGTCGGGAATAAATCTTTAAAATCAAATGATCAATGGAGTTGAAAGGATTTGATGATGGGACATTTGTTGCCAAAGATTTGATTGGGTGCGTGGCGTTGCGGCACTTGTGGAGGTGTGGTGTGATCTCCAGTGGGTGCGGCTGCTGCTAGTCCAGAGAACTTAGTTGCAGTTAGGGTTTGTGACATAGAGAGGGTTGGGGCCTGGGACTCCAAGGGTAATGGAGTGGGCTTGGAGTGGGTTGGGCTGGCTATCATTAACATTACTTTGTTTTTAGGTCAAATTTTGAGTGCTAAAGATCCAAATAATTTAAACAGTCAGCCCATGGTTTTAGTCAAATAATCTTCTACAAAGCAGGTCCAATATCCATTTCAAGCTTGGCAGGCCCAAAGCTCACACAAAACTCTATTTTGAGTCATTGGGGCCAAAATTAGCTCTGCTAACTAAAAATAGTGTTCAATACTAGCCAAAAGCCACATAATGGTAAAGTTGTAGAATCCTACTACAGTTGTTTCGCAGTTGGAGAAAGAGCAGTCGGCTATGCTCTCATCTCAGGCAAGAGATATTAGTCTTTTGAGTCTTGGAGGGCAGTAATTCTGTAGAAGCCAGATTCAATTCAGACAACTCAGAGAGTTTGGTTGATGCTTCAATACCTTTAGTGGGAGACAAGTGAGCTTCCATTGGTTGCTTTTGAAGAGGCCGGAGGGGGTTCTCAAGGACTAAGAAGCTGGCGTGGACAAGTTTCAGGGTAAAATTGATGGTTTGGGGGGAAAAAATCTTTCATCTCATAAGGTTAGGGGTCTTAAGGTTTATGCTTGTTGGAAGGCCGTTGAGATGGGTGTTGAGATGAGAAAAAGATTTGAAGGGAAGTGAGCTTATTATAGTAGGATGACAACCAAATTTTTAAGGAGAAATGCAGAGTGACATTTATGTGTTGTGGAGGCTCCAAATGCTCAAAAGCATGCTATAGTTGAGAGGATTAGCAAGGGTAAGGAGAATAAGAAAAATGGGGTGATGTCTCGGGATAATGACAGTGAAGTCACTAGTGAGTTTGCTTGTGACTGGGGGTTACTTTAGGATGAGGTTGAGGAACATTATGGACACAGTTTTAACTCATTTGATTTACTTGGGAATATATTGTTTGTGCTGCCATCTCCAATGGAACGTTTGGAGGGATTTTCTATTTTATAGGATGATGGAATGGATAAAGAGCAGTAGTGTGAGGATAGAATACTGCCTACTCCTGTGGAGGAGCTTAATGGGAAGGATTTTGAAGCTCAGCAATTAGTGGATAAGATGGTCTTGTGGCTATCTGATCTGGGCAATGGATTTTGACTTGATGGTGATAAAAGTATGGTGAAGAAGAGCCAAAGTGAACTAGTAATTTGCAGTGCTTGGTGAATTATGATGGAAGGGTTGGAGCTTGAAAGAGGGTTTTCTTGTTTAAATCTTATTTGATTTTTTTTATTTTCTAATTTTCATTTTTTTTTTGGGATTCCTTGTCGTCACTTTGGCTGTAATCCATTTTCTTTCTTATTACATATTTTTTCTAAAATGGGAAAAGAAAAAAAAAAAAAAGACGAGGAATCAACAAGTTCAGAAAAAAGCTCACACACCCAAATATCCTCCCAGAACCAAATGAGATTCCCATTGCCCAATCTGCCTGGGTAAGAGGATAGAAAAAAATGAGGAACAAGTGGATAAACCTTCAAGGGCTTGTAATACGGCCTTCTATGGATATATAAGCCCTCGTCCCCCCCCCCCTCCCCTTAACTTTCTACCCACTTTCTCCACCATTGGATCCCAAAAAGTAGAACTAGGTTTACCTCCAAGAGGGATACTAAAGAAGTCAAAGGCCAATCTAAAATTGGATGGCCTGCTGACATAATTAACCATTGTGAATCACTTTTGCCCATGTTAATACCAGCCAACCCACTCTTATACATGTTCAACTTTTCTTGACAATTCCGAGAAAAGTTTAAACCTTTCAGAATTTCATGGCAACCTTTGAGAAAAAGAATGGTGTCATCCGCAACCTGAAGGTAGGATTTACAACCTCCTCTTTTCTTACCCTAAGACCATGAATCACATCTAGGCTTCGAGCATGACTAATCAACCTATTCAACACATCAACCTCATAGACAGGAAAGGAGAAAGAGGGTTCCCTTGCTTCAATCCGTCAGAGTACTTGAACCAAGCCCTAGGTTGGCAATTCACAATTACAAAAAATATTCATTGTAGAAGTTCATTTCCATTTTTTTCTATTGAAGGCATATAGGATTCTAGGAGAAGGAATAGGAAGGGGTTGTTTAGTTGGATTTTGAAAAGGCCTGTGATAAAGTGAGTGGGTTTTTTGGGTAGGATTCTGGGAAACAAGTGAATGTCATTGTGCTTCAAGGTTCAAACTATATGAGCAGTTAGGGACTTACCCTCTAATGGTTCTCCATGGCGTGCTTATTTGCTTTTTGTTCGTGACTAGGAAAAGGAATATGAAGGGGGTTGTTGTTAAGTTGGATTTTAAAAAGGTTTACAATAGAGTTAGTGGGGCATTTTTGGACAGGGTTTGGGAATATGTGGAGGGAGTGAATGTGAATGTACTCCAAAGTTTAAACTAAATGAGTGGAAGTCAAGGAATTTCCTTGTAGTGATTCTCCATGGCATGCTTATTTGCTTTTTGTTCATTTCCATTTTTTGTTGTTGAAGTTGTGAATTGTGAGGATTCTTGGAGAAGGTACTTGTAGGGTTTGATTTTGAAAAGGCCTACGATAGAGTTAGTTGTTTTTTTTTTTTTGGATAGGGTTTTGGGGATATGTGGAGTTAGTGGATTAGGGGTTCTCTATTTCTAGTGGTTGTTAATGGTCAATCTAGGAGCTTGGTTCTTGGCTTCAAGGAGCTTCTGTCAAAGTGATCCTTTGTTTTTTATTCTGTTTGCTTTAGTTGCTGATATCTTGAGTAGGGTATTACTTGGATGTGAGGCTTTAGGTTATTTGGAGGGGATTTGGTATGAGTAGGGAGGAGGTTTCTGTTTTGTGTCTCCACTTTGTTGATGTTAATATTCTTTTTTTTTTGAATGATGGTTTTGAGGTTTCCTGTTCTAAATATTTTTGGGGTTCTTCTCTTGGATTAATTTGTTCATGTCCAGCTTGCTTGGTTTAAATTTGAGTGCACATGACGTCTCTCATTATGCTTCTAGGAGGAGTGGCCTATGACTTGCTTAGGTCTTTCTTTGAGAGGTAATTGTAATGCTAATTCTTTTTGTGATCCTGTTATGGAGGTCATTGTTAAGCTTAGTTTGCCCCCCTGTGGCTTTTGAAAAGGAACTTTTAGAAAAGAACTTATGAAAAGGTGCTAACTGAGATAGCTGTAAAAATTGTTTGGTCCCCCTACGAAAAGGGTGCTGTTAAAAAGAAAAATTTGTCTGTGTTCGGTAAAAAAGTTGTAAGGTGCTAAACATATTGAAAATGACTAAAATGGATATTTATTTTTAGAAAATGTAATTATGCATTGATAACTTTGTAATATTTGAAAAAAAATGAAGGGCAACAGTGGAATAGAATAATTATCTGGGAAAAAAGCTAGCTTTTAGTTTTTAAAAGCTTCAAATCTGTAGCTTTCAAAAGTTCCCCAGAAAAGCTAAAGGCTGTCTTTATAAAAGTTGAAAAAGCTGTCACCCAAGTGCATTATACCCTACTTTTATTTTTAAAAGGAGAAGCTGAGGTAGAAAAGTGGGGTGGGGGAAGTGCGAACTCACCCTAAGAGCTTAGATGGGTGCAATTTTAGCTATTTTCCCTTAAGCCTAGACGTGGCTAGATCTAAAGAAAGATTGGGGCAAGCCATGCCATTTTCCTTTAGAACTTGAATCCCTTTGGCATAAGGTGATCAAGAGCAAATATGGGCTTCATAGATATGGTTGGAATGGTAAGTTTTGGGTAGGGGGCGGGGTGTTGAATGTTTTCTATATTGAGAACAGACTTATCTCAGTTTTATGTCTTTGACTTACTACACATTGGGGATGGTTCTAAAATCCAGTTCTGGAAGGACTTGTGAGCATGAGATGCTTCTTTTATGATGCATTTCCACATTTATATAATCTTTCCTCTATTTGCAGTGCTCCTTTTACAAATTCTTATAATTGGGATTTGGGATGACTAATATTTTTTTCGAATCGTCAGTTCTTTTGGAATTTTAATGATAGGGAAGAGATGCACTTGGTTTTTTGAGTTCTATTCTCAAAATATGGTTATTAAAAATGCGATGTGGATCGTAGAATCTTACAATTCTACATTCCAAATACACCCAAAACGATACAAGTTGCAACAAAAATTGGAATAAAGTAGAATCGTAGAATCGGAATTGTAGAATCGGAAGTAGAATCCTACTAATCCTACTTTGTTACCTGGATTGCTTCCGCCCCCCCTCCCCTAAATTTTTTGGGCTTTAATATTATGGCTCAATACATGTTTATATTGGTCCAAAGGCCCCGAAAGGTTTACATTTGGCCCAAAGTCTTCAGAAACTGGGGCAAAATAACTCCCAGTCTTCCATCAATGAACAGATTCAGCAGAATCTGTATCTGATTTTCCTGGAGTTCGACACCTCAGTCCTCTACTCCTCCTTGAACTTCAGCATCCCAGCACCTGGATTTCTCTCCTGTTTGACAACCAGAGAGCCCTTCATATGGTGACTGGTGTTCGATCAGCAGCAGCCAGCAGTCTTGGTGTTCAATCAGCAGTTCTTTGGTGTTTGACAACCAGAGTTCATGGTGTTTGATAAGAACTCAGTCCTCAGTCTTCCTTCTTTGGTGTTCAACAAAAACACCTCAGTCCTCTTCAACACAGAGTACTTGTTGTTTGCTTTGCACCAGCCAGGAAAAGAGCCAAGCCAGCTGGGCCAGCAGAGCTGCAAAAGTATGCTCTGAAATGGATCTGCTTCTTCTTCTTCTTCTTCTTCTTCCACCTAGTTGGACTTGAGGCTTGGTTTGTTGTTGTTGTTGTTATACTTTCTAAGTTACTAAGTTTTTAGTCTCAAGACTTGTCATAAAGTTCCAAAAGTACAAAATTTTTATTTTACATTGAAAGTAGAATCTTAGGATTCTCCATCCGATTCTACTATCCGATCCAGTAGAACCCTCCATCGATCACACTTAGGACCCCAGTAGAGGAGGCCTAACAATGCTTTGTCATCTGATGTGTATGTTATGTGTAAGCATGAAACTACTAGTTATCTTTTTCTGCATTGTTACTTGGTTTGGAGGTTGTGGAATCATATTCTCAAGGCTTGTCATAAAGTTCCAAATATATAAAATTTTAATATTTATTTTACATTTAAAGTAGAATCTTAGGATTCTCCATCCGATTCTACAATCCGCTCTAGTAGAACTCTCCAATGATCACACTTAGGACCCCCGTAGAGGAGGCGGCCTAACAATGCTTTGTCATTAGATGTGTATGTTGTGTGTAAGCATGAAACTACTAATCTTTTTCTGCATTGTTACTTGGTTTGGAGGTTGTGGAATCATATTTTTAAGTGATGATAAGTTTTGGGTGCGCCAGAACATTGAGGAGTTGTTTCTTTTGAGATTTTGGGGTTTTGGGTTAAGGAAATTGTAGGATTTTATGAGACTGCACTGTACGCTATGTTGCTATTGTGTCATGCATTTGGTCAGAGAGGAATTCAGAGAGTACTTGGGGATACTGCTCTTCCTCCTCAATTGCTATGTAGCCTTATAGGTTGGTTTTCTATGCATCACTTGCTGTCTGCCTTTGGAAAAGACCTTGAGTTCCTTCGAGTCATGCTCAGAGTGTATTGAGTCTGACAGCTTTGATTTCTTGTTCTCTGTATTGTATATTCCTTTTTAATATCTTAAAATTATCTTTCTTTTTCTTATAAAAAAGGATTGGTAGCAGCAGGCGCCAATAGCTAATTTTAAACATCTCTGGTTGTTATTTTTTGAGGATGTTGATGCTTAATATGTTGCCCATGATTGTGTAAATTGACGAAAAATGATTCATGTAGCTGGCCCCATTGTTGGGAATTAAGGCTTGATTTGTTGTCATGTTGTTTAATATGGAAAGGCTAAAATTTGTCCTTAAAGTTCAATCACTTAATATTTGTATGATGAAGGTACAGTGTTTTTCTTTAGCTAAAGCTTTGCATCCTTGGCTAATTATGATAGTAGGGACAGATAACGAGAACTGGATTACTTTGCACAGTAACACAATGGCAGTGATATTAACATAACGAGGAGAAAATGAAATGTAATATTATGTTTTAATCTATATCATTGTTTGTGGAGGGGGGTTGAAGCACCAGATTTTCCCACTGAACAGCAAGTGCCTACAGACGATTCAAAATTTTGGTAGAGTTGATATGGATGAGGAGATTCTGATTAAGATGTTATTAAGAAGGGTATTTGTGCATTCTATAAGAACCTTCATTCAGAACCTGAAAATTGGAGACCAAGAGTTGATGGCATTACTTTTAGCACCCTGAATCCTTCTACAGTACAGTGGCCGGAGAGGCTTTTTAGCTAGGAGGAAATTCTTCAAGCTCTTAAGGATTGTAGCTGACTGTTCCAGGTCCTGATGTTTTCACCCATGCTTTCTTTCAAGCAAGCTAGGACCTGTTGTCAAGCGGGAAACTGTCAGGATTTTGAACACTTTCACAGAACAAGCAGATCTGTAAGAAGCCTTAACTGAGTTAACTTATGTTACTTGATTCCTAGGAAAGCTGGTGCCTTAAACATCAAGTGTTTCCGGCCTATCAGCTTAGGAAAGTATTTGCAAAATTCTTAACCAAGTTTCTCGCCTCAAGACTCAGGAAAGCAATTCCAGAAGTCACTTCAGCATGCTTTTGTTGCAGTTAGACAAATGTAGGATGCTGCCATTATTGCCTATGAAGTTGTGGATGCCTCCTCCAAGGCAATGAAATGAGGGGTGCTCTGCAAACTTGATGTGGAAAGAGCTTTTTGCAGTTTAGTTGGGATTCCCTCCTTTACATTCTCAAAAAAAAAAGACCTTTGGTGATCTTTGGCACAAAATGGATTCATCAATTATTGTCACTCCCACTTTTTCAGTACGTATTAATGGCTGCTGTCACTCCCTTATTATTCATCATGGTGATGGAAGTGCGGAGCCTCCTCCTGCAAAAAAGCCATAGATGGAGGTCTTCTCAAAGGGTTTAGCATTGGGAAGAATGATAGAGAAATAAAAGTCCCCATCTTCTCTTTGCTAATGACATCATTATCTTCTGTGAGGCAGATCCTAAGCAAATAATTAGAAGGTGTAAGGGCTGAAAATCAGTTTGGAAAATGTCGAAATTATTCCAATGGGGAGACAGCACTGGGGGGACACTCCTTGCTTGCATCCTGGGTTGCCAATTGGGATCCTTTCCTCTAACTTACCTTGGTCTCCCTCTTGGAGCTAAATTTAATAATGAAGGTTGAGAGATTTTTGAAAAATCTTTCTGGATGGAAAAGGGTTTACCTGTCTACATTATGCCCTATTTACCATTCCTTGCTCAATAACCAAAAGATTGGAGGACATTCAGATAAGATTTCTTTGGGGAAACATGGGAGAAGAGTTCAAGTAACGTCTTGTCAAATGGGGTTGCCAACCAACAGACACAAAATGGGGGATTAGGGCTCAAGTCCCTCTCTACCTTTACAAAGCCCTCCTTGGTAAATGGCTTTGGAGTTTCATGAACAAACAATATCACTTTTGGAGAAAATAAATTGTTTCAAATTATTGGCTTGACCATTACTGTTGGACTTCTAAAGAAGTTAGAGAATCCTATGGTGTTGGAGTTTGGAGATACACTTGCAAAGGCTGGGAAGATTTTTTTCTCCTTTATAAAATTTGACATGGAAATGAGGATAACATTTTCCTTTTGGCATGAGAGTTGGTGTGGCCTCTCTCCTCTTGGCACAAGGTTCCTACTATTGCAAAGATGTACTTATAAGCGGCCAGCTCCAACTTTTGGCCAATAATATCACCTGGGACTTCCCACCTGTGGGGAATGCCCATGATTGGGAGATTAAGTGCTTTGTGGATTTCTTTGGAAGCCTATACAAATTTGTTTTTGAAACATCCCTAATGAACCAAATGGACCTTGGACAATGACGGAAGTTTTTGGTCAATGCCTACTGTGAGAAACTCATATTGCCAGCAGTATCAAGAAGAGAGTTCCTCTGGGAGCTTATTTGGAAGATCCCTTCCCCAACAAAGGATCCTTGTTTTTTTTGACCAGGAGGCAACCTTGGAAAAATCCTAACGATAAACAATCTGCGGAAATGGCGACTGCCCTTGGTTAACAGTTGCTATTTGTGCAAGGAAGATGTTGAGATGATTGACCATATTCTTCTGTACTGTCTTTAGTTTAGACACCTCTGGGATTTGGCCATTGCCTTGTCCAGGCAGCAGCGGTCACTGCTATGACAGTGGAGAAAGAAATCTGGGCTTGGAAATTCGGTAAAGTAAAAGAAAGAACAAAAGAAAGAAAGAAAGAAAGAAAGAAAGAAAGAAAGAAAGAAAGAAAGAGCGAGCTTCTACAGCTTTGACTCTTACTTTCTCTTTGCTTATTTGGATAGTGTGGAGGGAAAGAGATAGAAGAGGCTTTGAAGGATCAGCTATTCTGCTGAATATGGATCAAAGACAGATGGACATGCACTTGCACTATGGCATAGTGTATTGTACATGATTGACTCCTGTACTCTTCTAGACTTTTTTGATACCCTGTTTCATGGGTGAATTCTTTTTTGGCAATGTTTTTGTACTTGGGTGGCACCCTGTTGGTGCCTTTTATTGGATTATATTTTTACTGATAAAAAATCATTATGATTGATTGTGTTAGTTATCCTATTCAACCATTTTATGGACATGGACTTGCACTATGGCATAGTGTATTGTACATGATTGATTCCCATACTCCTCTAGACTTTTTTGATACCCTATTTCATGGTGAATTCTTTTTTGGCAATGTGCTGCCATTTGAAATTCAAGCTTAGCTTGATTCCTATTCCTTAGCTCTATTTTTTATAATTTTTTTATATTAACTGGAATTCAGCTCCCGCTGCATGAGTATGTATAAGGGAAAATGAGAAAATTTTTGAAGAAAAAGGAAAAATAGAAATTTATTTTTAAAACAGACAAATAGAAGAGTGGTGATAGGCAGTTAAGTAGGACTGGGCAGTTAAAGTAAAAAGTCCTGAAATAAACTGATTCTAGAAATTTTTTACATGTTGTTAGAGGAAATTCTAGGAAACATTTTGATACCCACATAAAGGAGTTTCCTTTATGTAATAGGACATGAATTAAACATTAAGGGACACTAGTCAAGTGAAATTATAGAAGTCTCACATTGTTAGGCAAGTGCATAGGTTTGAGTTTTGGGAGTGGCCAGCACATGTGAAAATATTGAAGATTACGGCTATATCTTTATCTCCCCTCTTAAGATCACTCGCAGCAGGATCAACACTAGATGATGGAACTAGAGGGCATCCCCAGATCTCAAGGCTCCCTGCATTGTGAGGATAGGTGGAGGGTTGTTACAGTGTATGCAGCCTTACCCGTAATTTTATGTAGAGAGGCTGTTTCCTTGGACTTAGAACCCGTGACCAACCGGTGACAAAGGAGCATGGTCTTAAAATTTCCATGAAATTTTTGAAGTTTTTGTTGAAATTTCCGCTTTTTTTCGCGCTCGAATCGAAATGGCTGTCGATTTTTGTCTTGCATAATTTCCATTGAAATTTCATTGAATCATCTGAAATTATTGAAATCTCAAAATTTTAGCAGAACTTGTCAATATTTTAACTATAGAATGAGATTTCCTTCTAATTCAAATGAGAGGTTTAGACACAAAGTGAAATTCCTCTCTTAATTTATCATTTTTTATCGAAGCAAAATTTCAAGGGCTTTTAAATTACATGAAAAGTTGAACTTTCAACATCATTTTATTTGACCATTAATGTCTAGGACTCTAGATTATATTTATTTATATAATAAATAATATTTAATTGGTTTATGAATTTCATTTATGTTAACCTAATACGTTTAACAAACATATTATATTACAACTATAGCACCTCATACACATAGATGCATATAGATGTATTTATTTTATATATTAGTCCTAAAACTTACATTATTATGTTTGTTAAGTATTTCTAAAGTTTCATAGAAGAATTTCATGCTCTACTACTAATTTCCATCCTTTTTTTTTTTTTTTTTTTATAAAAAAAAATCAAAATCGAAATTTCCATATTTTGGAGCTTCAAAATTTTAGTCTAAATTGAAATTTAAGACCTTGAAAAGGAGCAACCTTACACCACTCTTCTCTCCAATAATTCTGTTTTTTTTAATGGGAAAAATAAATGATGCTTCTAGTTATTTAACAAAAAAAAAAAACAGACATCCACACCACAAAAAATGATCATTATGTGTTAAGTATTGTTCAGACTTAAGATATAAATTCATCTTAAATAGTGTTGGTTTTGTAGTTATCTGATTTTAATTAGTTTATTTGAGCTGATTGGCTAACATTATTACTCTTGAGTCAAAGTGTATGACTTGGGTCTTTAGATGGTTGGATCTTGGTCCCAGGACGTAAGACCAGCATAATGTGATGCAATTTCAGTGATCACCTCAGCCACTAAAATGCTGCAAGGCTAATTATTCCACTAACTTACCTTTGTTTGCCATATTATTTGTTTATAAATGTAATTGTAACAATTTTGGTTGAAGTACACCTACACTTTGACTAGAATTTCCATATATAATTTTTCTGGTTATTTACTTTTTCTTTTTGGAGGACATCTTGTTTTCTCACTATTGCACTTTTTGATTTGTTGTTAATATAATTTTTTCTTATACTAAAGCAATTACTTCTAACTTTCAACTTCTAGAAGATTGCCCCCACTCATAGGACCTAATAATATCTTGGAGATAAAAAACATTCATCAAGAACTAGTAACATGTAACTATTCATTGTATTATTCCTTAAGAAGCTAGGCCCAAAACATACTGCAAAGTTGGTAAGTTTCACCTTTTATTCATGTTTCTTGCAATCATGTCTGTAGAGCAGAATATCCAATTTTTATTTAATAAAGAATAACATCATAGGCTTATGAATGCCAACGGTTGCATTTACACACCCTCTATTTTTTTGGCAAGCATGCAAGTAAATCAATTCTGCAACATGTAACTTTTGTTAGGCATCTCTCTCTCTCTGATTGAATCTCAGATTTTTTTTTTGGTCGTAGGCGTGAGGAAGGAACGAGCTGCTCTTGGAGCTGTCTTATTCTTGGTTGCTTTTCTCTATGCTTTTTGGCGCATGGGCATTCACTTTCCCATGCCTTCACCTGATAAAGGTTAAGTTACTTTCTATTGAGGTCACCTCAAAGAGAAGGCTTTAAGTGACTATGTATTGTTGTTCACTTCATCGGGAACTCTCTCTCTCTCTCTCTCTCTCTCTCTCTCTCATGTGCATACTCCCTATCTACAATTTTTATTTGAATAAATAAAATATATACTCTTGATTTTTTTATTCTCTTCGTGTCCCTACTGCTTATCAACCTAGTATTGCCATTGTTGTGCCATAAACTTTATGGATATCTATATATATATGTGTGTGTGTGTGTGTGTGTATGTATTTATCTTTGCTTTTATTTATTGTAATTTTTTTTTTTTGTATTTTAAAGCAAGTGATTGATACATGCTTCCTATTAGCATTCTTTGTGCCTTTATTTTCTGAACAATGTCCAACACCTAGTCATTTTCTAGTTGATTTACATAGCTGCTTGAATATTCTTATCTCTGCATGCTCTAACATGCTGACTACCATGCAAGAATGCGTCAATGAGGTACACTGTTCATTTGTATGGTCTTCATGATGCAGGAAAAGCAACAAATCTGCAGTCTAATTGTGGCAAATGGCACAAACTGAACTATTATGAATCCTTGAGCAAAAGAATTACTTAAAGTTGTATAGATGTCTTTATAAAGCAGTTGTATGTGTTGCTATGTCATTTGCTGATCCTTACTTGACACTTCTTGGGAGGCATATCATGTGTGCATTGTGATGATAGAATTTTTTTTTTTTCAAATTTGACATTTGGTGGACACTTGTTTGACTTGTTATTGGATAAATTCGGATGTGGAATTTCTTTAATTTTAAAGGTAGTTTATGATTTTATAGATGAAAGAAGCTATATCTAATCATTGAATGAGCTTGTCCCATGTTTCTGTCCTTTCTTTTTTTGTTAAGAAATTTTCTGTTTTGATTTGCTTGCATCTTACCAAATCAGTTGCTTAACAAAACGGATTAACATTTTATCCAAAAAAAAAAAAGGAGAATAACTTTTCTTTTTGATAGGCAAAAGAAAAAGCACATGATTGCATTGCTGTTGCTGTTGGAACTTGAAAACTGGTAGATTCTTGGTGTTTGACACCGGAATGTTTCCTTAAATATTGTCTTCTAAATTAAGCTTCAAAAAGTTCTTGGAATTTTTCAATGAGAGATTGAACTTTTGATAAAAACAAAGCAGCAAGATGCACAAAATAAGGGTGAGTTATCCTTCTGAAAGGAAAAAGCTACTACAATATATTAAGTTTGCTAAATATGAGATGCCAAACTGAAAGTGAATCCAAAAACTAAAAATCCATTGTGCTTATGGAGGACAAGACAACCCTTGAACTTTTCTATGGTTGTGGACCCTGCATAGCTAGATGATTGACTGCTTCATCTGTCAATCTACTTATTTAAGAAATCTTCATGCTTTTGTGATGAATGATGATTCCCATATTTCAAATATCTCGAACTCTTCGCTGATTCTTCATTTCCTCCCCAAGTTCTTCCAAAAGAGCTACTACATTTGCTTTAATGGCAAGGCAAGTATCTAGAGAATTAGGAGTAACTTGGTCATGATTTCAGGAATTTCATCTAGCTGCTACTTGACCCTGGTTATTTGAAGATCAACAAACAAAATTTAGCTTGATTGTTCTCTTTCATGGGGGCTCAAGGCTTCAAAAGCATGATGCTAATGACTTCCCTTTGGCAAGGAATCGGAGGCCAATGAGCCAAATATTGATGGAAACTACACTAGGAGACATATGGCAATCTTATATTATTAACTCCAGGATGTATGGTAGAGTGCTTTGCTTGTAAACTTTCAGAAGAATGTTAAAAGGAAAAATAACTGTTTTAAAGTTGTCTTTGAATAAATATTTACATCAAGGATGCTATAGAATAATAATAACTATTCATAATTTGGTTAGTTGAATCCAACAATGTATTACTATCCCAACTTTTTTCGTGCTCACTAATGGGGTGATATGTAAGCTTGACATGGAGAAAGCATTTGACCATGTGAATTGAAGCGTTCTTCTTTATATTCTCAGAAGAGTGGCTTTTGGGGAGCTTTGGTGTAGATGGATTTAACAGTTTATCACTGCCCCAACTTTTTTTGTACTCATTTAAGGGCTGTCCCTAGGACTTTTTCCTCTCTTCTAGAGGTCTAATTCCCCTGTTTCATTTATCATGGTTATGGAAGAATTGAGTTTTTTATTAAAAAAGCTACCGAAGGAGGTCTTCTCCTACAGAAGGAATGGGAGTGTCTTGGAAGTCTCATCTTCTTTTTGCAGATGATACCATTATCTTTTGTAAGGAGGAACCTCTGCAAATCCTCAACCTTAGGTGTATTCTCATTTCTCCTCAGTTTCGATGCAGCTTCAAGTCTAAAGGCGAATTTAGGAAAAAGTGAGATTATTCCAGAGGGGTTTTGTACATGTCGACTCTCCCAGCGGCAACTTTTGGTTGCAAAATAGGGGCTTTTCCTATTACCTGTCTTGATCTCCCCCATTGGAGCCAACTTCATAGTTACAGAACTTTGGGACACCATCATTAAAAGTTTAGAAAGAAAATTGGCTAGCTGGAAAAGGAATTACCTCTCAAAAGCTGGAGACTTACCTTAATCAAGAGCACACTTTTCGACCTCCTGGTCTGTTTTATGTCCCTTTTCCTTATTCCTTGCTCAATTGACAAACGGTTGGAAGGAATTCAAAGGAGATTAGTGTGGGGGAGCTTGGGAGAGGATTTCAGATATCATCTTGTTAAATGGGGGCAATAAAACAACCCATTCAAAATGGAGGCTTGGGGCTTAAATCTCTCTCTACTTTCAACAAGGCCCTCCTTGGGAAATCACTCAAGAGATTCATGAAGGAGAAAGATCATTATTGGTGTGAAATCATTGCGCATTTAAATATGATCCTCGCCGTAACGGCTGGCCACGATTGAAATGAGATGTGCTTATGGCGTCAATGTTTGGAAATTTATCAGGAGTGGTTAGCATAAATTCTTCTCCTAATCAAATTCCAAGTTAGGAATGGGGACAACATGTTTTTTTTTTTTTGGCATGATAATTGGTGTATCTAGTCCCCTCTTTAACACTAAATTTCCCTTCGATTTTCTGTCTTTCCTGAAAAAGATGCTTTAATCGGTGATCACCTTCAGCTTACGGAGCATGAGCTCTCCTTGAATGTTCCCTTATAGACTCTCTCACAGAATTTTATGGCAGCTTGCACAAAACCCAATATTAGAACAGTTCTAATGATCCCAAGTGGATCCTGGATAAAAATGGTTGTTTTACAGTCATATCCTATTGCAAAATTCTCACTCTTCTGGCAGCTGCCAACAACAATTTCCCTTGGAAGCCTTTCTGGAAAGCGCCAGTCCCAACAAAGGTCACTATTTTTGCATGGGAGGCAACTCTTGGGAAGATTTTGATCACTTTGCAAAAAAGAGGTCTGGTTCTTGCCGACATGTGCTACTTGTGTTTGAACAATGCTGAATCAGTCGAGCACATCCTCTTGCTTATGGACGAGACATTTTTGGAATCCGGCGAGTTCTCTAATTAAGCAGCAGTGGGTTACTGCCAGAATAGTGGAAGGTGAGTTATGGGCTTGGAAAGGAATCCACTTGAGCAAGGAAGGGAAGAAGGTTTTGTCCCTCATTTCCCTTTCCATCTTTGGGCTGTGGGAGGAAAAGAAATAGGAGAGCTTTTGTAGAAACGACTACTCCCTTCATGTTGTTAAAGACCGATAGGTTGCTACTTGTTGGCATAGTGGTTTGGTTGTGAGTGACACTCATGTAATGCTTTACTTTTTTGATACCCTGCAATGTGGATGATTTTCTTTCTGTTGTTTGTACTTGTGTGGCATTCCCTTGATGCCTTTTAATGAAATCTTTTCTTTGCAAAAAAATTTTTAGTTGTAGGGCGGTTTGTAGGTTTAAGGAAGAGGGAGGTTTGGCTCTTGGAAAGTTGGTGTCCAGAAACGTCGCTTTGATAGGTAAATGGATATGGAAGTTTCCCTTTAAGGAGAATTCCCTTTGGCACAAGTTATTAAAAGTAAAATTGGTATGTAGGAGAATGGGCGGGATGCTAATGCGGGGATAAGATGTTCCATTGAGAGTCCTTGGAGGTGTATTTCATACATTTATTCTTTTAATCTTTTTACTAAATTTTTTGTTGGGAATGGGTCTCAAATTCTTTTTTTGGAAGATATTTGGGTGGGTGGGTATGTGTTTTTTCATTTCTTTTCCTTAGTCTCTATTGGCTATCCTGGCTGCACAATGGGATATTTCCTCTTTTTTGATCATTAATGGGGGTGACTTTTCTTGGGATTTTCATTTTCATAAGTCTCTTAATGATAGGGAGGTGGAGGAACTCTCAGCCTTCTTGTGTTCCTTGAAGGTTTTGGTCATTCAAATAGAAGGGGCACTCGGATTTGAACTCTACATCCTTCAGGGGACTTTTCTTCGATCATTTTATTCAGATAAGCATGCCCTTTGAGCTTTATTGTATTATTTGGAAGGCCAAGGTACCCTCTTAGGATTTGTTGGTTTGTTGTTCTTAAACAGAGTTAACACCTACAATCTGTTGTAGATGAGGAGGTTTACTAAGGCTTTACCTCTGGATGTGTGCTACCTTTGTTTTGATAAGTTTATCATCTCTTTCTGCACAGTTCCTTTTTTGTGGAGAGTTTGGAGCATTTTTGGTCTTTTGCGGAGAGTTGGGTTTGTCCAGTGGAGGATTTGTTGGCTATTTCCTTCACAGGGTTTAGTAGGAGTAGAGACGGTTTGGCTTTTTGGAGGTATGTGATTCTTGCTATTTTGTGAGGTATTTGGTTGGAGAGGAATGTGCTTTGGTTTTGCAGTCACAGTAGGTGTACTTCGAGTATCTGCTCTGAGTCCTTATTTTTGCATTAGTGATGAATGAACTCACTTGTAGTAAAATGAGGTTCCATGGTGTAAGTTTGCAAAGATATTGTCTTGATTGATGAAGCTAGGAAACTAGAATCTAAGTTAAGGTTATGGAAAAAGGCTTTAGAATCTGTAGGTTTAAGGATAAGTAGAAATAAGACAAAATATAAATGGTAAATTAGGGGTTTGGAAAGAATAGAAATGTAGGAGAGTTACTATTGGTCAACTTTTGGGGTTTTGGAAAGAATAGAAATGGTAGAGGCGTAGAGCTCTTTGGAGTGCTGCTGTTTTCGCCATCCTTTGGACCTTGTGGATTGAGAAGAATGCTAGGATTTTTAAAGGTGCTCAACCAGCTCGCAGCTATTATGGGATAGATCAGCTTTCTTCGCTTCCTTTTTGGTACACTCTTTTGGACTTTCTTCTTGGGGATTATCGCTGTCCAACCTCGTAAGGAATTGGAGGCATCTCTTTTATAATTCATACTTCTATTGTTTTTTATTTGTTGTTTTCGGTACTCTAGATCTCTGGGGCTTTGCTTCTCAGCTTTTAACAATATTGTCTTCTTTTATTTTAAAAGAAAAGGACAAAATGTGGGAAATGTAATTTCAGTCATGGTAGGAAGAATATTGGAGAAAAGATTAAACTGGATGGTTAAGAAACAAATACTTGATTTCGACAGCTTGGATATATTATTCAAGCTGAAGGAGAAATTGAAGAAAATGTTATGCTTAAAGTTAAAGCGTGCGTGCGAGTGGTGGGGGTGGGTGGGGGAAGAAAATGGAGACATGCTTCAAGCACATTGTGTGATATCATAATATACCCATAAAATTAAAAGGAAAGTTTTATAGGATGACTATAAGACCAACAATGCAATGTGGATCAGAATGTTGGACACCTAAGAAACAACATATCAAAAAAGTAAAAGTTGTTGAAATGAGAATGCTAAGGTGGATGAGTGGTACAATGTTAAAAGATAAATTATGGAAAAAAAAAGGGGCAGCTCAGTTGACAAAGCTCCCGCGTATGCAGGTT
Source organism: Malania oleifera (assembly GCF_029873635.1). Classification (NCBI taxonomy): domain Eukaryota; kingdom Viridiplantae; phylum Streptophyta; class Magnoliopsida; order Santalales; family Ximeniaceae; genus Malania; species Malania oleifera. Next base: position 97,904,973 of record NC_080423.1, read on the forward strand.
CTGTGGAAGGGGCGGATGATGGGTCTAGTACGCAGCCTCACCTTTCATTTTTGCAAGAGGAATGATCTTATTTATGGTAGATTAGGCATAACACTTGTAGAAGTTAAGATAAGGGAGGGGTGTCTCAAATGGTTTGGGTATTTACAACGTAGGCCAAATAATGCACTAGTGTGAGGAGCCACTTATGGTTAGCATTGTTGTTAAAATCAAGATCCATGATCCTACTTTACTAAAACGATCTTGATCCTACCTTGAACAGACAATTGGTTGGTTCGTAGTAGGATTGTAAAATCCAACACTCTTTCATATTTTTAAAATCTTTACTAAAATACTTTTTTCATATAGGCTGGTCTTTTGTCTTGTATAACTGTACATGAAATGGAAAATTTAGAAAGTGATTTGGTTTATTTTAAATTGACGAAATTATGACTCAAAAATTTACTTTTTGGTTCAATGGTGATTATTAAGTGGTGCAAACATTAACTATTAAGATTCAAGATTGGTAAATGTCACGTTGATGCATTTAACGATAATAATGATAATGATAGTGATGATTTTAGTAATGACCTTGATTAAGTCATTGATGATAGTCTTAGTGATACCTATGAGACAACTGATGGCTTGGATGCTGACATGTAAGGTAGAAGCTAGCTTGATGGTTTAGCTTTTTTTAGTTAAAAATTTTAAATTTTTTTTGAAGAAAAATGGATATTCATGTTGTATGGCTGTTTGTTGACTGATTTGTGTTAAAATTATGTTCTTTGTAATTACTTGCTCTTGCTATGTATTTCCTCGTGTGAAACAACTTCCCCCGTCTCCATCAATGGTCTCCCTCTGGCTTCAAATGTAGCAGATGTCAAAATTCATGATTTAGATAAAAGGGAAGATCTTCAATTTGAGATTGGACAAGGTGAGATATATCCCTTTTTTGTTCGTGCTCAAGAAAAATCCTACTCAGAATAGACGGATTAAACTACCGAAAGAGGCATTTCTCTGGTTTGGCAATGGTTTTCTAGATTTCATTCAGTTGATTAGGGGTTCTCAAAAGGTCTGACTGGGGAATACACTGTATTGTATGTCGATTAAGTGGACTAGGGGGGTGGGGATTTTTTGGAGTTAGGGTTGGGTTGGAATGATAAGATTTTCTCAGGGTTTCTTCCTGGTGGGACAAAAGGGGTTCATTGATGCAACTTTGCCAGCAAGTTCTATGAACTAGGCAAAGAGTTTGGGTTTCGATCATGAGGCGCAGGTGTGGGTAGCCCTTCTGTGCCCAGATCGTGGAGTCAAATGGTGTTGAAAGTGAAGGATAAGGCTGTGAAAGCAAGTTTCAACAAGGAAAGCAGGTTGCTGCGAATGGGATTGATGAGATGTGCATCCGATATTGGGCTGAACTCAGGTAGAAGATTGCAGGGTAGCCGACCCTAGAAGATATCTAGTCAAAAGGCGCATGTTTGTATTGCTCAGGCAGTTGGGCGTGCTGAAACTGCAATGGAGGCTAGGGTTTTGGAAGATGGTGCAGCTCCAATTGAGGTGGATAGGGTTACGTTAAGGGAAGCAGAAGGTGGAAAGTCTGGGCTGGGCCGATTAGTTATTGCATTGAACTTGGGCAAGTTAATGGAAAAATGAGGAGGCTCATTTTTATATAAATTGGGCTTATTAATCGAACATGCCCATAGTTTTCAGGGCTCTATTTCAGATGGTTAGTCTGATGGAAAGGATCATTGGGCCAATCATAATGGGCATGGCCAAGATGCCCAATACTCAAGCCCCAATACACATGTGGAGAATATAAGGAAGAAGGATTGTCACCCATCTACAAATGAAGGCCAAAATCTCTTTCCACTTTTCCAAGATTCATGTGGAACAGATCATATTATGGGGCAATTACAGGAAGCGGGAAGCTTGATTTGGGAAAAGTCTCTTAATGACAGAAAGGAAATAACTAAAATGTTAAAAGTGGTTGAAGATTCTGATTTTACAGTGCGGGAAGAGGATGCTGCAGCAAAGGTTTATAAAGGTGATGGTGTTTTGAGTAGGATATTTGATGCCTTAGACCTTAAGGCAAAGGGATCTAAGGGTCCCAAGGTTTATACACATCAGAACACTGCGCATATGGGTGTGGAAATGAAAAAATTGTCTGAACAAAAAAGAAAGCACTCTGGTGAGGTAGTGCCATAGATTTTAAAGAGGAATTTAGATGAAGAGTTAGTTATTGTGGAAGACATTAAAAAAAAAAAATAAAAAAAATGGCGTACCCAGTGCACAAGGCTCCCACTTTGAGTGGGGTCTGGGAGAGGTGGATGTTGGCAAGCCTTACCCCTATTTTTGGAGAGGCCGCTCCCAAGTCTCAAACCCGAGACCACCTGTACCGAGGCGGAGGCACTTGCCATCGCACCACATAAATGCGAAGAAAAGGTAGGCAATTCTTGTGATGGGTTAGCAAAGGAAAGGAGGTAATGAGATTGGTGGATTTATTAGATAATGGAAGCAGGTCTTACTGAGTTCGATTGTTTGGGGATTTTCTGTTGGATGAGATTAGGGAACAATATGGATATGTTTCTGATTCTAGTGATGTTCTAGGGGAGTTATCATTTGTACAATATGTATATGGCCCTTTGGAAGGATTAGAGTGGTATCTATATTTGAAAATGACAATTTGGATAATAAATTGTAGCACAAGTATGGTCTTTTACCAACACCAATGGAGGAGATTTATAGGAAGGATTTCGAATTTCAAGATCTTATAGATAAATTGGATATTAAGTTTTGTGATCGTAGGGGAAATGAAGGGCATTTTGATGAGTGTAAAAATAGAGCTAAAAAGGGTCAAAGGGAGTAAACTAACTTGAAGTGTTCGGTGAATTATGAAGGAAAAGGATTGAAGAGGGAGTTCCTTGTTTAATTGTTAATTTTTATTTTTTCATTTATTTCATTTACTTTACTTTATTTTTATGGGGTGGATTTCTTGCTCTCTGTTGTTGTAACTTATCTTTCTCTATCTGATATATCTTCTTTTATTATTAAAGAAAAAAATATGTTCTTTGTTTTTTTAATTAGTGATTATTTCATTTTCTTTGTAAGCTGGTTTCATTAAGTTAGGAATGCAACAATTTGAGTGCTTCATTTTTCATCTTTTGTAATATAAGTGTTCTACCATAGATATTTGTAATTTTTTGAGTCTTCAACACTAACAAGCCAATTTTGTAGGCTTATATCATAGAAGTTTTGTTAAAAAAAGCATACAAATGCATTTTTCATATTTGTTTATGTATTTAATGGAATCTTACGATCCTTGATCCAATTCTATGATCCAATCTTGCAAAACCATCCTAGCGGTCCTACATTGGATCCCGATTTTAATAACCTTGCCTATTAGTAGCAGTAGAAGGGGTAAGGGTGGACCTAAAATAAATTGCAATGAGATTTTAAGTAAGGATTTAGTCACCCTTAAATTGTCCAACGAAATTGTCCACGATTGTGTAAATTGGCAGAAAAGGATTCATGTGGCTGAACCCACCTAGTGGGGCTTGGGCTTAGTTGTTGTTATTGTTTAGGAACTCGCATGTCTTTTTACAGGGAAGAAGATGTCTTGGCCTTTTCTTTTGGATGGGTTTCAATATTCCGCCTTGTTAAGGGATTTGCAGCGCGGTGCTTTCAGGGGGTGTGTTTCTCAGATTTACAGCTTGAGCAGGATGCTGTGTTATTTTGATTGTAATTTTTTATTCTTTGTTCTTTTCCTTATGAGGAGGATTTCTTATGCTTTTTTCTACACTTTCTTTTGTCTACATTATTAGTAATAATCTTAGCTCTATGTTACTATACATTTTTAAAAAGAGACAAAAGTCATGTAGCTACTTTAAGGGACTGTTTTGAAGGACTGGGAACTTAATAACATTCCCTTAATAGAAATAACATGACAAAACTGAAACAGTTCTAAAGCAAGGAACAATCAGGAATCAACTAAAAATAATTCTGCCAAGCTGCCTAGTGGTTCAGACTCCAAACCAATCTAACTAATGGTCTTGCTTTGCCTTTGCTTTTGCTTTTTGTTGTTTTCACATCATTTTGTTGTCTTTACAGCTGTGCACCTTCCCTTTTTCTTCAATCATTGCTTACTGGTCTCTTGCATTTTTGTATTCTCATAATAATGCATGCCTATCAGGTTTTTTCACCATGCCTCAATTGGTTAGCAGAATTGGGGTTATTGGGGTAACTGTCATGGCTGTTCTATCTGGTTTTGGAGCTGTGAATTTGCCGTACAGTTATTTATCTCTTTTCATCAGGTAATGAAGCAGAATTGCCCATTTCAAATAAGTCGTATCTTGCTCAGACCAATAAATAGAATTGAAGTGTGGCTGCATTACTATTTATAATGAAAAATTACAAATTAAGCATTTGTTGGATGAGATTGATTTTTGTTATTATGTACCAGTTTTCATGTTTACAAATTAAACATGCAGATTTAATTGCTCACATTGGACCATACTATCATGATATTTTCGCCCCTTTAGTGTTGTTCAAAAGTAGCTTTTAATGTGATTACATGGTCAAAATGCAAATGATTCAGATTCATAAACTAAATGTAATTATTAAATTCCATTTTCCCTTATATGTTTTTGCTGATTCTTGCTTTCTTGTATTTCCTTTTGTTTTATTGTGCTAGAGAAATTGAAGAAGCTGATATCAGAGCCTTGGAAAGACAGCTAATGCAATCAATTGAAACTTGTATTGCAAAGAAAAAGAAAATCATTCTATCTCAAATGGAAATGGAGCGAATTCAAGGATCAGAAGAGGTCCACTTTTTATCATTTTGCTTCTCAATTGATGCACACTCTGTCTTAATAAATTTTGAATGTTTGGCATACATGCCTTTTTTCTTTTCCATCTCACATTTTAATGCTTCTTTTTCAATATTCACCTTATCATACTATATAATATATATAAATTCCGAGCAGATGGCCAGCCAGGCCCTGTCACGTGTTCAGTAATTTTGAAGGGCAGAGGACGGTATTTTGGGAATGAGGAAGGGATATGTACATAAATTAAAATTATAAAACTAATCTAAATTATTGGCTCTTAATTTTTTTATTCTTTATTTATATTTGCATACATGAAAATTATAAAATTAATTTCAATTCCCAATTATTAAAAAAATATAGAAAAATGTATGCCATGTTACATTTGTGTTTACATATGTTAAATTATAAAAGTAATTCAAATTATTTTTAAAGTATAGAGATATCTATGTCATGCATGTATGCATTCTTACTTTTAAGAAGCTATAGTGTGCATTCGTAATTCTATTTTCTAAATTCAATGTTATATATATATATATATATATATATATATATTTTAAAATTGAAGTTTGAATTTGTACACCATTTTCTAACCTTTAGAGCAAATCCAATATGTTGTGTTTTCAAAAGGACTTAGATTAGAATGATAGTTCATATTTTTGTTCACTTCTGTTTGATATTTGCTTTTATTATAATTTATTTGTTAGATCCATTTTCAGATGTTTTAGTATGAAATAAGTTGGGCTACATACTTACGTACACACACATGCATAATAAAATAATATATATATGTTTACAATATTATTTTCTGGCAATATATATATTATTGAGACATTGTTTGAAAATATTTCAATGAAATGTGTAGAGTTAAAATTTTTTTTCTTAATCTGACATTTTAAATTTCCTTGCAGCATAGCGGTGGGGCCTTTTTACTAGTTAATAATAATTTTTTAGAAGATTTTCAGGTTGATGGTCAAGTTATCAAGATGTCTAAAAGTGGGATGGCTAGCACTAATTTAGATCATAATGAATTCTAGTTTTTGAAGGTTATAGCTGGTTATGTTTCTTTAGCTTGGTCTTTTGTTGTATTTTGGTCTTCCTTTAGGGGCGAACCCCATGTCTGCTGCCTTTTGGGACCTTGTGGTTTAGAAGAGTGGGAAGGAGATTGGAAAGGTGGAAGAGGCATACTTATTGTTATGGGGTCATATTACTCTCACTAATACCTTCCTTTTCTAGCATACTCATATATATATATATATATATATATATATATATTATCCCTTTGATAGTTCCCATGAGTGTGGCAGGGTTTCTGGGGAGGTTTATAAGAGACTTCCTTTGGGCTGGTACTGGGGAGAATAAGAGGGATCATCTTGCTATCTGAGATGTGCACTTTAATTGGAAAATGTTTATGGCTGTTCCTGGTAGAAGTTAATTCCTTAGTAGAAGCAAGTATGGAGTTCATTGGAATGGATGGGATACACCCTAAATAATAACTCATACAATCATATATTTACAGGCCTAATTCTGCTAGGCAATCAAGCAAATAAAGTAAGGAAATCTATGAAGACTAAAATACTACTTTCCTAACATCTAAGCAGGCAAGATTTCTAATTTATGATATGCTAAAAATACCACTATGAAATATTACAAAAATAGGAATAAAAAATTACAAAATAAGTCAAAATTGAATCCAGATGACTTAATCTGCCCAGATGACCTTTCAATGTTTCCTGTCAGGATGACTTAAAACCCAGTCCTGAAGCATATGTTCCCTAATAACCCTAGTCCTAATAAAAAAGGCCATCCACTGACTCGTGTTTAGTTCCTGAACAATGACAATATTTCACCAAGAGCCTATTAAAATCTCTTGAACAACCTTCGCTTGATTCTATCCCCTAAGCCTCTCACACTCAAACTCAAGATCTCATGGAAAACCTCATTACACCCCCTCCCTAGCTATGTTTACCCCTGTGATAATATATGGATGATTCAAGTTTTTCAATTCTCTGTTTTTTCCTCAGCCTCCTTCTACTGCCCTCTCCAGGGGACATAACACCTAGGCTGGTGCAATTTATTAATTTGCCATGGGTAACTAGAGGGTCTGTTAACTGGGACTCTGTGGCATTATTAAGATGATGCTGGTTTTTATTTTTTTTTCGTCATGTTTGAGGACTTCTTATTTTCTTTTATTGTATTTTGTTTGTCCTTATTCAAAAAAAAAAAAAAAGAAGAAGAAGAATCTAGAAGGCCTGTTTAATGTGGTTCATCTCTAGTAGACCCAACAATTGAGTTGTCAGTGACCTAGACTGCGGAAAGAAGATGGTTTGGCACAAATTATACTGATACCACAGTGGATAGTTAGATGTCTCCTCATTTAAAGGAAATCTTCATAGGAAAACATATAATTTTGCCCATCCACCCCTAAAAAAGGATTAGTGCTTTTGTATCCCAATATTTACCTTATTAGATCTTGTTGTGGTATGTAGATTATGCTTTTTCACTGATATTATTATTAGGTATGTAAGATTCTGTTGTGTGCATTCTGTGCACTGTTTTATTCAAGATATGGAACAAGAGCCTGAGACTATATGATGTATTTGCAGACTGCAAGTGCGGAACCAACCTGATGGAACCATATGTTGTTTATGACGTTTGGCTGTATTCTATTTGTTAAATTTATGCATCATGTGAATAAAAATGGCTAAAAAACTAGGAAATTAATTACAAAACCACAATGCTGATTAAAAATAAAAAATTCAGAATTATGATTTAAAAAATGTCCATAAAATATATTTACATGCCTTATTATTTGCAGTCCTTACCAGAATATTGACTTAGTCAAGCCATACTTACAAGTTCTTTAGTATTATAATTATCATGACACACTGTACTGCTGTACACACCAGCTGCATACTTCTGTTCATTTTTAACAATTATTTCATTTAAAAATCTTGTAAATTTGATCGTAATTAAATATTTCTTTATATGACTTCATTTTAAAATTGTGTCTTGTAGAAATTGAAGGCTCGATCTTTCTTTAAACGAATTGTTGGAACGGTTGTGCGTTCTGTACAGGACGACCAAAAAGAGCAAGGTCAGTGTTTAAAGTTTTTGATTTTACTAAACTAAATGATATTTGATTTATTAGGACTTCAGGTTTGGTTCCCCCCCTTTTTTTTTTTGGTGGGTGAATTTGAGTCCTTGCTTGTTCTTTTTAACTTCATAAAATTTTAAACTGGAGTTATTGTTAATTCCTTTCATATTATCAACAAGCACTAACCAATATTTCCAGTTGAAACTATGTAATAAACGTTGTTTAGTTTCAGTTAGAAGTGGTTATGATAGTTTCAAGTAAGCTCTTTCATTGTTATTTTGTACATCTAATTTCCCTAAATTCAAGCATCTTCATAGCTCATGGACATGTCTGCAAGTCACCAGATAGGAAATAGTAACTAATCATTGCCTTAGGCTTCCTAGGCTATGAGGAAGGACCTAAATTTCGGTCAAAATATTGAAATTTTGGACGGAATTTCGAGTTTCAGAGGGTATTGAGTGGAAACTCACTTTCAGATTGTTTTTTTGCAAAATTTCAACCGGAATTTTGATAAATTTGGCACTGTAGCTCAAATTTGGATGGAAAAATTTGGAAAAAGAAAATGAAATTTGAAGCCTTAAACTAAGCATACCTCATCACTTCACCATCTTTCTCTACCTCAAAACTCGAAACAAGCCCTAGCAAGCACTGCAGCTCCTTCCTCCCTTAAAGCTTGAGTTGATTCTTCAAGCTTCAAGCACTGCAACTTCTTCTCTCTGTCTCTTACACAGCTGCAGCTGGTGGCGAACAAAAGGAGGGGCACTGTCACAGGCTTGCAGTTCGCACCCTCTCTTGCATGCAATCTTTGGACTATTTGTGCCCCTTGCCTCTCTGTGCAGCACTCTAGCACCTAATTTACCAACATGTTTTGCCCCTTCCAAAATCCCAAATTCCCAATTGCCTGTTCCATTTACTATTAACATCCTTATATATATAGTAATTTTGTAGTTATTAGATTACACCAAATTCACGCCCTCCGCCAATTGTCTTGTCTCCAATTCCTGAAAGACGGTAGAATCAGAGAAGAATGTTAATTAACAATTCATGGATTTGGTAATCTTGCTAATTTATTTAAGATTGTTAGGGAACTTGGGAATATACAAGAGTGAAAGAAGAGAAATAGAATATACAAGAGTGAAAGAAGAGAAATAGAGGAAGTGGGATTTATAGTCCCTGTTATCTTAACAGAAGCGGTGGATCCACCAGAAAGCATAACATAAGATAATTTTTCAGGATACTGTTGAGTAGAGAAGAAATTAGGTGTACCTGTGATATAATTAGTGGCAACAGAATCTATAACCCAAGGACTAGGACAAGAAGTACTGGATGAAAGCCTATAGTGTTACTTGTCTGAGCAAGGGATACAATGGAAATAGAAGCTTGTTAGGATGCTTTATATTGCTCGAATTTGGAACTCTTCCCTTAACATAGATATAGTATGCTTTTTCCCACTTGGGCCCAAAGGTGTGGAATTTGTGGTGGCTGCATTGGCAACATGAGGAGGTTTAACATGGAGATCCCAATACTACTCAATGGTATGAACTCCTGGTTGACAAGGACCGCACTTGCGTGGAGTGCCTCTACCTTGTCCATATCTTCCACTACCGAGCACTCAAACCATCTCGTGAACTTTTGCATTTGCTTGCTTGGTTGAAAACCAGAATCATTGTGCATGGCGAAGGCTATCCTCTTAGAGCCAGGGGTTGAAACAATAGATGCAAAGGAAGGGGAATTTGTGTTAGAGGAAGCATGAAGGACACGGGAATAAACATTGGAAAATGTTAGCAACTTTGCACTACTAAGTGTCTGTGACTAGACTACCTCAAACTTGAGTCTCAAGCCTGCTACAACCCGAAGACTTCTCATTTACTCCGTCTGCTTCCTCATCTTGTGAACATATGCGGTTATGGATTGCATGACATTAAACTCCTTTTGAATACGCTTCCAACTCTGCAAAGTGCTTTGTACCACTCCTATCTTCTTGTTGTAACTGAAAGTACTCCAAGAATAAATTGTACATACATGCAATGTTACCGGAATACAAAAGCTTTATATAATCTCAAATCTCGATGCATGCACATCCGTGCAATCTAGGGTTTCATTGACTTCCACCAGAGGGAAACAATCAAAGAATCTTCTGAATCCACACTTCTTTTCTCTTCTAATCAGGGAACCTAAATTGAAACAATTGGTCAGATTTTCCTAATCTTGTCAAATAGACCTTAACAAACTTAGATTACTGAATAGAATTCTTGTAACCAACAAAAGCTCTGATACCAATTGTTGTGCAAAAACCTCAAACAATGTACAGTGGAATAACAATATGTAAAAGGATCAAACAAACTGCAGCAATCTAAATGGTGAATATACAGAATAATTCCACGACCACAGCAAGTAAATAAAGCAATAATAATAGCAATGACACCAGGAATTATGTGGTTCGGCAATGCTTGCATCCACGGGAACAAATGACAAGAATTTACTATCTCCTTGTTCAAATTACATGAACAATACATGAACTCTCTCAATTCTCTCTATCAACCATCTTGGCACCCCTAGGCACACCAGGCACAAAAGCGCACTATATACAACGTATTCTCTGTATATATAAGCCTCCTCGAAAGTTACCCCTGAGACCCAACCAAAATAACATCCAATTATTCAAAATTCAAAATTTGCGCAGGCTGTTCCGAGCCAAACCGTCGACGGTTTTAGAAAAAACAGAGATACTGCCCCCTGCTGCATTGCTGCTCCCAGATTTTCTTCATGCCTTACCTTAGAATGTGAGCCACATTCACAACAATTTCCACCTTGGCGAACATACACCCCTTAGGAGAAACCGAAAACATGAATCCACTGCTCCACCTTAAACTTGGGAGGCTAGGTTGGGACTGTCTCCCGTCTAGCAACTGGAGACAAACACCAAGTCCAAGCAACCCCGCTTGAACTTGTCGATGGCAACTTCATCTTCTACCATCAACCCTGACATAACTGTAGGCGCAACACCCGAAGACTTCACCCTAGGCTTCCAACAAGAACTTCCCACAATAGTAAACACAAAAGCTGCTGCTAGTCTTATATCACCAAAACCCCTTGCATAGTCTTCAACAAAAATAACAACTAACGGTTCACTCTATTGCTTGCTGAAAAACTCCATTACATAATCATGAGGAACCTTTGACGTATCCTGGACATCACAACCCGTCTTTCGGTACTGAGCGGTAAACATTTCACAACGATTCTCCATAGAACCCCCCGAAGACGGAAAATGAAGTCTCCCTGCGGTTTTGTTCACGAAGCCACCCTGAGATAGCACCAATCTCCCTGCAGTTCTGTCCATGCGAATCAGAAAACCAAGACCCTGCTTGGCTGTACCCAACACATTAATGTCAAAAACTTTCAATAGAGTTCCTAACTGATCAACCTCATTCAAAGCTTTTCCAGTCGATAGCATGTCATTCACACACAACAGATATATCACTCCATTGCATCCTATCACCCTCTTTCCAATTGGAAGCCTCACCAACTTACACACATAGTGCATATGCAATACTTCCATTTTCTCCACCATAGCACTCATCGACCTATTTTTCCCTTTGCCATGCATTGTAGCTTGACAAATAGTATGAATTCTGCCGTTGGTAGTAATTAATACATGAAACACTAGAATGCCAAATTTATATTTGAGTGGTGGTCTGATAGTGCACATGGGCCCACCATGATCCTGCTGATCTCCACCTGCATCACATGCCCATTCATATTGTGATATTGTTGACCCGAGATAGAAGTCCCACATTTTTGCATTTCTAACTCCACCTGAATTACATGATTGCTACTGCCGTAGTTTTTTGGCATTTGTTTCTCTTCCTTTACCTGAGTACGCTGCCCCATGACTTTCTCATCGAAAGCCATGTCCTCGATCACCCATTTGTTTGCCATAGGATCACCCAACTTGCACCCACCTTTCTTATACTCTAGAAAAGTGTACTGTTCGAACATTACACCAAGTCTAGATCCTCCATCACTAGAATAGTGCACTTGTGGACATCCACTCACAACCAAGTAGTTTACCGCAAAACCTGTCCACAATTCACCTGCAACTCTCTCATCCAGTGATACATTCGGCGATCGGTCACACGAGAAACGCGCCATACTCACTGACTTCACCAAGAAGTACCCTGCAAGCCTTGCATATAACCAGCCCTGCTCACAAAACTTCTTGAACAAAATCAGCATACTCAGCCCCATTGTCTGACCTGAGGATCTCTCTCCTAGTCTGGTTCTCCACCTCAACCACAAGTTAAACCTGGGAAACACATCAGGCTTGTGCCACATGAGATAAACTACGACCTTTCTTGCTACACCCACGAAAATCATATGTCTGCCCCGTGATGCCATCCTCACTGGTCCCCAAGCATCTGAATACATGTAGTCACCCATATGCTTTAACCACATATGCCACAGAATATTTGAATCAAATTCTACAACTGCAACTCCACCTACAATCGTAACACTTTGCAGTGGATAGATATTTCCCGATACCTTTTCTCCTTTCATCACTATCAAGTCGCCTTCACACACTTTCATTTCCCCACTTTCAGACTTGTAACTATACTCGTTACAGTTTAAAGTACCCAATGAAATGACATTCCTCCTTAGACCTGATACATGCCTTACATCACATATGGTTCTTACGACACCATCATACATTTTGATTTTGACATTTCCAATACCAAGTATTTTGCATGAAATATCATTTCCCATCAAAATACAACCAGCATTAACTGACCTGTAGGTGTCGAACCATTTTCTATTTGTTGTCATGTGATAAGAGCATCCGGTATCTTGGATCCAAGAATCATCCGTGAGGCACTCCGAACCCGATGAAACACATAGCATATCCCCATCACTGCATTCTGAATCTTCCTCCACTACACTTGTAGATTTTGATGAACCCTTAGACATATATCGTCTTTTCAGTTTTTCTCCAAACTGATGACGGAGAATCTTCATCCATGACGTGATACAACACGTCATTAGCCAAACAGAGTCGGATGGTCGATACTTCCGTTGTCCCCAATTCATTCCAAGTCGTTGCATCTATGCTATCCGGTTTAATTCTATATGAAACCTTCACCATGCCTTGCTACATCAAAAGATCCTTCTCCTTTCTTTGCCATAGATCGAAATTCTTGGTTCCATCAAACTTGACAACATCAAATTTCGCAGACGAAGATGCAGAGGCCATTGCAACAATGCTCTGATAACAATTGTTGTAACCAACAAAAGCTCTGATACCAATTGTTGTGCAAAAACCTCAATGAATGTACAGCGGAATAACAAAATGTAAAAGGATCAAACAAACTGCATCAATCTAAATGGTGAATATACAGAATAATTCCACAACCACGGCAAGTAAATAAAGCAATAATAATAACAATGACACCAAGAATTACGTGTTTTGGAAATGCCTACATCCACGGGAGCAAACGATAAGAATTCATTGTCTCCTTGTCCAAATTACATGAACAATACATGAACTCTCTCAATTCTCTCTATCAACCATCTTGGCACCACTAAGTACACCAGGCACAAAAGCACACTATATACAACGTATTCTATGTATATATAAGCCTCCTCGAAAGTTTACCCCCGAGACCCAACCAAAATAACGTCCAATTATTCAAAATTCAAAATTTGTGCAGGCTGTTCTGAGCCAAACTGTCGACGGTTTTAGACAGAATAGAGATACTGCCCCCTGCTGCACTGCTGCCCCCAGATTTTCTTCATGCCTTACCTTAGAATGTGAGCCACATTCAGAACAAGAATTATTTCATCCAACTTTTCAGTTTTTATTTGTGGCAATGACAAAACATACTTTCGGGATTCATAGACCCCATCCAACGTGCACAAACTAGGCCAATGTTAAACAAGAATGAGCAATTGGATTAACTGGATCAAGCACGAACAAGGTGAACCACTGAAACGACCATAGTCAAGTCACCAACAAACTAATATGACACTGCCACTGCCCCACAAAATCAATGTATGAATGCTGCCACTGCTCCATGAAACTCAAATGTGTTTACTAATACCGAGCAATAACTAGTGTTATGTTATGTTATGTTAATAAGTGAGAGTTAATAAGGGTATTGTGGTCACAAACTGACCCATCACCCCCATGGCAAAAGATATTTTAGTTCTAGTGACAGTCAAGTAGATCAACTTGCCAACCAAGTGCCTATTTTGACATTTGCCTTCGAAGTCCGATCTGACCTCCCTAGTTGAGCTCCCAACAAATCATTTTGACTTAGCAAGTCCAAGGTATATTTTCCTTGAGATAGACTCAAGTGCTCATCCTACCAAGAAAGTGACACAAAGTACCCAAGTCCTTGATTTGAAATATTGGTTGAAACCACTGCTTAACATCTGTGATTCTGCCCCAATTGTTACTAGTAATGATGATATGGTCAACATAAACTACTAGAAGTGCCACACTTATCTCCTTTTTGCATTGATTTTTCATATTACTAATTTGTTTTTACAATTCCTTTTTTCCTGGATTTTTTCAGAACTTTGATGGGAGATATCTTATTCTCCTCTTTGTAAATTCTTCTCTTATTATTGGAATCTCTTCTTTTGCTATAAAAATAAAAGACAGATCAGAATAGCATCGGATAAAGCCAAATGTGGAGACCATCACAATAAATTTGTTAAACCATGCACAAGGAGACTACTTAAGACCATAAATGACCTTATGCAACCTACATACTTTTCCATCCTCCCCCTGAGCAACATACCTAGGAGGTTGCTCCATGCATACCTCTCCCTACAAATCTTTATGCAAAAAAAACATTTTTCACATCGAACTGGTATAGGTCCAAAATTAGTTGTCAACAAGATCAATAAACGAATGAAAGTTAGTAAAGCAACGGGAGAGAGAGCCTCAAAATATTCCATACCAACTAGTCAAGCTTTAAGCCATTAAATGGAGCTATGAAGAAAATTTTTTGATGGTCTAGACCCGATGAAACCTAACCAGCTCATTACTAGGAGGAAGATCCACCCAAGTCCTATGTCCCTCAAGTGGTCAGGGCATCTGTTTCTACATCCATTGCATACTTCCACTTAGTGTTAGCAAGTGCTTCAACATGTGAGGAAGGGATAGAAATAGAGGAAATAGACAATGCAAAAGAACACATAGGACTAAGAAAGGGAAGAATTGAAACATAATGGGCAATAGGATAAGCAACTAGGGACCACTGAGTACACGTTTGAGTACCTTTTCCAGTGAGTGAGGGCAAATCCAAGTCACACAAGGATGGATCTTGAGAGCTAGGAGTCAAAATAGTGCTAGCCAGAGGAGGCTACGGTTGCATGGTGGTTGTGATGTTTGTCATTGATAAACCCTCAGTTGTTTCTATGGGTCTTTAGCCGATGGATTTGGAGATAATTTTTGGAGAGGGATAATGGTAGGAATAGAGGATCAACACATGCGTTGGGGGGTGGGGGGATCAAAACTCATTGATGGACTCAAAATAAATTCCTCCAAGAAGGACCTTGAACTAGAGAAATAGGGTGTCCCCTAAAAAAGGGTGACATCTGCACTAACATATTTCATGTGAGTGTGACAATCGTGACATCTATAACCTAGAGTTCTTGAGTACTTGACACAGACATGCATAGTAGCACAAGGAGAGAACTTGTCCTGACTAGTATGGGGAACATGAAAAAAAAAAATCTTCACTTGGAGACGTGAGGCATGACAAAGAACATAGATGTTTCTAGGTACACATGGATAAGGGAATTTGTCCCCTTAGAACACTAAAACATATCCTATTGACTAGAAAACATGCTGCCAGAAGAGCATCGATCCAAAAGGTTTTAGGAGTGTGCATATGAAGGAGGAGAGACCAAGCTATTTCGAGGGAATGTTTATTTTTTCTTTGAGCTACTCCATTCTACGAGGAGCATGTATACATGATGTTTGATGAAGAATCCTTTTGGCCAAGAAAAAAGACTGGAGCTCCTTTTGATCAAATTCAAGTGGATTATCATATTGAAAAATTAGAATACCAATGCCAAATTTAATTTTTTGTTCTTGGTAGAATTGAATAAATACATTTAAAAATTCAGACCTATCGTTTAACAAAAAATTGAGATCATACACGAAAAATCATCCACGAAGGGCATAAAGTATTGATGACTAATCACATTCTTGACTCTGTAGGGACCTCAAATATTTGAATAAGTTAGAGAAAACAAAACATTGATTTATTACAAGATTCAATTCTAGATTGAAAAGATGTCCACTCATTAAAAGAAACACCATGAGTAGGAATTGTGGAATTGGTATGACAAGAACTAGATCGACCACCACCACAACCATTAAAATAGTACAAGCCATTGTTCTCAAGTCCTCCACCAACCCTCTTCTTTCATCTGGAGATCCTAAACAACATAAATGAGAGGGAAAGGTCATTAAACAATTATTAGATTTAGTCAATTGACGAATTGATAAAAGGTTCACAGGAAATTTAGGTACATATAACATAGAGGAAAGAGGCATAGAAGGAAACGAGAGAATATTGCCACAATTAGAAGTCGGTTTAACTAAACCATCAGCAAGAGGAATCTTAGGGTGTAAAGTGGTGGGTTTCAAGGATTAAATTAAATTAGGATTACATAACACGTTTCAGGTGGGAGCAAGCACCAGAATTAATAACCCTTGGTGAAGAGGATGAAGAGGCAAGAAGCCCTGCTATACCTGAATGAGCTATAGTTGTGTTAAGACATAGAAGAATGAGTTTGGAGTTGTTGAACCATGTAAACAAGATTCTTATTCCCCTCTTAGGACATGGTAGATGATGTACTCGACTCCCCAATGGAGTGGCTAGGTGGTCTTGAACTTTCAATGGTGGAATCACCTTCAGACTCATTAGCCCAAGTTGGTTTCTTGTGGAGATTTCAATTGCAATTAATAATATGTTTTCCTTGCCACAATGCGTGCAAATGCGAGAATTGCCATGACGAGCTCCTCGTCCTGCCACACCCACTTTCCAAATCCCATCCTCATCCTCCCAACACTTCCTTTACTATGGTTGGAGGTGGTGCTAAACTTGGATGAATGATGGGAAGAAGCTTTAGGAAAAGAATGAGAGCCAATTTTGGTAAATATTGGATTCTAGCACATTCTTTCATTCATTGATGTTGTGGATTGGTTGGCAATAAGCCAACTGCGGATGGCTTGAGGGTTAGAACTCAACCTAGACTACAAATTTAGCAACCAAAAACCCTGCCTTTTGCCTCATAATCATCTCAATGTTGAACTAATTAGTTGATAAATGCTGAGTTGCCCCGACATACCTTTCAAAGTGCTATAACACTCACTAATGGACCTACCTTGTTGATCAAATTAAAAAAATTTCTCATGTAGGTCAAAAACATGAGTTTGATTTTTCATCCTTAGAGAAGCTTTCATGAAGATCATCCCATACAACCTTGGTCTATGAAACATCACATTTGCAGCAAGTCATGGCTTGATGCTATTCTGCATCTGCACCACCCAAGCAATATGTCATTCTATTTCACTCAATCTTCATAATCTTTGGAGTTTGGAGACAGAGGAGAAGGCAACAAATACTTGGACTTCCTTTTTGTGTTAATAGTACACAAACACTGCCAAAGACCATGACAAATAGTTGGAGGATGCAACCAATTTGAAGGCTGTGATCTGTATGTTAACAGTATCAGCGAAGCTGTCTTTGTAGAGGTCATCCAAACAACCTCCCTATACACTATGACCAATGCACGCTAGTATCGGGAATGAATAACGCAGCAACTATGCAGAATCAGGCAGCAAACACGAGCGCAGAGCAACACTTCAGAACTTCAAGAGGCAGCTCTTAACACAAAACTGAAGTTACAATCCTACGAGGAATTACTTGACTACACAGTAGAAGGCAGATCACAAAAAGCACCATAGGCTCCCAATAAACAACATGGCAGCACAGGAGCTGCAGCATTATTGATGGCAGCAACTAGAAGCAAGTGCAGGCAAGAATGGGAAATAGATTCATTGAACACCATTCGAAATCATCAGCAACTGATACAAGATTGCTAAAATAGCATCATCATGCCAACAGATCATAAGTTCATAACTGCTTCACATCAGCAAAGAACCACAAACACACAGCATCCTACCAAGGATGCCTCACAGCCAAACCAAGATGAAAAAGGGTCCCTAAATGACTCTCAAACCAACCATAAAATCACTTTTGAGAACTAATTAGGGGAAGATAAGCAAAAAACAGTGTCTAGGAAAGCAGCTCTGATAAATCAGATTTGGAGTATATTCACGCTCTGATTCCATACTGTAAAGTTAGAAATGAAGCAGGGAAGAAGAAGCAAGAAAGCAAGAGAAAAAGGGGGGGCAGTTTCCTGGAGCCTCCCATACAGCTCCAGGTCTGCTCCCTCATACATTAATAATAATAAAAATGACTTAACAAATACACCCTTTCACATAACCTAATTACTGAAATAATATATTCTCTTCTAACATTGCTAAAATTTGTTTTTGGGAGGATATTTTGCTCGGTTGTTAAGACTTTCTTGTGTTCATAACGTTCCAATTTCAGCTTTTTATTTTCCTGTGAGGGGCACTTTTTCTTGAGATTTTCATTTCCTTAGGAGTCTCAATGAAATAGAGGTTGATGATTCAGTTGCTTATTGGGTGTACTGGATTCTTATATCCCTACTTCAAGTGGGGGATGCAAGAGTCTGCATTGGGGATACTATGGGGTCTTTCTCTTCAAATTCTTTTTTCACTCATCTCACAAAATCTCCAAGTCCTAGCTCTTTCCATTTGAACAAAGCTGTTTGGAAAGCAAAAGTTCCTTTAAAGATCTGGGCTTTCATTTGGACCCTGGATCTCAACAGGTTTAATTTGAATGATTTGCTTTAGGCAAGGAGAGACCTCACAAGGCTCTCAGACGAGATGTGTGTGTGATGTGTCGTGAAGAAAATGAGACTAATGGTCATCTTTTCCTTCATTAATGGGTGATGAGGTATACGTGGAACAATTTGTTTTCGTGTTTTGGTGAGGTTTGGGTTGCTCTGCAGAATGTTAATGATTTTTAAGTGGTGAATTTTTTGGGTTTTGTGGATATTTTGGAGTTGTGCTGTATATGCTACATTGTGGATTCCTTCGGTCGAAAGAAATGCTAGAATTTTTGAAGACCAGAAGACTTCTTTGAATTTGATTTAGGAGAAAGTTACTTGTTTTGATTCTTTTTGGGCATATTCTTTTCGGGTTTTGTGAGGCTTTTTGCAGTCCGATATTAAAAGGGACTGGAAGGCAGCTCTGATATAATCTTTTTCACTTTTTTTATGGAGGTACCTTACCTCCTTACCTTGTAACTGTTATTTTCTTATTTTTTTGTCTTTAAAAAATTAAAATCTCTAATTTTTTTTAAGAAAATAATTCCCCTATGGAACAAAATGTACTTGAAATTAAAATTTGAGATTCAAAATCCGAATTGAATTTTCTATCATACTAACTCTTCATTTCTTTTTGAAAAAAAGACTTACATTCACATGAAGAGTATGAATGATAAATTTCATACTTATAAAATTTTTATGTAAAATTGAACTTAGATATTAGCTTTAATATTTAATTTAACCTTTTATGATAATAATAATGACTTACAAATTTCATTTATATTAATGGAATGTGTTTAATATAGCTATTGCATTGTAGTTAACATGTATCTTATTTATGTTAGCTGTAAACTTTACATTACTATGTACATTAGGAGTTTCTAAAGTTTCATAAAATGCATCATATTTTACATCTAATTTCCATTTTTTTTTTTTAATTTTGAAATCGAAATTGACATCTAGACCAAAATTTCCATACTTTTGAAGCCCTGAAGTTTTAGTTGAAATCTTAAAACCTTGGTTACTTACCACTTCATAAAAAATTTTAAGTTGTTTGGTCATGTGCCATAGAAGTATACAAGCCTTAACACTCCCCACATGTGCAGTCCGGGTGAGGGAAAATGCATCATATTTTACATCTAATTTCCATTTTTTTTTTAAAATTTTGAAATTGAAATTGACATCTAGACCAAAATTTCCGTACTTTTCAGGCCCTGAAATTTTAGTTGAAATCTTAAAACCTTGGTTACTTACCACTTCATAAAAAATTTTAAGTTGTTTGGTCATGTGCCATAGAAGTATACAAGCCTTAACACTCCCCACATGTGCAGTCTGGGTGAGGGGAAACGAACAGTGAATAAGACCTCTATGGGATGTAAGATCCACATGATAACCTAGGACCTCTTGGAAACTATGTCTCTAATACCATATTTGATGACAACTTTTCCTGATAGCTTAAGTTCTTAGGTTGTGGAGAACAATATAAATAAAGCCTCATCACTTTTATTTCCTTGTTGCTGCTTCCAAAGGGAAAATATTTGTTGCATCAATCGAGCATCAAATTTCCAACAGTCAAAATCAGAGTTTGTGGTTTTTGATACTTGCACTTCAAAATTCAAGGCTGAATTTTTTTTCTAGCTGGGAAAGAGTTGGTGTGGGATTGTAAGCTAGAATTGGATAGATCAGCTTGACCCTCTTTGGAGGCCAATTCCCAAGAACTTAACCAAGGGTTTCTTGTATGCCTAATATATTTATGTCTAATTAATTACATTGGGTTACGTTTTTGTCGGGGCTTATGTTTATATTAGAGCTTTTATTTATATCTTCACTTCACAGAAGTCTTATTGATAGCAAAGCTAGGGACAATTAGAGAGAATCTTAAGGAGATAGGGTTTAGAATTTTGTAGTGGAAAAGAGGCTTATTGTGCATGTGATTACTTAAAACATTAGGGATGGCTATTTGAGTCCAAATATAAACAGGAAGATACTAGCAATGTTGAAGGTGCAGGCATGACAACCATGACACAATTAATGACCCAATTCAACTAGCATGCTCATGAAAATATCTGGAATTTTTTTGCCTTACATAATTGTTGTATTATCATCTAGCATGTTCAGTTTTGAGTTTGTTTTTCTAACAATATTTACGATAGGTTTCTATTTCATTGGAATTATATTTTGACTTGAGCTTTGCTTGATATTTCCTTTCTGATATATCTTGATCTCATTTTCATCTTTTTCTTCAAAGATATCAAAAGCATGGAAGCAGAAGTGCAAGCTTTGGAAGAGCTTTCAAAGCAATTATTCTTGGAAATCTATGAGCTTCGTCAAGCTAAGGTTTACGTCGAGTAATATAATTTTGGTTCAGCCTCTCAAAATCTCTGTTTTTTCTAGAACTAGTCTTTGTTATTGCAATTTTATCTTGGTGCAAATCTTCCTTATTGACAAAATTAGTTTTTCTTTGTGCTCTAGTGTTATTTTTCAGGTTGTTCAGGCTTTTGATATTTTGTTGTGGTCCTACATAATGATGTGCGAAAAGCCAGAGTTGTAGAACAAAATATTAGGATTTCTTTCGGGGTTGGGGGGGTGGGTTGTTTGTATGTATATATACAAACATTATATAAAGAAGGCATCAATTTGATATCTTTATTTCCGTATAAACAAATAATTTTTTTCTACAAGGGATTGTGATTTCTTTCTATGGGATTGCTTATATCTTTATTAGCTCCTATTTGTGGTGTTCAATTTCTTGGAATGTAGGTAGTAACTATGATCATTTCAACAAAGAAGAAGGAATCATGCATATTTTTCGGCTGCCTAACCAAATAGAAACAGCTGTGCAAAGAAGAAAGCACCCATGAGACAGGAAAATTCCAAAGAAAAACATTTTCTCTGCGAAATCAAAGAAAGAAACAAAATCTTTGCAAGTCTCTGTTGAGGCAAAATTGCATGGTAGAGATCCAAAAATATTTTATGTACTCATCGATTTCCCTCCTATCAAAAGTACTGGCTTTTATTCCCTCGACACTAACCAGAAATAGCGAAGTTAATGGTGTCCCTAATTTTTTTAAATCGGAAAAGGAAGAGATTTAATTTAGAGGAAGTATAACAAGGAGGATAAGAAATTTTCCTTGGAAGGTACAAGAAGGAAAACAAATCAAAATAAATAAATACAGCCTAGCCAATCAATCACGCTGTAAATCAGGGGAAACAATCCTTTGAAACATCCATCTGCAAAAACTCATGAGGCCAAATACTGAGTCCTATCCCAAAGCATAATCGAAGACATCCTCTTCCTCGTAAAAATGTGAGCTTTCAGTTCCAACCAAATCTCTTACAAAACTGCAAAAATTGCACTCCTCCACATCACCGAAGCATCTTTAATCCTTCCAAAACCTGAAAAAGTGATAACCAACAAATCCTCCACCAATTCCGGATCCACTCAACTCTCTTCAAATAAGCCAAGAAGTTTATTCCATACCCTTCAAGAAAAGGAAAATGAAGAAATGGGTAAATTCATCAGGAGATAAAGCCTTGCCCTGTACTTTGCAACTGATTATTAGTGCTACTTCTATTAAGAACAACTGACCAAATAAAAGCCTTAATCTTAGAGGGGACTTTGGCCTTAAAAATGGACTTATGATGCGGGAAAGACAAGATTTTTTGTTTTTTGTTTTGTTTTGTTTTGTTTTTTTTTTTGGTTTTTGGTTAAATGCTCAAAAAACGATTTACAAGAATACTCCCAAGAGGAGTCAAGAATCCATGAAGAATAGTCTCTACTTTTGGAAAGGAGCCTGCCATCAATAAACTTAACAAGGAGGCAAGCTCCACTGCCTCCCTATCATTAAGAACCCGAGGAAAATGGAAGTCCCAATATAAACCAGCCCCATTAGAAATAAAGAATGAAGAAATAGTTTCTTTGTGCAAAGTGGACAACCTAAGCAAATGGGGAAAAGATGAGCAAAGTGAAGAACACCCCCCCCCCCCCCCCAACCCCAAATGTCTTTACAAAACTGAATATGACACCATTTCCCACAATAAAATATGTTTAAGGAATAAAAAGAGGGTATATTGTGAAATATACTTCCAAGGACTTCACAAGAACATCTCAACCCCGAAAAGCAATGTCCTTAGACCTACGAACAACTTCCCATCTAACCAAACGATCTTTATTCTCCCCCAACTTGGATCAAAGAAAAAATCTCTCATTATCTTCTCAATAGTACTAGCTACCCTCACAGGTATTCTAAAGGTGACAAGAAATAGAAGAATACTACAAGGCAAGCCTGAATGTGTGCATATGCCCACCTAGAGAAAATAAAGCGCCCTTCCATACATCCAACCTCTTAGACACCTTCTCCATTGTAGAATCCCCAAAACCCACCTGTTATAGGATTACCACCTAGACACACAGCTAAATAAATCAGAGGTCAATCAAGGTCACACCCTTTTGACACCCAATGTTGTCTAGGGTCAATTTGATCAAAACCAGGAAATCTCTCAATCATTTGTGTAAATAGGGACAAAATTGATCTGAGGGCAATTAGTTGAGGGTTCTCTCTCTCTTTCTAGAGTCTTGCTAGCACATGTTGGGCTCAAGCTAAGTTCGATTTTCAATTTTGCATTTTTGCTCTCGTTTTATTGGACTAGGGGGCTATGCCAAGCCTGATAGGGTTTCTTATTGAAAATAGGGCAAGTGTTGTGCCCAAACACCACTTTTTGGACAAGGAAGGGAACTTTTTGCATCCGAAGGACTATTTTTGGAGAAGGGACCATTAGGGCAAAAACCTAACTCCTAAGGCTCTATAAAAGTAAGCTTGGAACTCTCAAGGGGGGAGAGGATTGGAAAAAAATTAGCAGGATATGTTGGAGCTAGGGGATGTGTTCAAAGAAGATGAAACCTAGAGAAGAGAGGTAGGACTACCCCTTTTTCCCTCCTATACCAATGATCGTAGTCTGCACATTTGTTATTCATCAATAATCATCATCATGTTTATTATTCATTATCATGATCTGCATTTTTTGTGTTACATGCTTTGTATCATCATAATGTCCATAGCTGTGTGCACTCACATTAACACTAGAATCACAGCCTTCACAGCCCCATAGTCATTGTTGTTCATGCATAAAATGCGAGGCTTTATATACTGGACCACTTCTTGCTCTTCTTCTTCCTTGTCTTCTTCTCTTTCATATTGTTGCGGCAGAGAGAGAAAGATCAAAGAGAGAAAGAGAGGGGGGAAGAGAGACAGTGAGGGAGCGAATCAGAGGAAAAAGAGTGAGAGAGCAGTGTATCTCTCCTCCCATGATGTCTGCACTTTTCGGGCAGTAACAGCTCTGGAGAGTGGTGGTGGAGCAAGGCCACAGGCTACAAGTAGTGCATCATCAGCATGCATGAGAGAGAGAGAGAGAGAGAGAGAGAGAGAGAGAGAGAGAGAGAGAGAGAGAGTCTGGCAGTACTTTCCGGTGATGGCGATGGTGATGATGGGGGCATCAAGTGGCAATGTTGTTGTTGGTATTCGGAGGTTGTGGGATGGTGTCTGGCACTGCTGCAAGTTGTGGCATGCAGAGTGAAGAAACCCTTGGCAAAGGAGGAAGACAACCTAGAGAAGAAGGCCTTTCCACACATGTGCCTTGCATGCAAAGTTATTCTAATTATTTTTTTATTTATTTTTTCTTCTTTCCTGTTTCTTTGTTTTATTGTTTTTCCTTTGTTAATTATAAATTGGTTTAAAAATTAAAAAATCCTTAAAAATTATTTAAATGAAAAAAAAAATTATATTTTTCATTTTAGTAATTTATTCACTAGTTTCATAAATTTCTCCTTATTATTATTAATATTATTATACCTATTGTTATCATTATTAATATTGTTATTAACAGATGGTCATAGGGTGGACTAATTTTTAATGGGAGGTAACCTACAATACAAATGAAAAAGAAAAGGTGTGCATGATTGTCTTTGAAAATTGCAAAGTTATGATGGTACCATTTGTAGAACAAGTGTGTAGTGGGTGCTAGTACCTTCCCTTCGTATAACCATTCTCCCAAACTTGGCTTTGGTAACTTAGACCTTGACTATTGGTTCTTTGGCCCAAGGTATACCTAGAAGACCAATCAATCGATAGTAATAAATTAGGTGTTCCTTGGTCCTGTATTGGTGGAAGATTTTACTAGCCATTTCTTTCATATGTTTTGGCAGAAGGAAGGATAGGGGCAGCCTTATAGAGGTGTGATGTATTTGCAATTTTTTGGGGGATTGGATGGAATGCATGGATATTCTTTGGGAAAAACGTAATTTGAGAATTAGTCTAGGATAAGATCCAATTTTTAGCATCACTGAGGTGTGCAGGTTTTGGTTTTTTTGAGAGGAAATAGTTTCTAAGAGATTCAAAGAGATTGGAGGAACGTGTTGGCTTGTTGAGTTTCTCTTTTTCTGTACAGTTTAGTTGTTTTTCTGGTTTGTTCCAAATATTCTTTGGGACATTTCTCATTCTCCCTTTTGTAAATCTTTTCCCATTAATATAAATTCTTTTATTATCCAAAAAAAAAAAGTCTGTGCCAACTCTTTTCCCATTTCTCATCCAAATTTTTTCACACACAGCCGGTCCCAAGCCCGAGGAAAGGAGGAGAATTGCATTAGGTAGCTGACAGGCAGCGTAAAATTTTTCAAATCACTATGATATGAATCCTTACCGAATATTTGCTTGGGCGCCCCCTATAAGTGACGTGTTGCACTTGTACCACCTGGGTGTAACAAAAAGTGGACGAGGGTGGGCTAGGTTGTCGCCACGAAGCGACGCGCCGTGTCAACGCCCGTGTACGATGTCAAATATCCAAGGGTTCCTGCATCATTCTGGACGTGGGCAGGTAAAGACGTTAGTTCAGGAAACTAGGATTAGATTAGAAACTTGGATTATAGGGACACTTATGGGTAAAAGCATGGAAATTGTGGACACGGTGATCTGAAGAAGAATTAATATAATTTGCCTTCAAGAAACTAAGTGCGTTGGGGGGGGGGGGGAGCTAGAGGAATTGATAATTTAGGATTTAAACTTTGGTACGTTGGAAAAGAAAAACATAAAAATGGAGTAGGAATTATTATAGATAAAAACTTAAAAGATAGTGTTGTTGATGTAAATAGAGTAGGGGACATGGTTTTAAATAAAGGTCGCGACCGTTACGTAACGTTGTTACGTAACGGTTTTTTAGGTTACTGATACAGTTACACATCGCGAAATCAGTGGGTAGAAAAATCACAGTCGTAGCGGCCATTACAGACCACGACCGCTATGTAAAGGCTACTATGACCGTTACATAACTGCTACAGGACTGTTACACCAAAAAAATATTTTATGTTTTACTTTTTCTTCTCACTTTTTCTCTCTTTTGTATATCATTCTCAATATACCAAGTGGCAAGAGGGGGAAAAGATTATATTGAGGGTGACAATGATGCAAAATTTACTATTTCTTTAAATACTCACAATAGATGCATTAATTAACAATTTCAATATACTAACTTGTAAGGAAAATATTTTTTTTTTGATAATATTAATAATGTGATATTTATGTTCTTTATTTTTCAACTTCAACCTTCTTTCTTTTTGAGCTATTTTATATTTATATTATTCATATGTCTTATGTGTCTAATAGATTAATGGAGTGTATAATATATTTTGTTTTATTAATTAATTTAGCACACATAAGAATTTATCACAAATAAGAACAATGAGAAGTATAAATACGCACACATGTGTAATTTTCTATCAATGGTGGTTTAAAACAAATGTAAATTTGTTGCCCTTGCCAAATAACTTAGTTACTCGAACTAAAGGATCCAAAATACACTAAAATTCTTTCTATGAATGGCTAAAAGCTTAAAACATGCCAGTATGCTATAAAAAAAATTCACAGCTGTTACACCTGCTTCCCATTACCGTCAGGTTACGCTACTCGCTACTGTGATTTAAAACCATGGTAGGGGATAGAATTATAAAAATCAAGATGGTATTAGGACAAGAGATAATAAATATCATTAGTGCTTATGCTTTTCAAGTCGGCTTAGCAGAAAATCTTGAGGGATAATTTTGGGAAGATATGGATAGTAATACAAGGCATACCAAGGACTGAGAAAATATTTATAGGAGGTGATCTGAATGGACACGTTGGAAGGGATAATAAAAATTATGAGAGGATACATAGAGGATATGGTTATGGAGACAAAAATGAGCTTGGGGAGATGATCTTAGACTTTGCTATGTCATATGATTTTAGTATAATTGAATACTTATTTTAAGAAAAGAGAAGAACACTTAATAACCTTTAAAAGTGGACAAAATAGAAGTCAAATAGATTTTTTTTTTTTTTTTTTAAAAACAAGGAGGGTAGATCATTTATCATGCAAGGATTGTAAAGTTATTCCACGTGAAAGCCTAGTCACACAACATAGAGTCTTAGTGTTAGATATATGTATTTAAAAATGGAAGAAAAATGATAAAATAAATTAGTGTAAGAGAACTAGGTGGTGGAACCTAAAAGGAGAAAATATAATAAAATTTAAAGATAAAATGATCAAATATGGGGATTGGACTATAGAGGATAAGATAGATACAAATACTCTTTGGAGTAGATTAGCTAGCTCTATTAAAAAGATAGCAAAAGAAATTTTAGGTGAATCAAGGGGAAGATTCTCGAATTGCAAAGAAAGTTGGTGGTGGGATAAAGATGTCCAAAAAGCCATAAAGACGAAAAAAAATTTTGTATAAAATGTGACAAAAATGTAGAAACAGAGATATCTTTGAAAAGTATAAGGAGGCTAGAAAAATGTGAAAAAGGTTGTTAGTGAAGCTAAACACAAATCATTTAATAGTTTGTATGATAGATTAGATACAAAAGAAGGGGAAAGAGATATTTAATCTTGCCAAAGCTAGAGAAAGGAAGAGTAAGGACGTAGGAAATATAAAATGTATAAAAAGTGAGGATGATATTGTCTTGGTTAAGGGCGAAGACATTAAAGAAAGATGGGGAAGTTACTTTAGTAAGTCATTTAGTGAAAACTAAATAGAAGGCTTAAACTTAAAATTGTCAAATGAGGAAAAGGCTAAAAATATGAGATTTATTCGCAAAATTAGAGTTAACGAAGTTAAGTTTGCACTAAAAAAAATGAAAAATGGGAAAGTTATGGGACTAGATAACATCCCCAATTGAAGTTTGGAAATGCCTAGGTGATAACAGAATTATATGGTTAACTAATTTATTTAATACAATTATAAAAACTAAGAAAATGCCAGATGAATGGAGGAAAAACATTTTAATACCTATATATACAAAAATAAAGGAAATATTCAAAATTGTAATAACTATCGTGGAATTAAACTTATGAGTCATACGATGAAACTATGGGAAATGGTAGTTGAACAAAGATTAAGGTTA
Organism: Malania oleifera; assembly: GCF_029873635.1. Taxonomy (NCBI): domain Eukaryota; kingdom Viridiplantae; phylum Streptophyta; class Magnoliopsida; order Santalales; family Ximeniaceae; genus Malania; species Malania oleifera. The sequence continues at coordinate 97,933,238 of NC_080423.1, forward strand.
GAAACGAAGGTCTCAGAAAATCAATTTGGTTTTATGCTTGGGAGATCTATCACAGATGCTATATATCTTTTAAGAAGATTAATGGAAATGTTTGGGGAAAAGAAAAAGGACTTGCATATGATATTTATTAACCTTGAGAAAGCATATGATAGGATACCTAGAGAAGTTTTATGGTGGGTTTTAGAAAAAAAAGGTGTATGTAGTAGGTATATTGATATCATTAAGGATATGTACGATGGAGTAATGACTAGTGTAAGGACTATAGATGGAGAAACTAGAGAATTTCCATCACCATAGGTGTACATCAAGGATTTGCTTTGAGTCCTTATCTTTTTGCTTTAGTGATGGACCAACTGACTAAGAGTGTTTAGAAGGAGGTTCCATTGTGTATGTTGTTTGCAAATGATATTGTATTAATTGATGAAACTAGGGATGGAGTGCAGGCTGAGTTAGAATTATGAAGAGAAGCTTTGGAATCTAGAGACTTTAGGATAAGAAGAAATAAGACAAAAAAATATGAAATGTAATTTTAGTAATGATAGGAGGAATATTGGAGGCAAAGTTAAACTTTATGATAAAGAAATAAATAGCACTCGTAGATTTCGATACCTTGGATCTATTATGCAAGCTAAAGGAGAAATTGAAGTTGATGTAATGCATAGAGTTAAAGCAGGTTGGGTAAAATGCAAAAGTGCTTCAAGTATGCTCTGTGATCATAGAATACCCTTAAAATTAAAAGGCAAGTTTTATAAGACATCTATAAGACTAGCTATGCTCTATGGATCGAAATGTTGGGCGACGAAGAAACATTATATTGAAAAAGTAAAAGTTGTCGAGATGAGAAGGCTTAGATGGATGAGTGGTATAACATTGAAAGATAAATTCAAGAATGAATATATTTGCAGTAAGTTAGGTGTAGCTCCTATAGAAGATAAGATGAGAGACGACTCAGATGGTATGGACACTTGCAACGTAGGCCACATAGTGCACGAGTGAGGAAGAGTGAGTTAGCTACTGTGGGGGGCAGTAGAAGGGGTAGGGGTAGACCTAAAATAACTTGGGAGGAGATAGTGAGTAGGGATTTAATATCCTTGAATGTGTGAAGAGAAATGGTCCATGATTGCATAAATTGGTGGAAAAAGATACATATAGCCGATCCCACCTAATGGGAATTAAGGCTTGGTTTTGTTGTTGTTGTTGTATTATCTCAAGTTCACCATCTGAGTTAAGGCAATCCAAAGATTCACCTTAGCTGTCGATGGCCCTTTGGCATGTTGTTGTGGGGGCAGTTGAAGGGGTAGGGGTAAGGGTAGATTTAAAATAACTTGGGAGGAGATAGTGAGTGGGGATTTAATATCCTTGAATCTGTCAAAAGAAATGGTCCATGATTACATGAATTGGTTGAAAAGGATTCATATAGCCGACTCACCTAGTGGGAATTAAGGCTCGGTTTTGTTGTTGTTGTTGTATCTCAAGTTCACCATCTGAGTTGAAGCAATTCGAAGATTCACCCTAGCTGTCAATGGTCTTTTGGCACGTTGCAACAACTTAGTGATTTCGCTGGAGACATTAGAGAGTTGAGCAAAAGGATGACTTTGGAATATTTCAAATATGAAATCAAGTATGGCCTTTGATTTTTCCTCATCTTAATAGTTTGGTTACTTTAATGTCTTGATTAGATGCACGGGTTAAGGGTTATTCTGTAAAATTCATGCACATACTCACAAGCCCTATACCCAAGCTTGTCCTTTTAGGATTAGATAGGGATGTTGTAGTGTTTGCTCTCATGAGGTTAGAGTCTTCTTATGGGCCTATGAAACATTACACTCAAATTGTATCCTTTCCACTTGAAGCCTGTGATGGGTTTCTAGAGACTCTACTAGCCTAAGTGTAGGTGACAATAGAAACATTTTGAGGATCTTTTGTCTTTAGGGCTAAGATCTGAGCTTGCACATAAAGAGCCATAAGTTCCATCCCTTAAGAATAAAGCCTTAAAGATGTTTCCATAATAGAAACTTACCAAACAAAGAATATAAGGCTTGACCTTCTTCGAGTGATTTTTAATTTGCATATTGGTTTGAAATTTGTCTTTTATAGTTTTCTTTGATAGGAATTATTTGATTCATGATTTAGTGACTGAAAAAAAATATTTCAACATTTTAGGTAGGTTATACAATTTAATAAAGACTAGGGCACTTGCACCTTGTTCCGCTTCATCCCAAACCCCAATGCTCAATATGTGAGCATCTACCCATCTACCCATGCTCAATCTGTGAGCGTTTGCCCATCTATTCATGCTAAATATAAGAGCACTCATCTGTTTATGTTCATTCATTTATCTCATTGTGCTCCATCTCCATCTGGGAGAACCCAATACCCATGCTTAGTTTGTGAGCATCCACCTATCCATTCACCTACTCATGCTTTGAGTATCTACCATTCATGCTCAATCTGAGAGCATTGATTCATCCATGCTCAATCTATGAGCACCCCAGCTTCTGTCTATGAACATCTATCCACCATGCTCAATTTGTGAGCATCAAGCCATAATTTGTGCTCAACTTGTAAGCATCCATTCATGTTTACATGTATTTTTTTTGAAGATTGATGAGAAATAAAGAGAAATACTAGCAAGGCAAGCTTGAATAAATGTAATACACCCGCCTAGAGAAAATAAAGCACCCTCCACCCATCCAATCTCTTAGACCTTTCTCCACCACAAGATCCTAAAACCCAACCAATCTAGGATTACCACCTAGAGGCACTCCTAGAGAAATCAAAGGCCAATCAAGAATACCAATATACCACACGCAACTAAACAAGACAATTTCAAAGATCTAGAAATATCCAAATTAATACAAGCTAACCCACTCTTCTCCAAATTTATTTTTAAACACAGACACTTTCAAACCATTACACAATAGTAAGCACTTTTAAAAGAAACTCCCTATGATATTCCAAAAAGAAAGTAGTATCATCTGCAAATTGAAGATGATAAACCATACCCCCCTCACTTCCCACCCCAAACCCTCTTGCAAAACCTCTATCGACAGCTTTGTAAACCAATCTACTCAAAACATCTACCCCAAGAACAAACAAAAAAGGAGAAAGAGGACGTCTTTGCCTAGCCCCTTTGAAACCCTAAACCAAGATTTAGGCTCTCCATTAAGAATAACAGAGAAGGAAGCATTAGATAAACACCCCCTCATCCAAGATCACCATCTTTGACCAAACTCCTTTCTTAAAAGGATTTTATCAAGGAAGTTCCAACTTACTCGATCATAAGCATTTTCAAAGTATACTTTTAAAACTACCCCCTTATTTCTACTTCTACCAACATCCTACTACTAAAATAGCATCAACAATCTGCCTATTCCACTCAAAACAACTTTTAGCTTTCGGTATAATATCTCCGATGATAAAGTCTGCCTCTCGACTAAAACCTTTGCAATGGTCTTATACACACCATCAACTAAACTGATAGGGCAAAAAACTGTAACTTTAATAGAACTGTTCTTATTTCCAAAATGATAAAAGTTGAGTTATTGCTTTTAACCAAAATCCCACTAAAAAATAATTCATTAAAGATCTTCATTGAATCCACCCTAACAATATCCCAACTTGGAAGAAAGCCACACTGACCCCATCCAGACCCAGATCCTTATCTCTCCATCTTAAAAGCAACCGCCTTCCTCAAAAGGCTGCTCCAACCACCTCATATGATCACTAGAAAGTACAAATAGGACTCCAATCCAACCCCTCACACATTGGTCTACAAACATCATCCTCTGTAAATTAGCTAAAAAATATGCATCCTCCTCAGTAATCAAAGAAAAATCAGTTGTGACCTCTCCAATTCCAATTCCAATTCCGTAATCATATTCCTCCTACCAGTAGAAAACTTTGAAAAAATTTAGAATTGCAGTCACCTTCCCTAACCTATTTGAACTTCATCATTTACCTCCAACTCCTAAATTCCTTAAAATCACCACTAAATCATTAATCAGCTTTATCCTCTTCTTCTTTTCTATTTTACAAATTAGTCTCTCCTAGAATGTTGTCCTTCTTTGCCCTAAAATCCCCAAAAACTTCAATATTCCAGATTTTCAACTCTACTCTAGGCGCTTTAATTTTTTCATAAACCTAAAACCTCCCCAACCCTTCTCACCATTCTCGCTCCAAATGTTCCTAACCAAAGATTGAAAAGACTTATGACGGAGCCACATATTTTCAGATCTAAACAGAACTGTCTCCTTTGTACTTTAGATTATTCTAATAAGATTGTGCTTTTATATTTTTATCTAAATTGATGTGCAACTCAATTTGAATAATTCCTGGACTCACCAACTTTGTCGTCATAGAGGCATCAACAACCGATTTTCTTGGATCAATTTTCCTTGCCTGGCATTAGTTATATTTTCTTTTTCTTTTTTTTTCGAGTTTCTGTTCATATAGTTTGTTAATTTTATTGACTTTTAAAAACATTTTCTTTTGTAGCCTGTTTGTGTGCATTAATTGTGTTTCATATCAAGCTATCTTAATTTCCTGGTAATCAGTGTTGTTGCAATTTAAATATACCATCTTTCATTACAATATATGGTTGATTATTCTTCATTGTGCTTTTTATTTTTAATTCTTCCCCCTCCCCCCACCCTTTATCAAGACTGATTTTCAATTAAAATTATTTATATCAGGAAGCAGCAGCCTATTCTCGAAGCTGGAAAGGTCACATGCAGAATCTACTGGGCTACGCATGCTCTGTCTATTGTGTATACAAAATGATTAAGGTATGAGAAGTTGGTTGAGGTAATCTTTTATTCTCTTGGCTCCAGAAGTTTTTCCACATGGCAACTGCAATTGTTTAATGTGAATATAGCCAATCCAAAGATCTTCATTTTTTTGTTTGTTCTCTCATGTGAAACGTCTGATGAATTGATATGACACTTAAAATTTGTTTCTTCCAAAGCAAAAGAGTCATGTGAAGTGTCTATTGTAATGTCAAGTCATTCAACAATGAAAAGGGTTAAGGAGGATCAAGCAATCAATTTGTATAAACACTTGGTGCAAACAAACGGAGTGGCACTAACAGTGTGTGCAAGCTGATTGTGGCACTAAACGTTTTCTTACTCTCGTTAGGTGGATCAAAGGACAAGCACCACTGCCTCTTTAATAAAAAAATTGAATATAACAAAGCTCCCAAATCAAAGAAGCAGAATCTATACTTTTAGATGGCAGGAGTTTTATTCAATAGCAGCATTATTTTACTTTTATTCAAATCAAATGTTAATAATTAAAAGAAGCTAGGATCTGAGCTTCAACCTTGCCTCCTAGTGTATGATTAGTAAAACACTCATTAGGTGTCAGAGTCTCTAAACTCAACATTACAGCATCCATAGCTGTCCCAGTTGCCTCCCAAATGTCGTAAGGAAATCCCACCATCAGATTATTCCTTTTCTCTGTGATTTGCTTTTACCCTAGTTCTCCATAATTGCTCTATTAGTAATTCATCATCCTCATAATCGTAATTGGATAGTAAGTCATCCTCCTCGTTGTCATAGCCAGAAAGAGAGCTTCTCATAATTGTCTGAAACTAGCACGTCTTTCCTTTGGTTTGTTGTTCCCTATCCCCTGATAGCCATCTGCAATTTCTCTCCATTGTATACCTCCAAGAGTCCTCACAGGACTAGCTTTGAGAGGCTGGAATCCAGCATACCCTTCCCACTTTTTCTGCTGCAAGATGTTTCTCTCTTTTAATGCTTGTGGATCACTGATGCGTTCCTTAGCTGCTCCTGGAGCTTCAAGCACTGCTGTTGCCTGCATGTGGTTTATCAGTTCTGCCTTGGGTATTCTCTGGAGGCCCAGGGCTTGCAATCCCAGATAACATGGGCTGAGTGATATTGGCTGTGAATGAGGTTTCCTATTTTATTTCCTCCAAGTCCACATCCATAATAAGGCTGGGAATTCAAAGAGTAAACAGATCTTGCGGGTTGAATACCTGTTTCCTCACCTTGAGTAAAGTTTCCATTTTCAGAACCTTTCCTCGCTTGGCTTTCCTCACCAAGGAACATGTACTCTTGTTAAGACAAGAGTGCAGAAGACCTATATTAGGTATTTTCAGCATCCTAACTCCTTGGCACACATTCGTTGAGCTGCAATCTAGGCATCTTGGCTTCAGTTTGTTTGATGGTGGTCTTGTGGCTGATGAAAAAGAGCTGATTCAGGTTGTTCCTAAAAATTGTTTGACATTCTTGTGAAAAAGGAGTCGTTAGAAAGAAAAAGCTGATCAGCCTGTTCCACAAAATCTGTATTGTGCCTGAAAATGTTTTAAATGACCAAATGGATGTATGTTTAGGAAATTTAAACAAGGCGTGTATAATTTTGTAATATTTTGAAAAGAAAAAAACTAAGGGCACTCATGGAATAGAATAATTTGTTGGGGAAAAGCTAGCTCTTTGCTGTTAAAAGCTTCAAATCTGCAACTTTAGAAGGTTCTACAAGGAAAAGCTAAAACTTTGCTTTTAGAAGTTAAAAAAGTTGTTTACTGAACAAGTTCTACCTATCTTTTGCAGCTTGAAAAGGGGGACCTGGGGGGGGATCCACCTAAATTTTTTGCATGATAACTCATATTTAACAGATTTATAAATTCCATTTGTATTAAAATAGTTTAAATATGGTTATTCTAGTACAACACCCATGTATTGTAGTTCTAATCTTGCATTATTATGTTGATTAATATATCTAACGTTTCATAAAAACTATTCCATGCTTTGCTACTTAGTTTCATCATTTTTAAAATCAAAATTGAATTTGAGATCAACCTCAAAATTTCTGTACCTTTGCAGCATCAAAATTTTAGTTGAAATTGAAATTTAAAACCTTGGCTGTAGCTGACAGTGAGTGCTACTCAAATCTTTGATCGTGTAGCAACCCAAGTGCCATGTTTGAACTGTGATTTGCCCCCCCACTTTACACCTTTGCTATGCAGGCAGATTGCTGCATAACAAGCAAAACTCATTTAGCCATTTTATGATGCAACACCACAAATCATATTGCAGAAGTGTAGCGAAAGCATATGTGTATTAGATTATGGGATTCCAGACCGCATATTAGGGCTTGATACATTGTTGAAAGTTGTAGTTCAAGTTTTTGTCTGAACCCTGAAGTTGGTATCTGATCCCATGGTCTGCCAAGAAGCCCATATTTATTTATTTATTTATTGCTTAGATAAATAAAGAATTATGTTGAGAGAGAGAAGAGAATAAGTACAGGGAGGATAAGTTGTGGAAAACAGTTTTAATTTTCCTTTTTTAGTTTTCCATGGAATTGTAAATATGCCAACTTATTTTTTAGCTTTTCAAAATTTCTATTTAAAAAGGTAGAGAATAAAGGGTTTGTTTAGTTGCAGAAAATAGTTTTCATTTTTCAATACTAGATTTCCAAATAATTACAAAAAAACACACCTTGTTTTCCGATTTTCCAAATATTACATAAGTCATAAATCTAGAAAATAATAAAAACTAAAGAATTTTTATGACTTTCCTATGCAAATTTAGAAATTTGGAAATAAGGTTTCATTTTTCTAATTATTTGAAAATGTAAAATAAAATTATTTTTCACATGTAAAAATGGTGCCGAAACTTTGTTATTGTTTTCTATTTATTTTTTTTACATAAATGCTGCAAAATTGATAATAAGTTGAATGTCTTGTAATTGTTTGGAAAACTAAAAATGAAAAATGAAAACTGCTTTCCACAGCTAAAGAGGCCGTAAGTTATCATCCACTGAACAAGAGAATAGCAGCACAAGGAGGAAAAAAGAATAACTTGTGAGCAGGTCTCTATTACCTCTGCGGATCAGTCAAAAGAAACTCCTACAAAGAAACTAAGACTAGAGCACAAAAGAGGCACCAAGGAAACCGTTCCACACCATAGCTAGACAATTGGAGTAGCAGAGCCTTAAAAGAATCTAGAGCCTTGCTCCAACCAGAGGCTTCAAATCATCTTCCCAAAAAAGTAAAACAGAAAAAGACCACTTAGCCACGAAGCCTCTCTCTCATTTGCTTTACCAAACCCCTGAAAGTGAGACTACTTACTCTTCCTTCAAAAGAGGAAAGGTAGATTCATTGCATGCCAAAGACACTCCAAACTGCTTATTCTGAGTTTCACGTGAAAAAGAGCAATGCAAGAACAAATAAGAAATGGTCTCTTCATTTTAATAATAGAGCGCCACGCATTAGGAGACAACTTTATTAGCTCCTCATATATAAAGGATCATTAGCATGGATTTGTTATCTTAAAAAATAAATAAATAAAAGGGGATCATTAGCATTGATTCTTTCAAGGACATAAATCCATGTGAAAACCTTAATATCAGAGGGAACCTTTGACTTCCAAATAAAAGAATGCAGATGGAAAGGAAGATCAGTAGAGTTGTCATCCAAAAATGCAGAAAAGCAACTTAAAAGAAATAATTTTGAAGAATCTAAAACCTAGCACCTCCTATCATTCCCCACAGAAAGACTAATCAAAAGCATTTGACAACAAAATAAGATTGTCAGTTCCTCTCGCATTCAAGATTCTCAACCTGAAGATTCCTAGGATACAGATCCCCATAAATTAGGGAAATTTCAGCTATAGAAGTATCATTTGAAGTGGATAGACTACAAAGATGGAGAAAAGCTTGAAAGAAAGAGATATCCCTATCCCAAAGAATGTACCAAAATCAATCCTCTCACAATTCCCATTTTAAACAGTAGGTGAGGCCGCTCGCCCGGGGGGGGGGGGGGTGGTTGTTGATGAGAAAACTTGAGAAACAAATTTCCAAGGGACTGCATGGTTAACATTAACAATAATGCCATTCTGCTGAAGCTCATTTTGCTGAAGCTCTTTCCCCACCCTAAAGAGATGTTTGTAGAGACCAAATTTCCCAGGCCTAAACCCTGCTCACTGTGTTAGGCTGTCAGGTAGTCTCTCAAATGAATATAAGCACAATTGAAGTTCCTGTGGAGTAATCCATTTTTGTAATGATAAGACCATTCACTATTTCCTGAAGCTTGATCTCTTCCACTTATGAACCAGAATAGAAGAGCTTGCTCCACCCATGAGTGAAATATTTCATAGTAGCCTCATTAGACTGTCAATCTTTCTTGGTATATCCAGATAATAGGTAGGAGCATAAACTTATTCACCTATCCCATACCGCAGAAGATCTCACACAGTATTCTCTTACTTACGAGCAACTCGCTCAGGAATCCTAAATAATAGAGGCAAATAGTACAAAGGAATGGAAGAAAGGTAATACTGAATTGAAGTAATCCCCCCCCCCCCCTCCTCCCCAAACATTAAATAAGCATCCCTCCACCCATGTAACACCCTAGAAACCTTGTCGCTCTTAATCTCAAAGAGAACAACAGTGGATTAGCAAACATACCATGAAAGATGCTAGGACATTTTAATAGGTCAAAAGAATTTCTAGCTTGTGTGTGTGTGTGTGAGAGAGAGAGAGAGAGAGAGAGGTAAAATACTTTTAACAGGTGCAAAATGTCCACCTGTGGAGTACTTAGGCATGTAAGAGACCCATTCGAAACTTGATGCCTATGGGAAAGAACACTAGAGTCAGTATTGATACCTACAGTCCTGAGAGGCCCTGGATTCAATCCTCAATTGGAGTATTTACCCACAATAATATATCATTTTCATATTTAGGATCCTTAAGAGAGGGTGCAGACCACATGCGAGGGGAGGTGTTAAAACTTGATATACTGTTGACTCAAAAACCTACCATCTTCAACTTTTAGGTCAATTGATTGGCATAACACACACGATTGTAATCTCTTATGGTGTCCTTTTCCACACAAACCTTGTCTTTTTGTTTCACAACTGATCATAGTACAGATATGCTGTTTTTAATTTTTCTTGCAAGCAATTTTTATTATCATTTTTGTGATAATTTTTCCCTCTTCCTGATCTTTGTTGTTAATCTTTGTGCAGTCTTTGCAAAGTGTTGTTTTCAAGGAGGTACATTTTCTTTTCTTTTTTACCCTATCTTTGATGATGCTTCTTAATTTCCCTATGTTAGCCTTAAAGTATTTTAGTCTTATGGATTTACATCCACACTAAACCTTATACTCATTTTTATACATTTCATAAGCAAGAATCTGCTCTCTGTTGGCAGGCTGGTTCTGTTGATCCTGTGACAAGGACAATTAGCATATTCTTACAGTTCTTTGATATCGGAATCAATGCCACCTTATTGTCACAGGTTAGTTGTTTTTTGTCATTTATAAACGTTATAAATTATCAGTGAATTTTTTGTGTAAGTTTTATTATGTTTTTTTTTTGGGGGTGGGGGGTGGGAATAATGAATTAATCTTGAATATATGTGGCAACCAAATATTTGTAGAAGTCAAATTTTCAGGCAACATGTTGATTCTTTCAATGCCTTGTGTGGTTCAGAAAGTTTCATCACATTTTGCACGTCTAATGATTAGTTTTGATTTTTCCCAATTAAAATATTTGTTGAACGAAAATGTATTAAAATTAATTTATTCTATTGTCCTAGAATAATTGCTTTCTTTTTTTTTGCATTATCAAGCATTATGCCAATATTTTATTGTGAATATGAAATGGTTAACAAGAAAGTGACAATTTGTTTTCTACCCAAATAGCTATTGTTTAAAGATTTGATCATTTTGTTTGTATTTTTTATCTGGGGATGTGAGACAAGGGGGTCCTCTTTGTCTATTCCTATTCACGCTTGTTCAAATTTCTTTTTTTCTTTTTGGTTCAATTTTTTCCATCAAAATTTGAGCTAGAATGCAGAATTTTTTTTCAAAAAAAAAAAATAATCTGGAAGCAAGTTTCCATTCAATATCTTTCGAAGTCCTTCAGTACAGTAGAAGAAATACAACACCAGAAGGTTGAGCTTATTACCAAGATGAACATGCTCTCAAGAATTCCAATTCTACAAGGTAGGAGTGCAATATGAGAGGACAGGGGTGCCAAAAGAGCATAAAGCATACGGTGGTACCCAAAATGTTAAGGAGTTGGAGAACTTATTTGGCATGCAGTAATATTTTTGTACGATTAGGACCGACTCAAAGGAGGCAAAGGTATATATGGTTATTTTGTACTTGAGTAGAGACACTAGGTTGTGCATGAGATTTAGAACAATTAGGTGTGTAATTGACACTTGGGTTGAAGAGAGAGTTCAAGGACCAATTTTTCCTGAGTACAGAACACAATGCTCAAAGCAAATTGCTTGATCTTAAGCGCACGGGATTGTAAGGTAGGATGTGAAACAATTCTATACTTTGATGTTGGATACCTGGGACATGTTAGAGAAAGACAAGTTGTTCTATTTCCTTGAAAGTTTGAAATATGAAGGGCTGAACTCCACTAAAGAAGAGTTCAAGACTTGCCTACTGCACAGGCTATCATGGAATGCTTGACTAACTATATTGAAAAGGTTTCCCCCTCACCTAAGGAGAGTGGCTAGTCAAGTAGAAACTACAAAAAAGTCTTTCAAGAAGGGAAAACCCAAAATTAGGGAAGTCAACATAAAGCATCAACTTTGGTTAGTCAAGTAGAAACTACAAAAAGCCTTTCAAGAATGGAAAACCCAAAATTAGGGAAGTCAATAAAGCATCAACTTTAGAGGAAGCATCCATGTTTTGATCTTTCAACACATCCTGTGCTAAGGATAAGATTGCGTGCTTCTTATGTCAAGACACCCTTATGGGCTCGCCGATTAACCTCATCACTTAATGCCTTAAAGCTTTCATTAAGGAGGGGACACAAGGACGGGATGACGATGAGGAGGAAACCCCAAGGATGGGTGCAATGTGTTTACTCAATGTGTTTGACAAGAGAACCTAAAGGTTGAAGTTAAAGGGTTAATGTTTGTAGGTCTGCAGATCAATGGAAATAGCACTTGTGCTATGATGGATATTGGGGCTACCTATAATTTTATCTCATAGGGGAAAGCACAAAGACTCAGCTTGAAGTTGGAAAAGACTTAGGAGCCTAGAAGTAGTTAACTCCATAGCTCAACTTACATTGGGAGTAGCCAAGCAAGTGGTTGTGAAGCTTGGACAGTGGACAAGACAAGAGAATTTCACGGTCATTTCGATGGATGTTTCCAAATGATACTTGCAATGAAATTCTTAAGGGAAACTAAGCAGTATTGATGTCTAGCCCTTTGCCTCATGAGTAATCACCCTAGTGCAAGATGGGGTGAAGAAATGAGATGTTTCTATCTTCCGTGCAACTTAAGAAGGGTTTGAGAAGAGGGGAAACAACTTATCTTGCCTCTTTGGTATTGGATGTAGGCATAAGTCAAAAGCTGGTGCCTACAGCTGTCTAAGATGTGTTAAAAGTACAATGTTGTGATGTCGAATAAGTTACTTATAAGCACAACTTGCTCCTCTGACAAGGTGTGGAGCACAAGATTAAGTTGTTACAAGGTAAATTAGAAGAATCAGGAAAGTAAGGTTATATACCAAAGAGCACCGGTGTTGATTTAGAGGAAACTTGATGGGAACATGCGGATGTGTGGACTATCTCGTGCTCAACAAGTTGACTGCACACAATAAGCATCCTATTCTAATTTCTACCATGCCCTTTAGTTGATGAATGTGCTTGCATGTTGACTACCTCAACAAGTTTGTTGTGGTATATATGGATGTCATTGTTGTCTAGTTCCCCTCTAGAGAAACATGAAGAAATTACAAAGGTGTTCAATAGTATGAAGTAGAATAGCTTATAAGTGAAGAAAAAAGAGAAGTTCTTCTTTGCTTAGAAGAGTGTTAAATTTCTTGGTCATCTGGTTGAACAAGGTTGTATCCAGATGGATATGGGGAAAGTGAGAGTTCTTCAAGATTGGAAGATACCACTGATGGTCAAGGATTTGCGTTCCTTTCTTATACTTGCCAATTATATCAAACAATGTTTCAAAAGGCAATGGCGTAAGACGAGGCATTTTAACCCTTAAGAGGCGAGGTGCAAGCCTTACAGCATTCAGGAATAAGCCTTTTGAGAATTTGTTTTTAAGATCAAAATATGTTAAATAAGTTATATAATTAAAACAAAGCAAGAATTAATAAAATCACAAATATAATGTAAAAAAGAAAAAACTAGATGTACTTTGCAAAATACTGGTAGGCCATTCAAAAATTGCTAACCTGAATAGATGACATAAATCATGACAAGAGATAGTTGTACCATTACAAAGTTCAAACTATTTTCATGGTGTAAGATTCAACTCTCAATTATTTTGGAAAGGTTAAGGTTTGAGAGTTTTAGAAATAAACTCATATTATGACATTCGTTTTATAAAAAAATGTAGTTAAAATTTTCTAACCAATTCTAACTTGAAAATCACACACCCAAAATGCACAAGTCTCAATTGAAAAGGCGCAAAAGGCATGTTTTTTTTTTTGTAAAAATGCATAAGCCTCAGCATGTAATGCATTAGCATTTTTTGGAATTTGGTATTTTAGATTGAGCCTCAAGGCGTTTTAGGCATGCGTTGCCTTGAGGCGGGCCTCAATTGATCTTTTTAAACTGATATCAGAAGTTCATTGAGGGGTACTGTGAGACCTTTTGGGGGGGGGGGGGGGTGGAGGATCATGGGTGGAAATCAACACAAGAGTGCCCAAGGAGCCTATGGCAACTTGAAGGAAGCATGATGACGGATCTGGTACTTGCTCTTCAAAATCCTTCGAGGTACAAATGAATCCATTAGACCATGCCCTTGGTGGTGTCTTATCATAGTACTGGTATCTTGTTGAATATAGAAGCCATAAGCTTGCTAAAGCTAAGCAGAAGTGCTCAGATCGAGAGAAGGAGATGCTAGCAGTGATTCATTGTCTTAAAGGAGGCTACAATACTTATGTCCAACTTTGCGGTGAAAAAAGATAATTCGGCAGCCATTTCTTTACGTAGCCTACATTATCCTCCAAGCAAGCCCATTGGTAAGACTTCCTGTCAGAGTTTGATTTCTTTTTCAAGCACAAGGAGGGGCGAATGAACCAAGTCGCAAACGCATTGAGTAGGAAGGTTTGAGCTTGCAGCATTACTAATAACTCGCTCCAAGTAAGTGAAGTTACCACAACAATGCAGAAGGTGCATTAAGGAGAACCTTATCAAAGATTCAGTTGCCCAAAACATTTTGAAGCTGGTGGAAGAGAGCAAAGCACACTGGTTAGAAGATAGTTTTTTGTTGGCACATGGTAATGAGTTCTTTGTGCCTCTAGCTCTAAGGAAGACACTATTGCTAGAGTGTCATGATACCATGTAGGCAAGTTATTCAGGATGACGCTGGACTTTGTCAATATTGAAGCTGAGGTACCACTAGTGTCACATCCATATTTTCAGTACGCAACCTTCCGTGACCCCATCCAAAATCTGATGGAGACACAGGGCCTAGCAAAGTATATGTTTTGCAAAGCCATCATTTGAATGCAAATAAGAGGCAAATTAACAGTGAGTATTTAATAAAATGCAAGATACATACATTTATTTCATAAAGTAACCAAAGATGTTTTATTTTCATTGATAATCTCTGTACATTGGGCAGTACTTTACATACAACACTTCTTAGACCTCCTAGACTAAAGGCATATCTCCAACAAACACGCGTAATATCTTCCTGCTGACCTGTAATACATGTCCAAAGTGGCAATCTATTGGAAAACTCAACAAATGGAACTTTCCTTCAGTTCAAACCTGAAATTGTTAAAAAAATAGGGTGAGCAACACAAACTCAATAGTCCTTTGTAATTTCCCTAATTTGTGTATAAGGATTTCCATTACTCTAAATATGATATCTAATATGGATGCGTAAACATATTATGCATAAATGCACTTTTTATTCTACACAATCTCTACCATTGTAAAACATTCAAAGAATAAGCATTTCAACCTTATTTCAATTTTCAACATTGTAGCAGTGTCTCAAGCATATGCAATTCTTGTCTCAACAAGTGCCAATTTCCAACTTGGCCAACCATTGCTTAATGTAGAAATACCCTTCGGAGGTGTAGGGCCTTTCATCCAAGGGAGACACAATCCCTACTTGCTCAAATTCCACAATATTAGAGCCACAGCAACATACGGTGCCTGCTATTTCACAGAAGTGCAGTTCTATATATACATACACAAGCTATGCAGTAGCAAGTAAAACCATTATTGTCGGATCAAGATTCAAATTGTGAATCAAAATTCTATTTTTGGGAATCAAGAATCAAGAATTGAATCATAAGATTTAGTACAAATTTCCAAAATCAATTCTAAATGACATGCATATATTGATATACAAACAACAAGCAAAGTAATAAAGTACATTTAAATTTTGACAATAAAAAAAACCGCGCTTCATGTGTATGCTTTTCCTAAACAAATGAAAAGTAAGATAATGACTAATGAAATATTAATAAAATAATGAACCTTATGTTGTTTCAAGGAAGGATAAAGAAAAAATAATAAAAATTGAACTTTTGGTGTTTATCAACAATTAAAAATAATAATATTTCATGCATATTCTTTCTCATATTAAAAATAAAAAAAATAATTAACCCGAAAAAATGATAATAATTGAACAAAATACTAAAAATACTAACTTTTGAATCTCAACAACACAATGAAATGTGAGTACTACCTTAGCCGATGAGTGTTTCACCCCTTCTTCTCAATTGCAGAACACTATACTCCTTATAGAGCCAAGAATGGTTTTGTGAAGGCAATATAATACCTAAACTTCTATTTTATTTTGGGGTTTTAATTTAGTCAGGTTTGTTAGGATGTGCTAGGTCTAGAATCATGTGAATCAATAGATTCAGATTGATTCAATAGATTCATGAGGTGAATCAAAGATTCAGCAATGATTCAGTTGTTTTTAGATTCACTAGTAAGATTTGAATTGAGTCGAATGAATCGAATCATGAATCATAAGGTTCCAACAACTATGAGTAAAATCTTCATCCTTGTGAGATGAATAACTATCATATGAAGATTTCCCAAAAATATATATATATACAGCTATGATAACCAAAGAGAACATATTTGCAGCCTTAGTAACAAGCTTAGGGCATGCTTATTAGGACTCAATTCCATGCAAATTTCTACCCCTATTTCCTGTCAATACCCAAAATCCCTAGGTGAACAAATGAAAATTAAGAGCATCTACCTTGATTATCAGCTTCTCCAATTTGTTTTAAGGTTCCTTTGGATTTTATGTATTTTCTCCTGAATTTTCCTGATGTTGCTTGATTTTCTATGAGGTTCTGTGTCTTCATTCCTGTTTCTCTCTCTCTTGAACTAGGGCTTCCAGCAATTGAAAAGGTGTATTTTTTCTTTTCCTGGAATTCTTGATGACAAAAATAAATTAGCACAGCAGATCCTACAGTGCTGCTAGGTGTCTGCTGCTGGAGTGCAGTACTGCCAGCTGCTGGTCTGTATTGCTGCCAGGTGCCATACCTGGTTTGGCATGCCCCAGCCTTGTTTTTCTTTATTCTCCGCCCCAACCTTTTGTTGTTTTTGTTTTAGCATGTAACTCATTATATCTTTTCATCTAAGCCCCCCCCCCCCCCCCCCCCCAAAAAAAAAAAAAAAAAAAAAACCTAAAAACATGAATAATATTCCCAATACCGATTAACATAACCTAGCTAATAAGAAGGTTAGTATCAACTCATTCTATACAACAGTGGAGTAACAACCATGCAAAATTTATGGAGGTAAAAAAAATTTATATATAGTAAAAAAATTAGAATAATTTTAGAATAATTGAGAAAAAAATAAAAGCATAATTCTTATGTATCATATAGGCCAATTTTACCTAACAAACTCAAATAATGCATGTAAAAGATAAACGTGGGTCATAACATCACGAAATGGACACCATTTTCATCCTTTAACTTTTAAACTCTTAAATAAACATAACAAAAAGAAGAGAAAAGCCAAATTAAGCCTCACAATGTCTCATCATCTAAGATTCTAAGAATCTAAATCTAAATTAACAAAGTTCAAAGGGAACTATCAAAGTCTTCATCAAAATCCTCGTCTCCAACAAAATCATCTATAGTAGGAGTTCTTCCTCTTATAAATTCCCCCTCTACCACTTCAATGTCATCATTTTCCTTAATTGTGACCAATGTCAGCCTCTTGCCTTTGTCTTCAGTGCCTAGATATTCAATAAAACTACAGGTTAGGACTTAGGAGAAATGAAGAATTATAAAATGATAATTTAGTAGATTCAAAAATGACTATCGATATGTACGTACTCAAGTTCTCCCAATAATCACTAGTCTTCCTTTTGCTAGGAATTATGGAATGTGAGCTACCACAAGCTTGTTTTGCTTGAGCATTATCTCCTTCAAAAGCTACCATCGGAAAAGCTCTAATTACATCAACTTCAAAGAGATTTTCCTCGTCAAACCAAGAAGTTTCTTTTGGGAGCACGGGTTCTTCCTTTGTGGTGATCCACTCATCATTTGAATCTACATCCTCCACCAATATTGGATCATAATTTTGTCTTCTTATAGCTCTCCCTCAGTTTAGTGTTGTACTTCACATAAACTAGAGCATTCAATCTCTTGTGCTCCAATCTATTCCACTTTTCCATATGAATCTACAATTAAGCTTAAGCCATTTAGATTTTTAGATGTTAGAAGATAATTGCATATTTGAGTGAAATGAGAATAACACGGCATTTGTAAGAACTAAGAACCTGCTCAAATGTGCTCAAATTTCTCTCACATCCACTAGCGCTGCAACTCAGGCTAAGAACACGGATAGCAAAGTTTGTAAATTTTAGGGTTTTTGTCCCAAAAACGCTTCCACCAATCAACTACAAAAGAAGAAACACATACTTCTAAGTTATAAGAAGAAACAAGGATAGAATACTATTACTAATTAACTAATTGTTATTGAAATATTATTTTTACCTGGGCTTCTCAATATTCTATAGTCAATAGCCACTCGAGTCCCGAATTTCCCTCATGCATTATCAAACAAATCCAATTGGATGTCTGCAGCTAGCCTCTCCTCATATCCCGACATTCTATCCATGCATTCAAATAATCCTTTCTTCACTTCTTCACAATGAAGGAAGTTCTCCTTATAACGCAATTGGGGATTTAGATAATATCTCGCAGCATGTAAAGGGTGATGAAGTTGTGAAGTCCATTTATCATCTGTTTTCCTCCAAATGGATCCATACTTATTGGCATTTCTAGAAAAATTTGCAGCAATTTTTTCCTTCACTGAATCCATCAACTTATAAATAAACCCCATGGCTGGTCTTTCCTCAGAATCAACTTCCCTTAGGACACACACAAGAGGGACAACACTCTTGATAACATAAGCCATGCGAGGCAAAAAATGTAGGTCAAATAAAACAATTGAGCGAGTCCTTATACCTTCATGCATTTTTGCATATGTAGAAGTGCACCACATCTCCAAAGAGAACATAGATTGAAAGCCTCTCTTTTGTTTGTAAGGGATTTGAAGTGTCAAAAATGCAGTAGCAAAGCATGTCTCTGCAGGGCGGATGAGTTCTTTGTTGGTGGTGAAATGCTTCCTCAATATTGCAACTTGCAAGTACATAGGAATGATTATACATTAATTTCACAACATGCTTAGCCTTTAGGATTGTGGTTGCATGGATCTTCAATTTTGCAATATCCTCCAACATGTGATCCAAACAATGTGCAGCACAGCTTCTCCCTCTTTTCCATAAGCTTCTTTCCACCACTTATCATGTTCTTCACATTATCAATTATCACCTACACAACATTCTCCTCACCAACTACCTCAACCAGTCTTCATAGAATCAAAAGCATCAATGTATTTTAAAATCCACGTACCAGCAAAACTAATTCACAAGGAAATTAATCAGGACCCTTGCAGACCATCAATCCGTCCATCAATCATGATAGAACATCCATAGTCCTTCCAAGCTTTTTTGTGCTCTTTCAACATGCCATTTATGTCTTTTACTTCATCTTAAAGGATCCATGCCCTCATCTCTTGCATAGATGGAGGCTTGAAACCTGGCCTCTAATTAGCAATACCATCCACTATAACACACCAGTATACATCATCCATCAAACTAAATGGAAGAGCATTGTTGAAGACACAACATCCAACTTCCCTACACGCTTCATTTCCCTCTTCTTTTTTCAATTTTGAGTTTAGAATGGCTTGTTTGGTTAGTGAAGATGCAAACTTGTCCATTGGGCCTCTAGCCCTAGGATTAAGGCCACCCCTACTCTTTTGTTGCTCAACATCTCCAACTAATGGAGAAGAAACACTCCCAAACCCTCCTCTTGGACCCATCCCAATCTCTTCAAGAAGATCATATCTTTTACACTACTCTTATTGGAATTTTTCAAGAGCGATCTTGCACTCGTCTCTCACGTTTTGAGGAGCTTTTGGTCTCATTCCCTTCCTTATCAAATGATGTTTAAATCTTGTAACAGTCCCAATGCAAGTTTGATCACAAAATTTGCATCTAAAATATTTTTCTCCATTAACTTCTTTTATGTATTTCCGCACAAATTTTTTTTTTTTTTTTTCTGCCCCTTTGATTCACCTCCAGACATGTTTCTGTTTATTGAACAGGAACAGTCAGCAGCTGCAGCAGGAAATTAAATTTTTTTTCAGAATTGAGAGCTCTTTGCAGGAAATGGGGAAAAGAGCAGCAGAGAAACAGCAGCTCTTCAATCTTTCGTTGTGTAAATTTTTGGGAAAAGTAAAAAACTAAAACAAACAGCAAGGAAAATTGGGGGGTAACTAATGAAAATTGAAAAGTGAAAAATTGAAACAGGCTCAAACAGCTGTAACTGAAAATTAACAATTGAAAATTGGAACAGTAGCTCTTATATCAAAAGGGCTTCATTAGTTCATTCATTGATTTCATTCTTGCAAAATTTTCCAATTTTTCGTGATTCATATTTGAAAATTAAAAAGTGAAAACAATTCAAAAGCAGTTGCAAGTGCAATTCACCTTGACTTTCAGAGTTTCAGTTGAGACTTGAAATGAGATAAATTTGAGATAGACTGGCAGAGAGTTTCCTGAGGCGAACAAAATTGGAAAGTGAGAGAGGGGGAGAGAGAGAGTCGAATCAGTCGGAGAAGAGACCTCAAAGCAAAGAGCAACAATTGGTGAAAGAGGCACACTAGAGGAGGTCGCCAAAGAGAGATAGAGGTCACGAGAGGCTAAAGGGATCGCCGGAGAGAGACAAGAGGTCGGAAGGGGTCGTCGGAGGGAGACAAGAGGCTTGAGGGAGTCGTTGGAGAGAGACGACAGCTTGGAAGAAGGAAGAGCTTTGCGCAAGTCCTTCAGTAGTCAAGAGGGGGGGTGATGGCGCTTGTGAAGTCCTAACTTATTTTTTGAATATTTTTTATATTAGTAGGTCAATTTTATCTGCTCCCAAAAGTGTGCACATTTCCATCCCAAGTGTAAAAGTCGAACCTTTTAGGCTGAAGCATTCACATCAACTCCGAAGGCCAGTGCATTTGAGGACTTTCACCTTTAAGTTGCTCCTTAGGGCGTTTATGCCCAAACCACATCCTCAAGATCGCCTTTTGAAACACTGGTGCATATAACATCAATTTTTCTACAAGCATATTTTGACGTATTGGGGTGCTCCCCCAAACATTGTCAGTGACCATGACACAAGCTTCACAAAAATTTCTAGACAGGACTTTTAGAATCCTTAGTTCACATCTTGAAATCTTTTTCAACTACCATCTGTAGATAGATGGACAAATGGAGAGATTTAATGGGCAATTAGAGGAGCACTTGCACCATTTTGATGTAGGACAAGGTTGGGTGGCCTAGTCCTATTGTTAACCCTCAAATCAACACATACATTAGAAACACTTTAAATTTAGAATTGTATCAACCAAACGTAAACAATATAAAGTAGGCTTTTTGAGTGTATGTTCTTGTGTGAGGGTTGAAACCATAGGACTAGGCCACCCTATCCCGTCCTACATCACTTTTGCTTCACATGTTTGAAGGATTTTGAGAAGGTGTATGGTTTGTCCAATAATTAAATCCCAATCGTTCCTTCGCAAAGGAATCAAATCATATGCTATAAAAATGTTATTTCAAGCATTCAAGAATATAAGTTCTAAGTTGGCATAGCATTATTCCCACAATTGACAAGAATAAGTTTAAAAATATTGAAAATTTAAGGTTTCAGGGTGACTTCAATCGCCTAAAGAATTTAGAAACAAAATTTCAGAGGGATAGTAGCAGGTCAGGCGCCTGAACCAAAGACCTTAGTCGCCTGATGAATTTCAATATAGAATTCTTAGGAGGCGGTAACAGGTTAGTTGATTGAATTGACAGGGTCAGTCGCCTGAACTCTACGGGTTTGAATAAAATTGTAGGGATTCAAGGCTATTTCTCAACTAAGGATTCTGGGGCTTCAAACTAGGGTTCACAATCAGTTAAAGGTTTAGAAAAGAGCAACCTTACCGAGGGAAATCGCTGGGTGATTTACTATGGTTCACCGCAAACTCAGATCACACCGTAAGTATTCTTGGAACAAGCTTTAGCGTAATGAAAGTAAACTGTTGAATGTGTATGAAAGTAACGTGGGTGGGGGGAAGGGATGGTGATAGAAATGTTGGATAGTTAGTGGTCTCTAACCACCTGATCTTCGAAGAGAACGCGTAGCCTCTCACTACTCAATCACAAGGATCAGACGAAGCTAAACAAGCTTTACAAAAAAGGAAATTCCTTTGATATTCTTTATTCAAGACTTAGATGCTTTCAGCTCTTACAATGGAGATATAAATAAGGTAACACGGGGGAGGGGGAGACAAGGCAATAAACACACTTGCACTTTCTACACAAGCATGGGAAACAAGCTAATAAAGACTAACAACTTACTATACACACACAACTTTCTAAGAACAACTTACTAGGAACAAACACATATATGCAAGCAAGTTATCTTGCAAGATTACAAATTAAATGCAAACATAAGTCAAAAAGGAGGCCCAATCCGTGTGGGGCCCACCTGGGTCTTGAACTCAGTTCGGCATAGCAACTGGGGTCTTCTCACACCAAAAGCTTTCAAAATACTCTATGTGTACCTGCAAGAATAACAGCTCAATGTGGACATCGAGAGGCTGTCTGTGTGTCACCACATCGACGAAGGAAAGAGGCAAGGGCTACTGATCCCCATCACATTTCGTCATTGCCAACCAAAAGAATTGGGTGTAGCTACTTGATGGACCTCAATTCTGCTTTAATGCCCCAAAGAGCTCTACAACCAACAAGAGTATTTTTAAGCTTGTTACCTCATACAATGGACGAGCAATACAGAGGAAAGAGTTTGAGAGCGTATGGCCATACGCCTTCACTAAAGAATGTAGGAAAAATACAGAGATTGCCCAAGCCTACCTGAAGAAAGTTCAAAGCAGATGAGGAAGTGAGCAGATTAATGGAGAAAAGGTTGCACTTCGTGACTTGGTGCTTGTTAAGCTCCATCTAGAATAGCTTAAAGTCACTACAAGGTTGAGATAGTTGACTACTTCACTATGAAGGATCAGACACGATCTTAGCTAAAGTCGGTACCAGCTTTGATGAAGGTGCATTGTTGGCCTAACATGGCTTTCGAATCTTGTTTTGATGATAACAAATGAAGGTTAATTTAACTATTTATGGTTTAAGTGATGATATTTTAGGAAACCTAGTATGACAAGTTCAAAAGGTTCAAGAATTGAAAGTCCAAAGATCACAAGTACCATAAAGCCATACTTCATTCACAAGGTGATCAAATGAAAGCTCAAAAAGGTCTAAGATGGTCAATACATATGAAGCTTAAAGAATACTCAAGCTCAAGGCAAAGATGATTCAAAGCAATGACATGCATGAAGACTTCAAGTTTAGAGAGTTTCAAAGTCTTTAGGAAGTCTTATGTAAGTACTTCACTTTAAATATCATTTTGAATGCTTTGAAGCTCATTAGGGGTTAATAAGGATTTAGAGACCTTACTTTGAAAACCCCGGAAAATACTTTTTAAAAGTATCAAAGCAAGATGGCTAAGGCTTTTTGGAAAAAAACTCAAAAACAACATTTTTATCGTTCAGGCAACTTACCTATGCTTGGTCAAGCGACTGACAAATTTCCTGAATTGATTTTGAACAAGCAGTGAAGGATCAGGCGACTGACCCTGTCTTGAAATGAAAAAAAACACAGTGTTCAAAGGTTAGGTGACTAACCCCAATGGGTTCAGGTGACTGACCCTCATAAACGGTTAGTTTTTAAATAGCTTTTAAAATTTCAAATTTGAGTTGCTTGTGCCCCAAATTTCGTATAGACTTGGGAAACACTTCAAGTAACTTGGGCAACACGAATTTATACCTTTTTAAGCCTATAAATACATGGTTTCTCAAATCAAATCAAATACCAAGAATTGAAAATCTGTTTTCAAGTTATATTGCTCATACTCTCTCAAAGCCCTCTTGCACTCATAATCTTGCTGAAATTTTATGAGATATACTGAGTCTTTGATCACTAATCTAAGAGCAAATCTTCTGAGTTCTGATTCAAATCAAAGGAAGAATCCGAGTGACATATTCTTTGAGCGTCAAATTCATTCTTATTTGATATTTACTTTGAAGTATTGATTAGTTGTGCTTAATCTGGTACTAACTAGCTCTATCAGAGAGTATCTCTTGTACACAAGAATTCTTTCTTGTTTCCTTGTTTTCTTGATGGTTAAGGGTTATTGGATCGTTGTACCAAGTGTGGGGTATGGCTTGGAGAGGGGGCTCCACCCTAATTGAAGGAGGGATTGTAACAGTTTGCTTCGCCCGTGAAGAAGTGTTATAGTGGAATCCTTAGGTGGTCTTGCCTAAGGCAAGGACATAGGCGGGTATAGTCGAACCTCGTAAAAAACTCAGTCTCACTCTCTACCCTTACTCATTAATTTTTCAGCATATATAAATTGCATGGTTGTGTATCTAAGTGCAAGAAGCTGAAATATTAAGATTGAGAAAACCTTAAAGGGAGTATGTTGATTGATCTTTTGCGGAAACCTTAAAGGGAATACGTTGATTAATCATTTGCGGAAACCTTGATTAAATGGGAGTGCATAAAGTCCATTAATACAGAGCTTTTATCAAACTCTACTTTAAGTTATTCAAATGCTGAATCGTGAAAGTGTTGTTGCAACTTTTGTGTTGGTAACTTGTGATTGGTAAATTGGTTGGTTGATTGGGTATTGATTGACATTGTTGAAAATATTATATTAAGAATCATTGGCTTGTGTTGATATTGATTAAACCAATTCATTGATTGAATGTGGATTGTGATTGGCTTAATTAAGAATTGAAAATCAAATCATTCTTGTGTGATTACTACATATACAATAAGTTGGGATTTGTAAAAAAGAGTTAAAAGAAACTTTAAGAGTGCAATTCACCCCCCCCCCCTCTCTCTCTCTCTCTCTCTCGGGACTACGCCTTAGTTTTCATGCATCATGTGTTTCACATCAACGCCTTAAGTCATTGTCAACCAGGGCACCACTGAAGACCTCACAACTCAACAGACAAGAAGTTGAAGATATTCTTTCAAACAAAGAATTCACATCATCGAGGAAGAAACAAAATGAGTTCATAATAGAGTGGAAGGGCGTTAGAGATGAAGAATTCAGCTCAATGTCAGCAGAGCATTTGGAATTGTTTGTGGACAAAATTTGAAGAGTACTTAGCACCAAAGTCTATGAGGACATCGACCATATAATTGGGGGAGAATGTCACAAGCCAAGCATGTTAAGGGTATTATGTTTTCCTATGACTGCTTGTCTTGTGCACACAAGATTGGTAACCATTGTGTTAATAATGATTTAGATTTTATAATTTGAATAGGATAATGCCTTAATGTGAAAAGGGTGTATGACTCATTGGTTCCGTTTATGGTTGTGAATTTGCTCTTATGGTGAACTCACAGCTTACTTTCGGCTGACAATAACTAGTGATGCACAACCCTTCACATGATTTGGAGTGTTCATCCCATGACACATTGTATGGACTTCAAGAATGGGATGCTAAAGTGATAATATTACTGTACCAGTCCATAGAAGTTTGTTTCACAAATATTCCATCTTTATGGGAGTAGCTCGCAAATATTTTATGAGGAAAAAATCTGTTTTTGGGAGGACCCTTGGGCAAGGGAGGCTCCTCTGACTCGAGCTGCACCCCCCCCCCCCTTTTTGTTTCTTTTCCCATTTATCTAACCTTCATGATAACCCAATCTCCGATTTATTCTGGACTTAAGGGGAGCATGGAGTCGTGGAATTTTCACTTTGTGGGGAATTGGAATTAGTGGAAAATGAAGGAACTAGTTTTCTTATTGAATGTGCTTGGTTCACTTTGTGAGGAATTTGAGTGATTGGAAAATGAATGACTTAAACTTCTTATTGAATATGCCTGGTTCTTTTAAGACATCTTTGGGAGGGACAAAAAATTAGGAGTTAGATTTTTCTTGGAATTTTTCTTGCAAATCCTTTTTGACTCATTTGGGTCATGCTCCTATTACCATGGTTTTAAATTTTCACAAAAATGTCGAAATTTTTGTTTAGATTTCTGCTTTCCATCACCCTTGAAATCGAAATGTTAGTTGATTTTTGTCATGCATAATTTTCATGAAATTTTAACAAATCATCCGAAATTCGTCAAAATATCAAAATTTTAGTGGAACTTATTGAAATTTTAACTATGGAATGAAATTCCATTGGAATTCAAATGTTAGATTAGATGCAAAGTGAAATTTCACTCTTATTCTAATGTTTGGATTAAAACAAAAGATTATTACAAGGGCTTCTAAAATTATATGAAAAATATTAAACTTGCAACATTTTATTTAACCATCCATATCTAAATTATCTTTGTTTGCAGCTTTTTAAAAGGCTCAATTGAGGCTTGCCTCAAGGCAAGGCATGCTTAAAACACCTTAAGGCTCAATCTGAAATACCAAATCCCAAAAAGGCTAACGCATTACATGCTGAAGCTTACGCATTTTTACAAAAAGCATGCCTTTGCGCCTTTTTAGTTGAGGCTTACGCATTTTGGGTGTGTGATTCTCAAGTTAGAATTGGTTCGAATATTTTAACTATATGTTTGTACAAAAGGAATGTCATAATATGAGTTTATTTCTAAAACTCTTGAACCTCAACCTTTCCAAAATAACTGGACTTGTATCTTACATCATGAAAATAGTTTGAACTTTGTAATGGTATAGCTATCTCTTGTCAGGATTTATGTAATGTATTCAAGTTAGCAATTTTTGAATGGCCAACAAGTATTTTGCGAAGCACATCTAGTTTTTCTTTTTTACATTATATTT
The DNA here is from genome assembly GCF_029873635.1 of Malania oleifera. Lineage (NCBI taxonomy): Eukaryota > Viridiplantae > Streptophyta > Magnoliopsida > Santalales > Ximeniaceae > Malania > Malania oleifera. The sequence goes on from NC_080423.1 coordinate 97,959,605, forward strand.
TTGATTTTCTTAATTTTTACTTTATTTTAAATATATATAATTTATTTAACAAATTTTTATCTTAAAAAACAAATTCTCAAAAGTATTATGCCTTGCCTTTTGATGGTTAAGACACCTCGCCTTACGCCTTCGCCTTTTAAAACATTGTTTGTTTGTATAATAAATAATATTTAATTGATTTATGAATTTCATTTATATATATTTTTTTAGCAATAAAGAGAAATTTATAATAGAAAGGCATCAAGGGCATGCCAACCCATGGTACAAAACATTAACCACCTTGTGACAAACATCAAGGATTACATTATGATTATTTACAATTTGCCCACTAAACCAGCTGGAAACAACAGCAGTCCACTGCTATTTGCAAATCTGAGTGGCATACTTGTATCTTTGAAGGCTCTTTTATTTCTTTCTTTCCAAGCACACCAAAAGATGGCAAGAGGGATGAGGTTCAAGGCCTTTCGCTTCTCCTTGGTGGCTCTGAAACATTTCCAAGCCCAAAGCTCCCTTTCAACTGAATTTATCGTAACCCAACGCTGCCCAATCAAGGAAAGCCAAATTCCACAAGTTCCTTGTCCTGGGTCAGTGGGGATGAATGTGATTGATGGATTCTGCATCAACCATACAATGAAAACACCTATTTGTGACTGTAGGGCCTCTTTTATACAGATTTTCAAGGGTTATAATATTTCCATGTGTGGACTCCCAAACAAAAAAAGGCAACCTTTGAAGGTGTTGTGTCCTCCAAATGTGAATCCAAGAGGAGTTATTGCATTTGTTCCCATCAAGGAGAGCTTCCTGTTGAAAGATTTAATAGTGAAAGCACCATTTTTGTTCAAAGCCTATTTTGGTTCGTTGGGGATGTTTTTGTAACAAAAATTATAGAGAATTATGTAGAAGTCGGAGAGTATGAAGTTCCCAGTCTATCACATTCCTAGTAAAAGGAATATTCCCGAAAATTCCCTGATCAGAGATTTGGAGATGATGACTGATAAGGGCATTTTTGTCATGAGCAAATCTATAGATGGGAGGAAAGACAGCTCTAAGATTACTGTTCTCACACCACACATCATGCCAAGTACACATTGGCCCCATTTCCCACTTGAAATGTCACAAATTGGAAAAAAAATCATCCCATCCTTTCCTGATGAATTTCCGAACTCCCACTCCATAGGGTCCCCCTACTATTGTGTGATGTCCAACCATTATGCTCAAGCCCATATTTTATGATTCTCATTTATAGTAACTGAATATATTTAGTACACATTATATTACAACTATTGCACCACATACACAACATAAATGTGTTTAATTAAAAATATATTAGCCCCAAAACTTGCATTATTATGCCTCTTAACCATTTCTAAAGTTTTGTAAAAGAATTCCATGCTTTATGACTAATTTCTTTATCTTTTCAAATCAAAATTGAAATTTATATCAAACTCAAAATTGAAATCAAAATCAAAATTTCCATACTTTTGGAGCTTTGAAATTTTAATCAAAATCGAAATATATGACCTTGCTTGCTACTTTTCTTTTATATTCTTTTATTTGGAAAAAGAGTTTCCTGAAAAAAAGAAGGCCACTTGTACTGCAGTCTTGAATAAACTTAATACGAATGAAAGGAGGTGTTAATGAGTCACGCTATTTGTGAGCTACTCGGTGCTTGGATCAATAATGGCTCATTCAAACTTGTTCACTATAAATGAGCCAAGCTCAAGCTTATATTTGATGATCATGAACGAAACAAGCTAAGTTTAAGCTAGATCATATCAGCCCGCCTAACTCAGGAACTGGCTCCCTTAACTAAGTTGCTAGTTGTTTTGCTTATAAGCTCAACAATCAACTTGTTTAAGAGGTTCATGAGTTAACTCATTAAAGTAGATATGTAGTGCCAATCCAACGCAAGTCCTTATTTCTTTTATTTATCTATTTTATTTTCTCTATTGTATCCTTTTGGCAACATTTATATTTGCAACAGTGTATCGAACAAATATAATTCGATTGTGGCTGGATAGAGTTAATTATCCCCAATCTATAGATTTGGTTTTATATATATAAAGTATTTTCTCCCAAGTCAGAAACTTGTTTGTATATCGGTTCAAAATTTTACTCCTGTTGGATCATTTAAAGGCCCATTTATCAACTCGTCCAATTTTTCATGTGCAGTTGTTTGAGGACATCTCGTTCTCTTAACTTGTATTTTTCCTCATTTTGTAATATATTTCCTTTTGAACAAAAGAAATTGTGAAGGTTAGAAATCGAATGATGTGCCTGATATTCTGTGTTGCTTAGCATTGCTTTTTGCATTTATTATTTATTTTTGCGAGGAGTTGGCTGTCCCCTAATTTATCTTTTGTTTTTCTTTGTTGTGCAGTATATTTCCTTGTTATTCATTGGAATGTTGATTGTTATATCTGTAAGGGGATTCTTAACTAATCTAATGAAGGTAACCTTGCCTTTAGTTTTTTTTTTTTTTTTTGTCTCAACTTTGTGTTGCTTAAACAAGTAAGAGTAGTAGTTATTTTTTATGATAGGTTCTGTCAAAAATAATGAACTCGCTTAATGCCAGCTATACAAGCATGGCGAATCTTTGCTATTGGATTACTTGACAAAGCAGTCAAGTCTATTTGAGAAGAGTTCTAATAAAATTGAGATGAGAAAGAAACAGTCATGCCTCTTGCTATTATGAAAAACCTGTTCTTGGACATGATTCTATTTCTTATTATTGCTTACATTATTTCTGCATTCACAGTAGAAGGTTGACACCTAGGAAATTCCTTTACCATCCAAACTATAGGAATGTGTTTTTTTTCTGGCAGCAGCTTTCTGGGCTCGCTATATGAATATCAATCAGCTCGTTCTCATTCTACTCTACTACTTAAATGGCATCATAATTTCATATGATGTCATTGTGGTTATAATATGTTGAATGCACGAGCATCAATAGGCCCTTCCAAATCGCACTTTCCACTGGAGTAAACGGACTTCTCATGACTGAGCTAATAGAAATAGAAGCAATATTGCTGGTCCAACAGCTTCAATATCTCTAGTTTAAATTGCAGTTTTGGATTTGTGCAGTTCTTTTTTGCAGTTTCTAGAGTTGGGAGTGGATCTTCAAGCAATGTTGTACTGTTCCTCTCTGAAATTATGGGAATGTATTTTGTGTCATCCATTCTTTTGATAAGAAAAAGCTTGGCAACTGAATATAGGTACGTCCATAATTCGTCCATCAGAGTTTTGTTTGCTTTGTTGAATGTTTAAGTAGTTTGTTATATAGTCTTTTTTGATATTAATCATTGCTGAAAACTTTTATATTTCATTGAACACTTGGAAAGCCACTTTCTTTTGTAGAAACATGACACCACCAGGGTGGCTGGGATTTCAGAGAAAATTATGAGATTTCTTGTGGTCTGGTTTTGAGTATTAGATGGATCACCTTGTTTGTTGGGAATCTTGGGATGTAGTTGGGAGACCCAAAACCTAACCCAAATCTGAGGGGTGACTGAGGCTTGGTATTGTGGTTTCTAAAACATTATTTTATAGGAAAATGGTTATGGAGGTTCACCTTAGAAACTAAATCCTCATGACATCAGGTTATTAAGACTAGGGATTATTTGGAACCACTTATAGAAAAGTACTTTTCTTATCTTAAAGTAGGATGGGATTACTTATTATAAGTACTTTTTCAGATAAATACTTTTTCCAAAAAAATTTCAAAAAATACTTATTTTCCCCCAAAAAAAAAAAAAAAGTAGTTTGGAAAGGTACTTTTTGTACTTTAAGTGTAAACCAAACACTAATTGATAAAAGTACTTAATTTAAGTAGTTTTCATAATAAGCACTTATTTTTAAAGAAGTTACAAACAGGGCCAAGTAAGGAATTCATCGGAATGGGTGGGATACTAAAGGAAGTGGCAGCATTACCCATGCAAGCCCTTTGAAGTTTGTTTCCCAGGTAGCCAGTCTTTTCTTTCCTTTTACTCATTTTAAAGTAGATAATGGTAATAGAATTGAGGATGTTTGAGTGGGAGAGACTTCATTGGAGCTTTTGGTGCCACAGTTGTTTAAACTATAAACTGTTCATAATGCACCAATTTCAGCTTTTTACTTCGCAGCTGATAATAGAATTCATTTTTAGGAGGATATTTGGTTGGGAAAGACTTCATTGGAGCTGTTGGTGCTACAGTTGTTTAGACTATCTACTGTTCATAATGCCCTGATTTCATCTTTTTATTCTGCTCTTTTTTGGGGGCTGGGGGAGTGTTCTCTCCTTCATGAGATTTCTATTTCTTCAGGAGTCTATGAAAGAGAGGTTGATCAGCTTAATTTATTATTGGGTTTGTTGGATTCTTTTATTCCTACTTCTGTGGCAGAGCCCGGGGGCTGGGGTTGGGGATTCTTTGGGACGGAAATTCCTTTCAAGATTTGGCCTTGTTCTCAACAGGATTAATACGCGTGACTTTCTACAGATAAGTCGATCTAGTAAGGCTCTCAGCCCAAATGTTTGTATGATGTGTCGTGGGTCAAACGAAACTAGTGTTTATCTTTTTCCTTCATTGCTGGTTAGGTGTCCTTTGAATACTTTGTTTTCTTGTTATGTTGAGGATTTGGTGGCCTTGCAAAATGTGTATAGCTTTTTCTTGGTGAGATTTTGGGGTTTTGGGAAGAGTATAAAGAGGGAGGATTTTATGGACTTGTGCTGTGTATGCCATTTTGTGGATTGTATGGCTCAACAAGAGTGCAAGAATTTTAAAGGATAGTTCTCCAATTTTTCTGTGGGAGGAAATTACACTTTTTGCTTCTCTTTGGGCACATTCCTTTGGGTTTTGTTTTGCTGTCCAGTCTTTGAAAAAGGATTGGAAGGCAGCAGTTTCATAATTATTTTCTGTCTTTGCAGAGGATGCCTTATCCTCCATATCCTGTACTTTTTTAAGCTTTAATGGAATTGCTTTGTTATTGAAAAAAAAACAAAAAACAAATTGAGGAGATGAAATTTAACTGATGCAAGACCAACATCCAACAATGTTAATTCTCAATTCCTTTTGCTAGAAACTAATATGCAGGGACTTTTTATAGGCTTTCAATGCTTGTAAGATAAAGAAACTAATTAAGAAACCTAATTAAGCCAAAATACTAGTTTCTGATAATAACCTAGAATCTTGAAGATATAGTCCTAATAAAAATATCATAAATATGCAACGACAGCAACAACAACAACCACCACCAAGCCTTAAGTATTACTAGGTGGGTCAGCTACATGAATCCTTTTTTGCCAATTCGCACGATATTGGGGCAATGTCCCGTGACAAATGGAGGGCTGTTAAATTTTTGTTCACTATATCATTCCAAATTATTCTATGTCTACCCCTACTCCTAGTGCCACTATCATCAACAAGTATATTGGAGCATTATTTAGCTTATGTTGCCGATCTCAGCGGCCCCTCCCTTGTCTTCCCTAATCTTTTGCCTCACTTAGTGGAATGTCTTTGTTCCTTGGGGTTTTTTTTTTTTTAGATAAAAAGAAGAATATCTTGAGAAGAAGAAGCACATGGAGCATAAGAAATACTCTTAAAAATACGAGAAAAAAAAAACAGAATAAATCAAGACAGCACAGCCAACCAATCGCACTGTAGATCAGAAAACAAAACCACTTTGAAACATGCTGCAAACCCCACAAGGAAGCCAGATACTGAATTCTATTTCAAAGCATAACTGAGGACATCCTTGTCCCAGTAAAAATATGAGCATTCTTTTCCACTAAATTCTCGAAAAAACTGCAAAAAATTTCACACCTCGATATCACCAAAGCATCTTTACCCCTTCCAAAACCTGTAAAATAGATAGTGAAACAAATCCTCAATCGACTCCAGACACTCCCAACTCTCTCCAAGTTAGCCAAAAGATTATTCCACACCCTCAAAGATAATATGTGAGAAGCGGATTCTGAATTTTGAAAACAAAGAGAACATACATATGGAGATAGAACCCTGAAAGGCCTCCTACACTACAGCAGATTGTTACTGTTAACTTTATTAAGAACAACCAACCAAATAAAAGCCTTAATCTTAAGAGGGGACTTCAGCCTTCCAAATGGATCTATAAAGTGGGAAAGACAAGTTATTTTGACTGCCCAAAGAAAGAATTACAAGAATATTCCTTTGAAGGATCTAGGACTGATAGTCTCTCCTTTCAAAAACAAGCTTACCATCCAACAAACTTAATAAGGAGGCAAGCTCCAAAGCCTCCCCATCATTAAGAACCCTACGGAAATGGATATCCAAATAGAAACCAGCCCCATTAGGAATAAAGAATGAAGAAATAGATTTTTATTGTGCAAAGAGGACAATCTAAACAAACAAGTAAAAGATAAGTGAAGTAAAGAATCCCCCACCCAAATGTCTTCCGAAAAATGAATGACATCCTTTTCCAACTAGAAAATTTGTAGAAGAAATAAAAAGATGATATAGCTGTGAAATAACCTTCTAGGGACTTCCACAAGAGCATCTCTACCCCAAATTGGCATCCCACCCATTAGCCTGCAAACCAATTTATTCTTAGTAACTTTGTGCCAAAGGGAAGACTCCTCTAAGGGATGATAACTCCACAACCATTTACCCGTTAAAGCAGTAGTCTAAGACACCAACTTACCAAGACCTAAACCCCCCTCCTTTTTAGACCTACAGACAACCACCTAACTAACCAAATAATCTTTATTAAAATCTCTCTTAATCTTCTTAATACTAATGGCCACCCTCATAGGAATTCTCAAGATAGGCAAGAGAGGAATGCTAACAAGGCAAGCCTAAATGAGTGTAATACGGCATCCTAACGAAAATAAAGCACCCTTCCACCCATCCAACCTCTTAGATTCCTTCTCCACCACAAGATCCCAAAATTCAATTAATCTTGGATTACCACCTAAAGGCATGTGTAAATAAATCCAGAGGCCAATCAAGAATGCCACACTCAACTAAAGAGGGCAACTCCAAAGATCTAGAAATATCCAAATTAGTACAAGCTAACCCACTCTTCACCAAATTATTTTTTAAAACAATAACCCTCTCAAACAATTGCAACGTAGTAATCACATTTAAAAGAGACTCTATGATCTTCTAAAAATAAAAAAAGTATCAATGTATCATCAGAAAATTGAAGATGAGAAACCACAACCCCCTCACTTCCCATCCCAATCCCTCTCACAAACTGCAGCTCTAGAAACCATTCTACTCAAAACATCTACCACAAGAACAAACAAAAAAGGAGAAAGTGGATCTCCTTGCCTAACACCACCTCAAAGCCCTGAACCAAGATTTAGTCTCTCCATTAATAATAACAGAGAAAGAAGCATTAGATAAACACCCCCTCATCCAAGATCACAATTTTGACCAAACCTCTTTTAAAAAAGATACTATCAAGGAAGGTCCAAGTTGTTCGATTATAAGCCTTTTCAAAATCTACCTTAAAAAGCACCCCTTTATTTCTCCTTCTACCAACATTCTCAACAACCTCATTTGCTAATGAAATAGCATCCAAAATCTGCTTACTCCCCACAAAAGCACTTTGAGCCTCCAAAACAGCATCTCCTATCACAAATTCAGCCTCTCAGCTAAAACCTGGGCAATGATCTTATACACACTAATCACTAACCTGATAGGCATAATATCTTCAACTTTAATAGACCCACTCGTCTTAGGCACCAAAGTAATAAAACTTGAGTTATTGCTTTTACTCAAAATTCCATTAAAAAAGAACTCATTAAAAATCTTCATTAAATCCCCTGTAACAATAACCCAACAATCTTGGAAGAAAGCCCTTCCCTCCATCTTAAACACAATCACCTTAACCTCACTTCCTCAAAAGGCTACTCCAACTACCTTGGCTCCAATCCAGCCCCGCCCACATAGGCCTACAAAAAATCTTCAATCCTCTTCTGTAAACAAATTAGCAGAAAAATCTGTAATGTCCTTAGTAATCAAAGAAAAACCATACTTACCTCTCCTTCCTTCAGCCCTTGAACTCCATAATCATATTTCTCCTCCTCCTACCAGAAGCCAAGCTATGGAAAGATTTCGAATTACAGTCACCTTCCCTAAACCACTTAAACGTATCTTTTTCCTTCAACTCCTCAATTCCCCAAAAGTTACCTCTAAATCATTAATCCACTTTAACCTTTTCACCTTATCTCATTCCAAAAGACTACCCTCTTATTCTTTTCTATCCAACAAACTAATCTCACCTAAAATATTGTATTCGTCACCCTAAAGTCCCCAAATTCCATATTTTCAACACTTATTTTAGACACTTTAATTTTTTCATAGACCTAGAACCTTCCCAACCCTTCTTAACATTCTCACCCCAAATATCCTAACCCAAGATTGAAAAGACTTATGACCAAGCCACATATTTTCAAGTCTATAGTCGATTAGGGAAATGATCCTGGGCCTAGACAAAATATGCTGAGAAATATTAGGAATCTCATCCTCCTCACTCGGTAGAAAGCAAGAATCTTTCTAAACAGCCAAAAACCTCCCTATCCCTCCCCACTCCACCAACCCTCCACCTGACCTGGAAAATAAAGCATTACCCAAAGGAAAATCCCTCAACCCACAATCTCTAATAAAACTATCAAAATTCTTCATACTCGAAGAAAACCTCCCTCCCCCTCTCTTTTCCCTAGGGAATCTCACCTCATTAAAATCTTCCTCTAAACCCCACCTAGGATAACAAAAACCATATACAGCATATAACTCATCCCAAAAAGAAGACCTAAGAACAGGTCTGCAAGGACCATGGACCGATGAGAACCACCCTTGCCTCCTACCTTTCACTTCCAACAAAATAAATAAATAAATAAATAACAGAAGACTATCTATTCTAATGACAGAACGAGTATCCCACAAAATGGTAATTCCCCCAGCTGCCCCCGAGAAGGAAGAGCCTCCCACTCCTTAAACCTACTCTCCAAAAATACTACGAATCACACCACCATTCACTTTCTCAAGTTTTGTTTCTTGGACAAAAACAATATCAGGGGAACTCCTATTCAGAATTTCCTAGTAAGACACCTCCTTTTCACATCTCTTAGCCCCCTCAAATTCCAACTAATGATCTTCATGATTTAACTAGTCCCCCCTCCCCGCCTCCACAAACCTCTATCCTGACCCCCTCCATAATTCACCAAAGTAGCTAACTTGTTCAATTCTGTTTGCACCTTCTTTTTCTTCCCCGGTCTTAGGAGAAACCACTACTTTGATTTTATTTTATTTTTCCTAAAGAGTTCACCTTCCATCCTCTCAAGGGTTTTTGAGGATCCCAGTTGTTTCTTTCATTTCCAAGTGAATTAATTGTCACTACCCCTCCCTCAAAAGACTTACCCTTCTGTCATAAAGAACTAAGAGTAGAATTTGACAAAGAAGGAATGGGCAATATACCTCTTTTGGATTTGAGACCCCCTTGATCTTCCATGAAAAGGTCATTCTCAGCCTTACTATTCTCTACTATTAGAGCAGGCTCATTAACAATATGAACAGGAATACAATCACTTGAAGTAACAATAGGCAAAGCCCTCTCTTCAACTAAATTTTGTATTTGATTATCAGTGCTCTTCAAATGGTCAACACTAACCTAAAGCTGAGCTTCAGAAGTCCATTCAGAAGCTTCATCCCCCGCCTCAGGCTGTCTGTATAGGAAACAAGCACTTAAATCCACTGTATTGTCAGATGGTGCCTCAGGAATGAGAGATGTTATCTCACACTGAGACTTTTATGGTGAATAACCAAAAAAACATTACCTATCCCTTGTTCCGCCATCAACTAATCCAACAATAAACCCTTATCAGAGTCTCAGACTCAGTAAGCTCTCCAAATCATTATGAGACTCATAAAAGGTTTCCTTTCCAACCTCGTTCTCTTTCAATTATACAACTTTGTGCTGCTCAACATTTTGTTTCTTAGAACCATCTAAAGAAAATAAAAGAGAAGAAATTGTCTTTTGTGCAGGAATAATCATTTGTGACTTACTAGATTGCACAATTTTTTCCTCTAGAGATCCTTCATCGCCCCTTTAACTATCAACTTCAACAATCTTTTTGTAATGCATTTTCTCCAACCCTACGGTTAACATCTACAGCATTCACTTCTATATCAGAGAACTGCATATCAGATTCAGCAATAGAGCGGTCCTCTCCCAACCCAATCTATCCTTCCACTAGATCTTTTGTTAATCCCAGTAACTCCTTAAGAATTTTTTTTTTCTACAATAGCCCAAATTTTACTACTCCCCCTTTCTTCATCACTTGGCCCCTTCTGATTAACTGCAGCCCCCTTTCCTTAAAAGTATTAGTTTAACCACAGACCAAATTTTGCTTCTCTCCCTTTCTTCATCACTTGGCCCATTCTGATTAACTATGGCCCCTTTTTAACTTCACTAGGCCCAATAGCATCAGCCCCATCACAGTACAAATCAGAAATTACCTCTCCATCTGGTTTAAAATTTAAATCACAGCCCTATCCCGACCCCATCCCACCATTTCGCCCAACGAATGAATGAAATCCCTTACCTACCATTGAAGAGAATCCCTGATTATTCTCTAACTAGTGCCCTTTGTTTCAAATGAATACCTTGCCCGCCAACAAAGAGGACCCCAAATTATTTGCTAACTGGTATCCTTGGTTTTGAGTAAATGCCTTGTATGCCATCAAATAGATCCCAGATTCTTCGCATATTCGTTTAACTGGCATTGTTCGTTGTAGCAGAATGACTTCAGCATAAGAGGTATTCAGTCTTCTCAGAACCAACACACTTGTGTTTTCCTCGATCCTTTGCAAATTTTTGGAACACAGTTGGTACAACAAAAAATTGATCCCACGTTCTTCAAAATTCTCTCTTCACAAACAGAAAAAACCCTTCGAAGCGAAGAAGAGCTTCCACCGCCCATCTGCATCAGAACACTCTGGAAAACAAAGATGATTACCAGAACCTCTTTCTCTGCACCTTTCCATACGCAGAATTCTTCCCCACATATTCTGAAGCAACTTTAGATGAAGAAAACCTCCATCAATTCTGAGCAGTAAACCACCAGAGTTCTTATTCAACTCCCAAAGCCCTGATAAAAAATCCTTATTCTGAGGAACCACTGAAAGTTATCATTTTTCAGCACCAAAAAGGACAATCGGCAACCCACAATCTCAGAAATATGAATCGAATAGTTCTCCAAAGTAACAAAATCAAGAACTTTTCTTTCCACCTTGGAAGAATTGTGAGAAATCATGGGATCTCGCCCTCATCTTTCCACAAATTAATGAAAATGGAAACAGATTTAAAAAGGTAAGAATGATTGAGAAAAAGATTAAGAATATCATGAAAAATGGTCAAAGGGTTCAGGAGTCTGGTGTGGGGCTTCCAACCACCATCGTGCAGAGCGATTCGGGAAATTATGCTTTGCAGTTTATCATAAGGATGAGGCATGTGCTATTGAGTAATTTCTTTGCCATGAGAAAAGACTAATCTTTTGGAGACTTAATTTTAGAAGAAACTTCTCAGATGAAGAGATCAAAGACTGCTGGAGATTGCATGGCTCTTTTTGCACAATTTGCAGGGTAAGAGGGGAAGAGGACAGTGCCAGATGGATATTGAATAAAGATTGGACAGTTTACAATGAATTCTTATTACCATCAGTCAGTGGTAAAATGCTAGAGAGTGGTAGAAAGAGCTTCCCTTGGAAGGCAATATGGAAGACTAGAATGCCTGCAAGAGCTGCTTTTTTGCGCAGAAAGTTGCGTAGGAGAGGATACTTTGGTGCCTGATCTAAGCTGCTGCTCCTAGTTTTTCAGTGGGTGATGGCTGGTAAAGTGGAGGTGAGCTGTTAGCTTGGAGAGGCTCAGTGTATGGTGTGGGATGTGCAGTTCAGCCCACTTTATTCTGGAATCTGGTTCATTTGGAAGAAAGAAATCCAAAGGCCTTCTAAGTGGTTGTTTCTATGGAGATGAGAGTTCCTTATCGTGCATTTCAGATTAACAGGATACTTTCATACAGATGTTGGTTCTTCTTTAGATTTCACAGACATCATTTTTGACTGATGAAACTTGCTTATGGCTTTTGTGCTTGGGTGAGTCCCTCTTGGAGTCCCAACAATGAAGTACTCACTTATCAAAAGAATGCTAACCTTTTACTGTTGTGTATTTTCTTTACTGAACTGTATCGACGTAAGAAAAATCAAATGTGTTAGTTATGTTCAAGGTCTTAAATTTAAATTTTGACTCAAATTTCGAAGCTCAAAAAGTATGGAAATTTCAATTTCGATGTCAATTTCGATTTCAATTTGAAAAAATAATGGAAACCAGTAGTAGAACATGGAATGTTTTATGAAGCTTTACAAATGATTAAAAGACATAATAATGTAAGTTTTAGGACTAATATATTACAAGTAAATACATCTATGCTGTGTATAAGGTGGAGAAGTTGTAATATAATATGTGCGTCAAACATATTTGTAAGATAATGTACATTAAACATATTTAGTGAATCAGTTAATACAAATGAAATTCTTAAATCATTTAAATATTATTTATTATACAAATAATGATAAATTAGAAATGAGTGGTTAAATAAAATGTTGTTGTACGTTTTTTTTTTCATACAATTTCAAAAGCACTTATAATAATCATTCGTTTTGATAAAAATAAATTGAAAGAGAAATTTTACTTTACTCCTAAATTCCTCATTTGAATTCCAAGGAAATTTCATCACATAGATCAAATTTCGACAAGTTTTGCTAAAATATGGAGATTTTGATAAATTTTGGATGATTTTTTGAGATTTCGATGGAAATTAGGCAAGACAGAAATCGACAGCCATTTCGATTTCAAGGGTGATGGAAATCAGAAATTTCGACAATTTTGTGAAAATTTAAGACCATGGTTATGTTTCATCTCCTAAGCACTCTAGCTTGATTTGTCATGTTAGAATTTGGTAGATTAGTAGTTTTGAAAAATAGATGACTTAAAAGCTAGCAAATTACATTTTGTAAGTAATGGTTTTGGCTGATTTAAGTGACAGACCTTGTGTTTCTTGGCAGGATGATCATAACAGATGTATTGGGTGGAGATATTCAGTTTGATTTTTACCATCGGTGGTTCGATGCAATCTTTGTAGCCAGTGCCTTCCTCTCTCTGCTTTTGCTTTCAGCACATTATACATCTCGCCAGGCTGACAAACACCCAATTGACTAATGTATTTTGTATGTAAGTCTACAATGAATACCTTCTTGTTTCTGTTAGAAAAAAAGTACCTTTTAATTTCTCAGATGGGGTTTCTTCTTAATAATCAAGAACAACATTAACAGTAAGGTTACGTTTAGTTTGCGGAACAGCTATATCTTGGAATAAGATGGAATATAATGAGAAATTTGATAATAGTGGTAAATCTATTCCTCAAATAGTCATTATTTCATGCAACATGTAATAAGAGAGGAATGATTCCCATGTTGAAATTTGGGAATAGTTATTCCTTGTCTACTCATTATGGATTCATAAAAAAGTTTCAATTTGTTATTTGCTTTATGATAACATATTTTTTATGTAACAAATTGTAACTACCCAATTATAACTAATCTATTCCAAGGAATAGGCATTCTTTGAATCAAATGTAACCTAAGGGTGCCAAGGAGGTGAAACCCAAGTAGAGGAAAACAGAAAAGTATGGGAGATAATATCTAGAAAATCAATGGCGGCCTGAGCTTCAACAAAATTCTGACCATTAAACCGAAACAAAATGTTTCAAGCTATCCATTTTTTACTATAGTAAGAGAAGTTTAAATTCCTTCAAAAGAACACATAGTTTTTCCCTCCAAACAATCCAGCAAAATGGTCACAGGAATCAGCTTTGGGTTTTATCAGTCTTAGACAGGCCCACAACTCTCCTGTGAGTAAGCCTGCTGCCATCCAGGGGACTCTTTATTATGGGCAAAGCACTGTCCCAAATACTCCTCGACCAGTTGCAGCTAATTAGAAGATGATGCACTCTCTGCCACTTTTTTGCTTAGACAGTATCTATTAACCACTGTAGTCCTTTTTATCAGTAGTCAAGATCCCTCTATACAAAGTTTCCCAAGCAGTGTAGCCGAAACTACTTTAGTTGGAAGCTTTAGTCTTCCACATTGTTATTTTTTAATATATAGAGAAAGAAGAAATATCATAAAAATGAAAGTGTGCAAAAATGAGCGTAAATAATCTTCCCAAAAAGGAAATAGAATAAAAAAGTAAAAATTACAATCAAATAACACAGCCTTCCAGTTAAATCAGAAAAACACACCCCTTAAAATACCCAGCTGCAAAAGCCCATACGAGGCAGAATACTGAATCCTAACCCAGAGCGAAGTCAAGTGTAAAAATCCCGAGTATCTTGGAGTGATTTAGGGGATATTTATGTAGAGGATTGTATATTATTGAGAGCGATTGTTTTAGGAGATTGTTTCCATATTTAGAATAGCCGATTGTATTATAAGTATTGTGTATTGGCTTGTACAAATTTATTCAAGAAATACAGAAAACTTATTCTGATTTCATGATATTAGAGTTAGGGTTTCTAAATCCTAGTTAATGATGGGAGAAGGAGCCGTCAACAGCAGAGGGTCGAGCACCTCTGAAGCTCTCGATGGCGAGACTAAAGCCACCTCCACCTTGAATTTGAATGGGCTAGACAGCTCGTCCTTCCCACTCTCGATGGAGAAACTGAACGGAAAAAAATTTCGTGAATGGGCGCAATCAGTCAAACTCGTGATTGAAGGCCAAGGAAAGTTAGGCTACCTTACCGGTGAGAAGAACAAACCTGCCTCAACCGATGTTGCGGATCTGCAGAAGTGGAAGTCCGAGAACTCCATGGTGACTGCGTGGCTGGTGAACTCCCTGAAACCTTCCATCGGCAATACCTATTTGTTCCTACCGTCGGTAAAGGGCGTCTGGGATGCTGTCCAAGAGACGTACTCAAACGTTGAAAGCTACTCCCAAATCTTTGAGATCAAAACTCGGCTATGGCAGATGCGGCAAGGAGAAAGAGAAGTCACGGACTACTATTTGGAGATGAGGAATCTCTTGCAAGAACTCGACTTGAGCGTTGAGGAAGAATGGGAATGCCCTAGAGACAGTGCCCAATACAAGAAAAGACTCGAGAGTGAACGAGTCTTTGAATTCTTGGCCGAACTCAACCGAGACTTGGACGAGGTGCAAGGGAGGATTCTCGGCCGACGTCCTCTGCGTTCAACTCGGGAAGTCTTCTCAGAGATGAAGAGTCCACAACTAAGTGTCCTTCCCCTATTGGAAGGATAGAAACCCTCAAGCAAACATGAGGCTGAGAGTTCCTCTGCCTCCCTATCATTAGACCTACGAAATAGAAACTCCCAAGAAACTCATGAATTATAAAAAACAACAACAACAACAACAATAATAATAATAATAATAATAATAATAATAATAATAATAAAGATAACCACACTGTGCAACAACAATAGGCAATGAAGAAGAAAAAAGAAATGAAATGTGTAGGAATCATGCATGCAAATATCACATCGTGCAACAACAATAGGCGAATAGAGAAGAGAAAAGAAATGAAATGTGCAGAATCAACCCACTCAAATATTGTTGTGCAACAACAATAGGCGAATAGAGAAGAGAAAAGAAATGAAATGTGCAGTCTTTGCACAAGATATATACTTGTATTTCATAAAACAACTAAAATAGTTTTACTTTCAATGACAAGCTCATTATATTGAGTTGTACTTTTCATACGTCTTTGCACTTCCCAGTCTACATACATAACCGCCAATGAAAATACATACTTAGTATCTCTATCATCTTCCTGCCAGTCTGTAATACATCTCAAAAATGGCAGTTTTTTTGGAGAACTTAACAAATGGATCTCTTCTTCAATTTGGACCTGAAATTGTTGAGGAATAGGGTGAGCAACCATGAGCTCAGTAGACATTCTTAATTCTCCCTTATTCAGATAAGGACTTCAATACTTTAGCATATAATTTCTTATATGCATGCATAATCACAGGGTGCCTGAACACGCGCTTTATTCTAAGCAATATGCATGAGCACACTCTTGACTCTAAGCAATTTGTTCATCTAAAGTTACCATCGCAAAACATCCAAATAGCATGCATTTACACATTTTTTTTCTACATAGCAGTGCTGTCCCAACTAAGTGCACATTTTATCTCAAACAAGTACGAAAATTCAGCTTGGCCAACTACCACTTAATGCGGAAGTACCTCCCGGAGGTTTAGGGCCTTTCACCCAAGGGAGACACAATCCCCACTTGCTCAAATCCCACAAAATCACAGCGACAAACCATACACGAAGTGCCAGCTTTTTTACATAATAGCAATTCAATAAATACACAAACACACGCTATATTATAGCAAGTAAAATCATCATCCTTACAAGAAAAATATCTATCGCATGAAAATTTCCCAAAAAACAAAATATGAAGCTATGGTGACCAAAGGGAACATATATGTAGACTTATCAAGTAATTAGAAATAAAAAGTTTAAATCTCTAACTAGTGATTCAATTCTATGCAAGATTCTATTTCTATTTCCTTTGAATACCCAAAATCCCTAGGTGAATAAATGAAAATTAAGAACACCTACCTTGATTTCTAGCTTCTTCAAACTCAGTTTAAGTTTCCCTCTGAATTTCCTATACTTTTTTCCTGATTTTCTCTGAATTTTCTAGAGAGTTCTCTCTTTTCCTGTCTCGCTCTCTCTCTAGAATTAGGGTTTACAACAAGAGTTTGTGGTATTTTCTGTGCTGAGGCTGCTCTGCTGGGCTGGAATTGTCAAGACACAGCTTGTCCTGCGGTGCTGCCATCTGTGTGCTAGGTGTCGACAGCTGGTTTGCGAAACTGCCAGGTGGCTGCTGCTGGTTTGTAGTGTTTCCAGATGTCACAACTGGTTTTAGCATGCCCGATCCTCTTTTTTTTCCTCTCTCTCTCTCTTTGCCCCCAACTTTTTAGCATATCCCTAATAGATCAAATGGAATTTCCAATATCACTTTAATGAATAACATGGTCAGTATGAACTTGCTCACCCTCTCTCCATACAAATCAGTTCCCTGGATATTTACATGGTCATTTTATTTTTATTTTTATTTTAGTTTTATAGAATAAATTGTTTAATCCATAGAAGTGAGTCCTTAATATTGAAGTATTGTAGCAACAACTGATAACAGGAACAGGAAAGAAGCAATATAAACTAACGTGTTGTCATAACATGTTTTTTCAGAGTGTAGAAATGAAAATAGAAAATATATATCAAAGAGTCCCCAAGTTATAGTGTTGCAAAGCCTGCAAATAACGTAAAATCAAGCCCAAAATAAAATTTTTTTTTTTTTTAAATCCACATTCTTTCGGCTTGTGGGATGAAAGTTGAGTGCCTTGTCCCTCCTGCATGCCTTCTAGTCCAGCTTCCAGGAAAATGGTTCTCCCGTTTGGTGATACGTGAGAATTAGAAATGTGGTGCTAGAATTCTATTATTCAAGTATATTAATTTTTTCTCTATATTTTTGTGTGCATGAAAATTAATATATTTACATTGAATATTTTAGTAAGCTCTTAATGCTAGAATTTCATAGCCTTGACATTCCTTTTCCAATCCGTCCCCTAGGGTGGTTAAAACTTGGTTCGAAGAGGGGTGGAAAAGTTATGATATGGAATATGGATTACCTCCCATTGTGTGGCTCAAGCCTACTGTGAGCTTCCAATTGACACCAAAAGAGATTGCCTTACGACACCATTAACTTGGAAATACCTATGATGCCTCAATGATGCTGATTTCCTTTCATGTTTGGTATGTTGGAATGGTATAAATTTAAAAATTATGTGACATGTAAAAATATGAAGGCTAGTTTTATTTCATTCCATTCTTGCATACCAAACAAATCACTACCATTATAGTTGACATAATGATTTCATTATACAAATGGATTATTTTTAGATGAGTTTATTGCCCAATTGTTTAACTTGTCCCTGTATGTGTGTGTGGAACAGGACATATACTTGTACATTGTTATGCTTTCAAGGCGATGAGGGTATGTGCTCATATTAATCCCATGGTTGTCTTCACCAGAGTCGAATTCTCTATTATGACTGCTACCATATTTTTTTTCATGTAATTTTTTATTCCACTCCTTCATTTTGTAGAAAAGGAGGGGGAAAAGTAAAAGAAGTGGGGAGGGGTTGAAAATGAATAGAAATATTGGCTTCTTACCCCAAAAGAACGTGTATTGGTCATCTTTGTAGAATCAAGTTTCTGTATAGTAATCCATATAGTTGAAACTAAATCTTGGCCACCAAATTGTATCAGGAATCAATTCTTTTAGCTCTTGTGAGTATATGTTTTGCTATGCAAGAATGTTTTGTGTTATTTCTCTACATTTAGCCATATAAATAACATTGCTTCGAAGTTTGTTGTAATTTTTTTAGGGTTTGAAAGCTTAATGCACGCTGTTTTCAGCTCTAGAAGAGTTGTGCCAAACTGGGTTAACCAAAAGGGAAACAGCCCACCTTTTTTCTAAAACCTCAAGACATTCCAAGAAAGAATTTTCATTAGTCACTATTATCACCATCAATGTCTTTGTCCCCTCATCATACTTGATCAAGGAGGCAAGCCTAGCTAGATCTTTGCTCAACTTAGATGATCTTTTTAGCTCCCTCATCACCCCACCTCCAATCCTAACCACTACGCCTTCACTACTCGGGACTAAGACGTAACTCGTCTTTGGGCATTATGGTTGCAGGTTCCGTATTTTGTTTAACCCCTTTTGGCACAACGGTTTCTTTCATTTTTACTCTTCTGCAGTTGCTCAAAAGTTCTTACTTTTCATGAAGCTTGCCTTCCCGACTTTCCTAACCTTCTTAAAATCATTTCGATGTCATTTGTCAAATCTGATCTCAATAAAAAACATTCAAGCAGAAGGGACTCCTGAGAATCAACAATGGAATTGTCAATAATGGTTGTTGGTTGATCTTCTCCAACTCCAAAACAATAGGCTGTAATTGCTCAGTGCTAAGTTGGTGACTAAAGGCTGCATTGAAAAATATTGAAAATTTAAAAATAAAAAATTCTTTGATATTTATGTCCCAGTAGCTACGATGGTTTTAATTAGAAGAATACTAAGTGCTTTATTATATATTGAAATTTTATGTTAAACTACATTGAAATTTTCCTTGAATTTTAAATTAGAAAAATTTAATGTTTAGTCAAGTTATATTAATGTTTTGATCCACTAACCAAATCATACATCTCAAGTGCTGTGGCAGGCTCAAATATTTTATCATTGGGGGTAAAAAAATGTATAAGTATATTTTTAAAAAATAAGGGTTAATTTCATTTTATATCCCCTAAAGTTTAGGATCATTTTCAATGGCCCCGGTAAAGTTTCAAATTAAGCAATGTCTACCCTGATTTTAAATTAATTATTACATTGCCCCCACCTTCCAAATTAGTGTGTACAAATGGCTTAAATGGTTTGATTTCAATTTGCTTCCAAAATTTTGAGATCATTTTTTATCATCCCTTGAGTTATAATTGATTGAATTGCATGTGTTTTTAGTCCAACATAAACTCTAACTCAGTTCTAAACACAAATCATTTATTTTAAAGTCAAGTTCAATGACAATGGTATTTTTAATATTCCCTCAACTATATCTCAAGCAAACAGTGAAAAAATTTTTGAGAGGAATTAAATCCTTTAAATCATTGAAATTAACACTAGTTTAGAGATATGGGAGGCACTAATACAACAAAATTAAAATTGTGATGGGCATTGCTTAATCTAAAACTGTTAAGGGAGCATGTGCACACGAGGGGCGATGAAAATAAGTCTAAATTTTGGGGGACTGCAAATGAATTATCCCAAAAAATAAATAATAAATATAGGGGTTTGCTTATTTCAATTGTGGAAAATAATTTTTGGTTTTGTATTTTTATTTCTCGAAAGAATTACTAGAAAGCCAACTTATTTTTCACTTTTACAACATGTGCATAAAAAAGTAAATAGAAATAGTAAAAGTCTTGGCACCATTCACTCAAAGAAATAGTTATTTTTTTAAAAAAAATTAAATAATTATTTTCTAAATTTGGATAGAAAATTTCAAAAAATATCTTTTTTATTATGTTCATTTTTTATTCTCCTTGTATGATTTTTCAAAAAAAAATTTAAAAAAAAAAAAGCGTCATTTTTTTTATAATTATTTGGAAATCTAAAAATAAGAATTGAAAATTTTTTGTGATAGCTAAACAATGAGTGAAATGATAAGTTCTTCTTTATATTTTAATTGAAATTTATTTAATCCTTGTAGTTTTTTATTTGTATAATTAAGGACTTCTAATTAATTTTATTTAATTAAAATTGTTATCTAAACTATTTTTATGGTTATCAATTGGAGAGTTAAAATTAATAGAAAACTCTTCCATCCTTGGAGATTAGTCGGCTCATTTGGGCCCAAATATTATTAGTTACGAAAAGATATATATTATTTTTTAATTATTTTGTACTAATTATATACTCAAAGTCATAATTACATCATAACAAGTAAAACTTCTTGAGATTTTTTTTTCAAACAGTAAGCTTATTAACAACAATAGTGATACAACAAGTAATATCAATTTCACTTAATAAGTGCAAGCAGCTTTATTAAGACTCACTAATATTTTTAGATTCAATTAAAATGTCAAAAATAATTGCATGAAGTCAATAAATACAAGTCCTTAATTGTACTAATTAAAAGTATAGGGACTAAAATCAATTTTATTTAATAGTAGAGGGACTAACTTGTGATTTTACTCACTAAACATCCCTTTTGATATAAATATTAAAAATTAAAAAATAATGTAACATTTATAATATCTTCTTTAGAAAACTAAACATTAAAATTAGAAATTGTTTTAGCAACCAACTAGGCCCCAAATATGCTCTTCTTTTTCATATTTTCAAGGCAAATAATTAAACCACAAATACTCTACATTTAAGGGGATGTTTGGTAAAATTAAGTATTAAGTGTTGAACATTAAATTCATTAGTGAACCAATTTTGAATTAAATTTGAGTCGGTCACTGAATCTAAAATCTGAATTATTTTAACCGTTTGATATCTAATATCTGAATATGTGTTGTTTTTCAATTTTAACTTCTCTATAAATACTTGACAAAATTAATTAGCAATTAAATAAGCTACAGTTTTTTGTCATATATTTAATTACTAATTATAAATGAAAATAATATAATTTATTATTGTAAAAAAATAAAATTTATTATCATAATTTTAATCACTTGGGAATTGAGTTTTTTGTCATTTTAATTTTTATAAGATAAACAATTGGAAAAGAGACTTATGAATATGAGTTCTAGACAAGTTTCCACATACGATTATATCATAGGAGTTTTAAGAAAATTCAGAATTGTCATCAAATACTCTAATGTCTAACTAGTTCACTGACCAGTTCAGACTTACCTCTGTCCAGAGATCATTTAGATCAAACAAATATCCCTAAAACTAATAAAAGTTATTTTAACTAACATTTGTTTAGCAAAAATTCATGATTTTCATGTTAGTTGACAGTTGCCTTGAAGCAGGGGCAAATGAGTATTTTTAATGGGGGCATTTTGTAAGTTTACCAAAAACTCTTCTTTATTTTAAAATTTTTAGTGGGAATAGCTAAAAGATGCATAGATCCTCCACTGCTCTTATGTGTCGGTAGGAATGCTGATTTGACATTTTTCAATTGATTGATTTCAAATTTTACGTAAAAGAATATTTCTAACGAGTCTAGACAACAAGAAAAATGAATTTATAATTAATGACACCAAAAAACTCAATTAATTTTAAGAGTATCGTCTTTAAATTTGATCAAATAAAAAATATATAGCATTGGAAGCCCAAGCATATATTCTCTAGCCTCTATCAGCGCATGTCGTTCTCTTGTAAGATACACTTTAATAGTTAAAATTTAAGATTTTCATATCAGAGCCTTGCAGGTTTTGGGTTCCAAACTTCAAAAAATAAAAAAAGAACATCAAAAAAAGTTAAAATGCCTCTTGTTAATACACCTCCAATGTACAGCAATTTTCATCCGCTCTCCAAAGATGTAATGTTAAGTCAAACAGTCAGCCACATAGCACATCCTAAAAATGCTACCCTTAAAAGGAAAAGAAGAAAAGTCAGTTGTAATGGATGTAAAATTTAAAGATAGAAGGTTTATTTTTATAACAAAAAGTCCATGAGACAAAGAATAGTTAAGAATAACTTTAATCAGGACAAAGAATTGGTCAACTAGGTCCCCACGGGCATGACGCGGTGGAAATGCATCAGGTAAAAAGGAATATCGGGGATTGAATTTCAGATAGATACATTGACGGAGTCAACGATACCTGTGGATAGTGAAAATTTACTATATGAGTCAGCGGGGACTGTGGACGGTGATAGTTCGCTCTGTGAGCCAGCGGGGACCGTAAATAGTAATGGAGATGTGTCCCGAGGGTCGGGTTGGCCGAACGTCCAACTGATGCGTAGAAACCATGTCCGCATTCTGGACTTTACCTTATCAGTGAGACCTAGGGGGAGGACGCCGATTCGTCGGTTTGGTATCGTACCAAGGGATCCAAAGGACTCGTTGATAACTGAAGTTCCTATGTAATCGAAAAAGAAAAAAAGAATTGGTAAACTAGTTGTAACTCCAAAATTTGACTTAGAGAAAAGGAGGTACAAAGTATTTGTTTTGACCAGACATCTCTCAAAATATTCATGCAATATAACCAATACATTACTTTTGGCCCAAACACCACCTTCTCTTCTTCCTTTCCTCTCCCACTCCCCTTACCTCAATATCTCTCTTTCGATCCCTTTTCCTCTCCCCCTCACCCCATCTAGTCAATTTTCGGTCGATTACCTTGTTGATTCCCTATTGTACAATTTATAAAATTTTAAATCCAACTTGCCCACATCTTATATATACCTTATGGGTGGCTTAAATTCCTACACCACTTTCACACTTGAAAAAAAAAAAAAATTCCGAGCTATTTATTAGAAACAATAAATTGGCACATCTAACGAGATGTATCATGCTATTGGTTACAACTTACAAATAGAGTGGACAAGAAAAATCAAAAAATTGAACCAAATCAAACCAAATAATCAATAAATATATTTTTGGTTCATTTGGAATTTTTATTTTTGATTATTGTTTCATTTTCAATCAAACCATTTAATAACCATTGTTAACTGAACAAAATTGATATACTATAACTATATGAAAATACATATTATAACTCAATATGTTATAAATATATAAAAAATACATATTATATATATAATATTATACAAATTTAATAATTTAAATTACAAAAACAATTTATCGTTCTAGTATCGATGCTTAAATTTTAATAATGAACATATTAAAATTTACATGCTTATTATTATGGAAGAAAAAATATTAATTTTTAGTTTTTTAAAATTTTAAATTCGATCCAACGGTTCAATTCAATTGACCGTTATATATTGATTTTCCTAAAATAGTTCAATTTCGATTCGCATTTTCTTGGGAACCAAAACTTTGGTTTGGTTAACAATTTGAGGATTATGGTTTAATTAACTAAACCATACCCAATCAGTCAATCCAATTTAGGTGTAAGACAAATATTAAATATGGAGACTTTGTCACCGATGTCTACCAAACTCAACGATGTAGTTTTGGCAACAATTTGTGACGCATTGTTAGAAAAAAAGTTCTTCATTCAACTTGAATAGAAAATTAAATTTTCTTCAAATTTGAAGAGGAAATTTTTGGCACTCGGCCAAAATGACAAAAACCCCATCTATCAGCCAACCAAGCTACTAATGTGTGTGTGTATGTGTACTATTTTATATATTTGTCATTCATCTAAGGCATAAGTATAGTGAGATGACCACATGGCCAAGGACTTAAGTGTAATGAGATCCCAAAACTATGAGGTCGAGGACTAATGCATGGATTCACGCAAGTTGACGGTTACTCCCTTTTACAAGTAATAATTGCCTTCAAAGTGAGTAACCTTTAGAGACATTGTTTGTACAATCTATCTGAATCCCCCAAAAATGGAACGTGTAATCAAAGAATCAAGCACATGGTACATCACAAATAATAATAATAATAATAATAATAATAATGTTAGCGTCAGAAAGAAAGGTGAACAGAGTCGATTGCAATGAATAATGATATAAAGACTCTTACAATAAAGTTTATCATGTAAAGAATGGTTAAAGATAACTTTAATAGAAGCAAGGAATTGAGTAACTACTTTTAACTTCGAGTTTAACTTGGAAAAGGGGAGCAATAAATATTTGTTTTATCTATCTTGTAAGTGACACCTCTTAATTATGATCAAGACAATAATTTTGGAATTGCGTCGCCTTATCCTCTTCTTCCCCACTCCACTCTCCTCATCTCTATCACTCTCCTTTTTCTTTCTCTTTCCCTCTCCTTACCATGTTTAATCTATTCTCAGTCACCTCTTTTATTTCTCCTCCTTTCTATGATTTGTACAATTTATACGACTCTATATCTTATTTGTTATTATCTTATAAGAAAGCGTTCATTTGACAAGGTTTATTGTATTTCTAAGGAGGAAATTTGAGTTCTCATATCACTTTCATACTGAAAATATTCTCACTTAATGCTTTGGGAACTATTCATTGCAAATAGTACCAAAGGAAAAAATTCATTCTTGTTGTTGAAATCGGAAGAGGTTATGTATTTCTTGAATGATTTGTACAAGCCAAAACATAATATTTATAATACAATTGTGAAATCTAAATATGGAAACAATCTCCTAAAGAAATCTCTCTCAATAATATACAATCCTCTACATATATACCTACTTAAATTACTTCCAAGATTCTTGAGATTTCTATACTCCCCCTCAAGTTAGATCATAGATATTGATCATATCCAACTTGCAAATGAAATCATCAAAGCTCTGTTGGGCTAACCCTTTAGTAAATATGTCTGTTGTTTGTTCCTTGGTAGGTACATAAGTCATATAGATAGTTCCTTCTTCAACCTTCTCTTTGATAAAGTATCGGTCCACTTCTACATGCTTAAACATGTCATGTTGAACTAGATTGAGAGAGATACTGATGGCTGCTTTGTTGTCACTGTAGAATTTGATAGGAAATTTCAATGAGATCTTTAATTCTTCCAAGAGTTTTCGTAACCACAGTCGTTCACATATCCTTTGTGCAACTGCCTTAAATTCAGGTTCAACACTACTTCGAGCCACTACATTATGTTTTTTACTCCTTCAAGTCACCAAATTTCCCCATACAAAGGTCTAACATCCAGTGGTAGACCTTCTATCTTCCGCTGATCTTGTCCAATCCGCATCTGTGAAAATTTCTACTTCCTTGCTTTCACATTTCTTGAAGAAGAGTCATTTGCCTAGAGAGACTTTGAGGTATCTGAGGATCTTGTGCACAACATTTAGGTGAGTCTTTTTCGATGAATGCATGTGTTGGCTTACCACACTTACCACAAATGTAATGTCGGGTCTACTATGTGATAGATAAATTAGTTTACTAACTAATCTCTGATATCTCTCCTTTTCAACTTGTATTCCGTAATCTTCAACCCTCTTTATTACTTCAAATGGGGTTTTACTAAGTTTGCATTCAAGTATGTCAGTTTCAGTTAGGAGAACAAGGATATATTTCCGTTGAAAGACACTAATACCCATAATTAATATATGATATATGTTAAATCTTAAATGTTTAATTTTAAAAATATCTCTTTTATCAATAAATCTTTTTATTAATTAAGTTAGAATTAAATTTAATACAATAAGATTATCTATATATATTATATTACTTTTTTAAAAGGATTTTATTTGAGAAAAAGAAAAAAAAAAAATAAGACCGTTTAAATCTTGCAGCATAATACTGTGAGATTTGTCACGTGTCAGCTTCTCACTCGCTGGACCTTTAAATCTCGCAGCATCAAGTTACGAGATTTGTTCTGTCACCGTGCCACGCGTCAGCTTCTCATTCGCTGGCCATTTAAATCTCGTAACTTGGTGCTGTGAGATTATGTGAGCATTAGTTGCGAAATTTTTTCCCAATGAAAGTATTATTTAATATATTATTTCTTTTTAATAATAAAGCGGAAAAAAACTCAAGAAGCCGGTATCTCGGTTAGCCAGTCGTGTGAAAAAATTACCTCGGGCCCTAGAAGTGCTTTTCCCCCAAATGGCGATCCAGCACTTTGAAGCCGGAGGGCGACGTCGCGAAAGAGGTCAGGTTCGGTGTTTGATACCGGATTCGGCCTCCCGATAGAGTGAAGAAGGCGATCAGCATCCCTACTTGTTGAGGATCCCAAATGACCACTGCAGTTACAGCAGTAGTGGTGGTTTTCTAGGGTTTGCGATTGTGAGAGGACAGCGACTGTGCGATTGTGACTTGAGGGTGACGGCTGCATCTGCAGCTAGATGATGGGTGCAACTCGAGGCGAACCTGGCTCATCAACATTTGAATGGTCGAGTTTTGTCGTGGATGTTCCAGGGTTTTTTTGGCTCATGGAGCTTGTACTGCTGATTCAAAGGCTTTCCGTTCGACAGCACTGGCACCTTCATCAGAGCCGACTGATGGAACTTCCGAGAAGGCATCGACTACGACAACTCAAGGCTCACTCTCTTGTGCGTGCTTGGAGAGGGTTTTGGCGTTGAAGGAATCATCCTTGATGATGACGACGACGATGACAACAGCGACGATGATGAGAACGACGATGAGGAAATTTAAGCTTCGCAACACGAGATCGGGCAGCCTCTGAGAATCCCATCCCAGTCATCGTCAAGCAATGCAGCCAGGAGGCTAGATTTCTCCGCCTACGGGATCCCGTGATGACGTCGGCAGTGCGCCTGATTGGTGCCGGCGTCGCAACTCCAGAAGATGTCGTCTACGTCGAGCTTGTCGCCACCATCGCCACCGACTGCGGTTTTCGGTTGAGATAGAGAGCGAACGTCGAGGAATCGATCGGACACGGAGCTCTGCTGTTGACGGCCCCTTCCACCCTTTTAACTAGGATTATAGAAACCATACCACTGTTACCATGAAATCAGAATAGGTATTCTAATTCTTCAATGATTTGTACAAGCCGAAACACAATATTTATAATACAATTGTGAAATCTAAATATATGAGAACAATCTCCTAAAAAATCTCTCAAAATAATATATAATCCTCTGCACATATACCTTCTTAAATTACTTCCAAGATTGTCGGGAAATCTACAGTTGTTGTGTTGCAGCATTAAGGTATCCTTATAGACATCTATGGTAACTTCAACACTTTATCCTAGCAATTTCTCACAATAATGTGTACTCTTAAAGAAAAATTCTATAGGACGGCTATACAATATATCATTTTATAAGGATTAGAATGATAGGCAACTAAGAAGAAACATATTTAAAGAGTAAAAGTGGTTGAAATTTATATGCTATAGATTAGTGGTATAACATTAAAGGATTAGTTTTAAGGAACAAACATATTTGCAATAACTAGTAAGTTAGACATAACACCAATAGAAAGATAAGTCTAGAGGGGAAATGATATAAGTGATCTCTCCTTTCACGTGTTTGTATGTCTGTATTTTAAATGTTAGATATGACAAATTAGTCTTACATTCATTAATATAGATATATAATAGAAAGACTTATTTAAAATATATATATAATTTAAGAAACAGACACACAAATACGTGGAGGGGGTGGCTCCCTATATAATTTCTGGCTAGGAGGTACAGCTTAGATTGGTCCAAATAGTGCATCAATGAGTAGGGGTGAGCTAACTATGTTAATGGTACTCGAAAAGAAAAAAGTAAGACTTAAAATAATTGAAATAGTAAGGAATGACTTAACTGCTCATATTAGAAGAGAATGCCCTTAGGCGAAAAATAATTTATGTAACTAGCTTACTTAGTAGGACTTATTGCTTGTAATTATTGTTGTTGTCATAACTTTGCAATGTTATGCACAGAATTTTAGCAATAGTTTTAATTTAACAATTAAACTTTAATTTGCAATATATTATATGTATTGAATTCTATATATTATTCACCGTACAGTGGCTATTATCTTTTTCTTTTTCTTTTCTTTTTTTTTTTTTTGGTTATGCCTTCTTCCTCTTCTTCTTAATAACCATCTTCCGTAGTTAATCGAATGCTCTACTATTTTAATCATCATTTTTCAATATATATATATATATATATATATATTAAATGCATCCAAATTATTAATTTTACTTGACAAAACCCTAAACCCTAGCGTTCATACATTTAGCAAAAAAGTAATGAATTCCTAAATGGATATAAATAAGATGCAAGTTTATTGTGATGATTGAGATGTTAAGAAGGATTTTCAAACAAATGTTGTACATTGAATAATATTGAAACAATGTGTAAGGTTCAATACATAATAAGTTACAAATTAAAGTTCAATGAGCAATTCAAAATTATTGGCAAGGGTAAGGCTCTTCATGAAATTTGCCTTAAAACACACACATAAAGCACTTTTGTAAAATAAAAGTACATATATATATTACAAACAACTTTTTGTTGTATTTTTTCTCAATATTAAATAAGAAAGCTTATTCAAATATAAATAATTTTTTAGAAAAAATTAAAAAGTAATGCAATGCAAATTTGAAAAAAAAAAAAAAATTCAAAACATATTGACATGTTATAATGTTTGATAGAAAAATTTAAGTTTTCCTTAAAATTTCAAAATTTTCATGAGCCTCTCTTACGGTTGGACACAAAAAAAAAAAAAGCAAACTTTGCTTGAGATTTCAAAAATAGAGATGAACTAAATTTAACAAAAAGATGCAAGACTACTAAATACTTGACAAACTTACAAGTTGGGAAATGTATAAAAATATCTTAAAAATTAAATATCAAAAAGTTTGTATAATTTTTAAAATATCAAGTTTGTATATTTTTACAAAATCTCTAAAGCATTAAGATGTTTCACCCATTTATTCATATATTTCGAGTTCCAAACAACATGTAAGTAAATTAAGTGACAAATTTCTAATAATATTACAAATGAATGGTGGTAGCATAACATTTCCAAACATCTTGTATTAATCTTCTCAATTGAGAATGAACAGGATTAAGGAACTAGAGGTCTCTAGTCTATTTGGTGTTGACAACATCGTAAACTAACTTACAAAGACATTCAATCAAACTATTGGATAACAAAACACACTTCATTCGCAAATTTGTTTTGAGCTTTCAGAAATCTCCAAATTTGTAATAATAATAATAATAATAATAATAATTCGCAATCCTGTCCTGAAATTTCAAAAATCTTACTTCCTTTGATGCTTGATGTTTGAGACACCCATATCCCCTTCATGAGTCTCTCATCAAGTCCAACAAGAATATAAATATTTCAAAAATCAAATGTGGGAAGAGGTTTTTCAAAATTTTTAAAACTTAGTTCCAAGTCTTTTAAACAAAATTCACCAGCAACAAAGTACAGAAATGACAGAAAATTCATCAGCAATTGCCTGCAGTTTCCTGCAACATGACCAACTATGGAAAGTAACCCTGAAAAGCCAAGCATGTTAAGTTGTGAGAGGAGAAACACATAGGCATAAAACAAGAGTTAAAAAGGGAAATAATGTGAAGGATATGGCCAGTAAAGTGTGATTTTTTGCACTGGGGACCCTTTGCATAGTGTTGCCATAGTAGCCACACGCAATTCATATAAATAATAAGATCTTTCAGGATAACATGCACTCCCACAAACAAGCTATCTATTGGCTTGTGCCTCGGAAAAATATTGCAAGCTAGCCTCCCTCGCTATCATCATTGTTGAGAAGAAATTCAAATTGAACCAAACCAAACACATTCAACACATCTTCAGCAAGGAAATATTCCTTCCCCCCCCCCCGCCCCCCCCCCCCCCCAAGAGAGAGTAAACAAATGCACTTTAAAAGAAACATAACTCATAGAACAACCAGATTCTGTCAAGTGAGCAGCACTTGTGCTACAAATCTCATGCTTGAACTCACATGCACCAGCTGAGAGAACCTCTTGGGCACCAAATATATCATAAGTGCATTGGTGTTCATATAAAAATGCAGCTGTTTATGCAACTCAGATGCCAAACTCCAGAAATTAGCTATATCTAAGCATGGACTGAAACCACACCATTTTTCACAGAATGGCTTTTCAGAGAATCTCCTGATTCCAACACTAGATCAAGCCACTTTGTCCAAATTAACCCTTGCAGGATGTAAAACAGGACCCCAGTATCAACCATTACAACCTGCTCTTGCACACTACCCCTTCAGCCAGCTCCTCCAAGCATTCACCATCTAACCTGGGGAAGGAAAGATCTGGGAAAATACTGACAAGATGTCATTATCCATGACAGACTAATTTGTTTTCACCTCTTAGAAATGCCATGGTCTTCTCGAACACATAATACCCTTGAATGCATGCCTCAATGAGGTATGAATGTTTTCACCTGAAGACAGTTTTCTCAGAAAAATTAATGATGACCCGGAGATTCAGAACTTTAGCAACTGATACAGAGAAACAATGTGCAAAAGAAGAGTAAATCATCTACAGTCAGCTTCAGACTTGCCCATGGCATGCTTATTATCATTCAATTTATTGCAAAAATAACTCCCAAAGTATTAGCAAAGATCTCAAATCATCCCTATATTCATAATCCGATACTTACCACTTACTAGCACTCATTCATAAATTCCCTAATTTATTATCATCAGTTCCCATTTCATTCACCAATACCAAAGAATTTCCCATTGCATTAGCATTCCCTTCTCCCTATCCTGCTCATATTGATTCATATATTTCCTAATTTATTTGCAACATTTCATTATTTCAAAATTAATTCCCAAAATACCAAAGAATTTCTAGCAACAAATTATCCAAGAATCTTAAAGTTTAACTACGGCATCCCAAAAAAAATGGCAACATTTCATAAACAGAACTCATAGAGGCAGATTCCTCAATGCGCATTCTCCAAACAGATCTGGCAATCTGAAAACAGAAACATGAGCTTGAGTCACGACAATACCTTTCACTACAACGTTACAAAATCTGTTTCCTTGTTGCACCATAATTAAATCCACAACACAGAACTCAGGTCCACACAGATAGAAAACACACATTTCAATTCAAAGGTCTGACCAAATCCCATCTTTCACTCACTCCCACTGAAATCCACCTGTCTATGGACATTACTAATTTAAACCTTCTACCAAGAACCTTCTTCAAAGGTGACGCTTCCATCTCAAAACCTCGATTCAATGCCTCTCAGACACAACCTTGATAGAACCTCGCTCCAATCATGGCAGAACCTCAATCCCATAACAACATAATTTGACATCTTCCTAGGCATCATTATGTGAAAATATATTCTTCATGTTATTGTGTTAGTTTATATATTGTACATGGACATATTTCTTAGAAAACATTACATGTGTATTTTACAATTTCATAAATATTTTTCCTATATAATTTACATAAATGCTTCCTAGACACTTCTAACCTCTCGACTCATGCATCTCCCTGCTTCCCCACTCCCTGAGGGGATCTCATTTGGCAGGATTTTCATGTTTACCACAGGCATTGACCTAATTGAGGATTTTATTTATTAGATTTACTATATATTTTTCAGCTTTTAGGAATTTAATACTTAAGTAAATAATCTTTTTACAATTTGATATTATTTCCTAAAAAGCTTGTTTCACTATTGAGATTTGAGAAAACACCTATATAAAGGATTGGGCAAACTTAGTTTTCGAAAACAGAATATAATTTCTGTATTTCTTGAATTTTGCACCTTTTGTACATCCCAATCTTACATTATATAGTACAATCACCTATTCTAAACAAGGAAATAATCTCCCTACAAAATAATATAAAATCTTCTACATTTACCCACTTTCCTAATTTATTCATTATTCACAAAGATATTTGGGATTTTAACACTCCCCCTCAAGTTGGATCATAGATATTAATCATCTCCAACTTACTAATGAGATCATCAAAGTTTTGTCGTGCCAACCCTTTAGTAAAGATATCTGCAGTTTGTTCCTTGGTAGATACATAAGTCATGCAGATAGTTCCTTCTTCAACTTTTTCTTTGATAAAGTGTCGGTTCACTTCCACATGTTTAGTCATGTCATGTTGAACTGGATTGAGAGAGATACTAATAGTTGCTTTGCTGTCACAATAAAGTTTGATAGGTACTTTTACCGGGAGCTATAGTTCTTCCAAGAGTTTCCGTAACTACAATCCTTCACATATTCCTTGAGCAACTGCCCTAAACTCAGCTTCGGAACTACTACGAGCCACTACATTCTGTTTTTTGCTTCTCCAAGTCACTAGATTTCCCCAGACGAATGTGCAATAACCGGTGGTGGACCTTTTATCTTCCACTGATCCTGCCCAATCTGCATCTGTAGAGATCTCTACTTCCTTGCTTTCACATTTCTTGAAGAAGAGTCCTTTGCCCGAGAAGCCCTTGAGATATCGAAGGATCTTGTACACAGCATCTAAATGGGCTTCTTTTGGTGAATGCATGTGTTGGCTTACCACACTAACTGCAAATGCAATATCTGGTCTAGTATGTGATAGGTAGATTAGTTTACCAACCAATCTCTGATACCTCTCCTTCAACTGGTATTCCACAATCTTCGACCCTCTTTACTGCTTCAATTGGGGTTTCACTAGGTTTGCATCCAAGCATGCCAGCTTCAATTAGGAGATTAGTAATATACTTTCGCTGAGAGACACTAATACCCTTTTTCATTCTAGCAACTTCCATGCCTAAGAAGTACCACATTTGTCCCAAGTCTTTAACTTCAAATTCAGTAGCTAGAACTTTCTTCAATCTTTCCATCTCTACTGTATCATTCCCAATTAGGATTATATCATCAACATACACTATTAGAATTGTTCTCTTACCCCTTTTAGATTGTTGGAAGAACAGGATGTGATCTGATTGCCCTTGTCGATATCCTTGGTTCTTTATTACTTTTGCAAATCTGTCGAACCATGCTCTAGGAGATTGTTTAAGTCCATACAAGTACTTCTTGAGTTTACACACTCTGTTTTCTTCACCTTTCTTACTGAAACCTGGTAATAGTCATGTAGACTTCTTCTTCTTCTATCTCGCCATTTAGAAATGCATTCTTAATGTCAAGTTGTTGTAGTGGCCAATCTAAGTTGGCTGCCAAGGACAAGAGGACCCAAACTATATTCAAGTTTGCCACCGGTGCAAATGTCTTCGTATAGTCAATGTCATAAGTTTGCGTAAATCATTTTGCAACAAGTCTGGTTTTATATCATTCAACTGTCCCATCAAATTTATATTTCACTGTGAAGACCCATTTACAACCAACTAACTTCTTCCCTCTCGGCAAATTCATTACATCCCAAGTTCCATTTTTTTCCAGGTCCCACATTTCCTCCATGACCGCCTCCCTCCATTTAGGTATTTACAGAGCTTCTTGAATATTCTTTGGAATTCTCATCTTGTCAAGCTTAGAGGCAAAAGCACGATATCCTGTAGACAAGCTTTTATAAGACATGTATTTAGACCAGGGATATTGAGTACATGACCTAATTTGTTTTCTGATTGCAATAGGTAAATTGATGTCATCAAGTACAGAATTATCATAAGAAAGCTCATGACTATCTATTACCATATCAAGATTGGTCGTGGACTCATGGTTGTTCGGAACCATTACTGATTCCAACGCTCTTGGTGCCTCACGCATGAGATTCTTCCTGTTCTTTGTGTTCAGCTTTCTTGAGTAAACGAGTATGCCTGCGTTGTTTTGCATTCCTACATCTCCCCCTGAGGTTAAGTATTCTTTTGTATTTGACAGGTCACAAAGGGATGCAATGGAAGGTCCAATAGATGGATCAGGGAATAAAGCAATGGGAGGCTCAATAGATGGCACAGATTCAGTAGTAAAGAAGTCAAATAACAGATCTTCACTCCATTTCTCCCCCTGAAGAGAGGTCTTTGGGAAATAAGGAATGGTTTCAAAGAATGTGACATCAAGGCTAACAAACATCCTTTTTGGGATAGGGTCATAGCATTTGTAGCCTTTCTGGGTAGGGGAGTAACCAATGAAGACACATTTAACAGCACGAGGATCCAACTTATCCCGATGGTGAGCATGAACATAAACAAAGGCAATACAGCCAAAGATTTTCAACGGAAGACTAGAGGTGAGTCGAGAGGTACGAAAATATTCCTAGAATTTCTGAAGAGGAGTGGCAAAGGTAAGTACCCGACTCGGCATTCGATTAATGAGATGGGTAGCTGTTAAGATGGCATCGCCCCAAAAATAGTTTTCCATGTTTGTAGTGAACATCAATGCCCGAGTTACTTCAAGTATATGTCTGGTTTTTCGTTCAGCAACCCCATTTTGTTGAGGGGGTATCCAGACAAGAACTCTGATGAACAATCTCATTTTCTTAAAGATAAGTTCCCAAAATATCATTAAAATACTCCATACCATTATTAGTACGTAAAATTTGAATAAGTATGGAATTGTGTTTGAATATTGAATGAAAACTGACAATAATGGAACGGACTTCAGTTTTATCTTTCAACAAGAAAACCCAACAAAAACGAGTATGGTCATCAATAAAAGTAACAAACCATTTTGTATAGGTGCGATTGAGGGATCTTGAGGATCCCTACAAATCACTGTGAATCATAGTAAATGGGTGGGATGGTTTGTATATGGATGATAGGAAAGAAGCACACCGATGTTTTGCAAGCTCACACACTTCACATTGAAACTCAAAAGACATTTTATTTGAACAAATAGACGGAAACAAACGTTTTAAATATTGAAAATTTGGATGACCCATCCTAGAATGTCAAAACAAAAGTTCACTATCTCTAGAAATAGATGCAGAAACACAAATTGTAGTATTACATCGTTCACTCAAGCTTGCCTCCTCAAAGTAGTAGAGTCCCTCATATGCCTTAGCAGTGTCAATTGTCTTCCCCGATGACAGGTCCTGAAAAACACAATGAGATGAATCAAATTTAGCAGAGCAATTGGAGTCTTTTGTTAACTGGCTGATGGATAACAAGTTGCAAGATAACTTGGGAACATGTAGGACAGATTTTAAAGTTACAGAGTCAAATATGCGAATACTTCCTTTACCGGCAACTGGTGATAGAGAACCATCTGCAATTTTGACTCTCAGATTTCCAACATATGGTGAATAGGATGAAAACAATAAATAAGAACCAGTCATATGATCCGATGCACCCGAGTCAATTATCCATGGTGATTTGTAACAGGATATAGTATTTAAGACTGACAAATAATTACCTCGGTGAGTCAGAGAACCAATGGAAGACTAACCCAATGTTTGAATTCAGGAAAACATTTTATATAGCTGATCCATTTGCTCTGGACTGAATAAGCTACTAGGAGTGGTATTGTTATTTTTTTCGCCTTGTGATTTCTCAACTAAATTATCAGTAGTTGCCTGATATCCACGATTTTTTTGATTTTGTCTCCAGCTTCCAATCTACAGGCTTTCCATGAATTTCCCAACAGGTATCTTTTGAATGGACTGGCTTGTGACAATGCTCGCCCCATAATTTCCCATTATGTGATTTTTGCCCAAATCCCGTAGGGCCTTTTGAAATTAGGGCCAAAACTTCAGGCCTATTTGGTTTCAGATTTAGGGCTGATATTTTCGGCCCAATATGGCCCATAGGTGTCTTCAGCATCACCTTTCTTCTGCTCTCCTCACGCCTCACCTCTGCAAATACCTCTCGGGTCAATGGAAGGGGTCGTCAGCCAAGTATCCATCCTCGCACATCATCCAGCTCACAGTTGAGGCCAACCAAGAACTCAAAGACCTTTCATTCTCAAGTCGTTTCTTATAGCGGGTGTTGTCGCCAGAGCATTCCCACTCCTCCTCGACGTGGTCGAGCTCCTGCCAGAGTTGTGTCATCTCCATGAAGTATTTGGTGACATCTCTCTCACCTTGCCTCATCTACCACAATCGAGTCTTTATCTCGAAGATTTGAGAGTAACTCTCGACATCGGAGTACGTCTCGCGAACGTCGTCCCATACGTCCTTCACCGTTGGTAATAACAGGTAGATTTTTTTGATTGAAGGCTTCATTGAATTTACAAGCCATGCGGTTACCATGGAATTTTCGAACTTCCATTTTTGCAAGACTACAACATCAGTTAAGGCGGGCTTCTTCCTCTCGCCGGTAAGATAACCTAACCTCCCTTTGCCTTCAATCACAAGTTTGATGGACTGAGCCCACTCACGGAAATTTTTTCCGTTCAATTTCTCCACCGAGAGTGAAAAGGCTGAGTTTTCTAACCCATTCGAACCCACGATGGATGTGGCTTCAGAGTCGCCATCGAAATTTTCAGAGGAGCTTGAACCTCTGCTGTTGATGGTGTCATCGGCCATTGTTAGCTAAGGTTTAGAAACCCTAGCTCTGATACCATGAAAACAGAATATAATTTCTGTGTTTCTTGAATTTTGCACCTTCTGTACATCCCAATCTTACATTATATAGTACAATCACCTATTCTAAACAAGGAAATAATCCCCCTACAGAATAATATAAAATCTTCTACATTTACCCACTTTCCTAATTTATTCATCATTCACAAAGATACTTGGGATTTTAACTGTTTTTCCCACCTCTTCTTTTAATTTTCCTTTAATTTTCATTTAATTTTTGTTGAAAATATCCACTTTTGAGTTGTTCCATATCAAAAAAAAGAGTGGAGGGATGAGCGGCTTATATATATATAGGCAAAAGACACTCACCTTCCCTAAGATTTGGCAAAAAAACGGAGACCGCCTTTGAGGTATCAAAAATCCTATGGGCCTCCCCTCAGGTTTCAAAAATGTCACAGATCTCCCCTGATATTTGCCAAAAGACACAGGCCTCTCCTGAAAAACTTGGTCCTTTTCCAAAATACAAGGGAAGGTTTATGTTTTTTTGACAAACCTCAGGGGAGGTCCCTAGTGTAACGCCCCGACCCGACACGTGGGCTCAGGTGCTACTTTAGTGACGTCTGTATACCCGATACCATCTCAACATAAGAGATATGCAGCGGAATGATGAAACATTTTCTATTTTCTATTACCAGAGTCTAAACCACGATATACATCAAGATTCTTCCATTCACATATTACATCCCATAACAGTAAGTCAACCAATAATATAAGCCTGAAGGCATACTACATAAACTACTCATATATGAGTTCTTGAAGACACTCAAAAAAAGTAACTAAACTAGTCTCCACCCCCTGGATCCCTCTAAACTCGATCTCTGAGATTTCCTGAAAAGATATGTTTTACAACGGGGTGAGACACCTCTCGATAAGGAAGATTAAGTTAATGACAGTGTGTGGCTACATGCTTTTCAGTGTATACTAGAATCATACCTCTTTTTTTTAATTGAACATTGTATGTATACTCATTTCTCATTTCTTATAACGTAAATCAATACTTGGAAACAATTACATCATTACATAAATATACAGATATGCATAAAAGATACACCCTGGAACTACTCGCAATGTATAAACCCCCGTGGCCAGGGTTGTGCAGCCCGAAGGTTGGACAAAAACCCAGGGTGATCAACCCAAGCCAAGTCAACTCCCTACACACAACACCGGCAAGCTTCCGCAAGTCCTCTTGCGGGTCCGATTGCCTTACCACTTTCGAGAAGGGTACTACATCTACCGAGGTCAATCAGCTAGGACCATCCAACACCACACACTCGTAGATGTGGGCGCACACGGTCAAATGGTGAAACTCTCTCTAGCTACGGTACCGCGCTCGCAACACTGGGTTCACAGGTTTTTTAAAGCATATCGTGTAATTTAGGTAATTAAAACTGTACTTTAACACATTTCATAAAACCCGGGCTCTTGCCATTTAATACCACTCGGGCCTCTACCCTCTCATAAAGTACAAATTTTGGGCCTTGGCCCCTCTGTTACAACTCGGCTGTTTAATACAAACCTAGCCTCAAAATAAACTCCGTTATTTTATAAAACCCGGGCTCGGCCATTTAATACAAACTCGACCTCGGCCCTCTCATAAAGTTCCTGCATTTCTCAAAACAATTCAGTATTTGCGCAAACAGTTCAGTATTACACAAACATACCCATCTTGGTATTTCCATCACTCTAAAATCATATTCACATGTCACACAATTTTCCATATTTAAACATAGTCCCGTAGGCAACCACAAAAAACACTATATAAATGGTTTGTAGGATCAAACCGAACTTTCCACCGTTCATTTCTATTCAAAATATCATATCGTATATCCTAGATTTGAAAACAAGCATTTCGAATGGTTGGTTTTAAAAAGAACAACTGAAAACATAAACACTCCATTCCATAACCATTTCAATCAAATCAAAAACATTAAAACACTGCACTAAACATAATCTCCTTACCTGATTTCGAAACAGAAACCAAAACGCTCGAAAATCAAATCCCGGCCTTTATCACCAAATCAAAAATCTAATCTGCTAGTACTGTAGATCTTAGCCCCCTGATCCTCGCAATAACTTCCGATCATCGAAACGGGCGACGAACGGCAAAGAACTGTAGAGAAAGAGAGAGAGAGAGAGAACTCGCCAGTTCTAGAAAGAGAGAGAAAGCTTTTGGGATTTCTTAGCCCTTAAGCAATAAAAAATCCTATTTATAGGCCTTCTGATCCGGTCAAATTCGTCAACGAATTGGTCCCTCATTGACGAACCATAGAAGATTGTTCGTCGACGAACCCAAACCTGATATTTTCTTTTGTCGGTCGGGATCTCTTTGTTGACGAGACTCTAAATTTCGGCGACAAAGCACTGAAGGACACTCGTCGACGAGAACATTGGCTTCGTCGATGAAGCCTACTAAAAAAAAAATCTCCTTTTTATCCTTTTCTTATTTTACGGGTTCGGATCTCTACAATCTCCCCACTTATAAGAATTTTGTCCTCAAAATTTGCTAACTGATACCGAACGTACTCTCACTTACCACCCAGCTTTATAGAAAAGTCGACAGCCACTCACATAGCGGTTCCGGCCCAAGTTTATTATATACCCTCACTTATGGCGAAGGAATACCGTAGATACAATATAAAGTCTTGTTAAATCACACTCTCATACTAACCTCTCTCTCAAATACATGAAAATAACTAGTAACCACACAACCTACCTTACCTGTCTAAAGCTAACCCTCTCCGAAGAGCTGTGGGTACTTCTGGCGTATCTCAGCTTCTAACTCCCAAGAAGCCTCCTCTACTGCGTGGTTCCGCCATAGTACTTTCACTAAGGATATCTCCTTAGTACACAACTGCTGTACCTTCTGGTCCAGAATTTGAACCCATACCTCCTCATATGATAATGCGTCCCCGATCTCCATAGGTTCATAATTGAGCACATGCGAAAGGTCTGGCACGTACTTCCTCAGCACAGATACGTGAAACGCGTCATGAACTCTAGATAGTACTGGGGCATCGCCACCCGGTAAGCAACTGAACCTATCCTCTCCAAGATCTCAAATGGCTCAATCTACCGAGGGCTCA
Organism: Malania oleifera; assembly: GCF_029873635.1. Lineage (NCBI taxonomy): Eukaryota > Viridiplantae > Streptophyta > Magnoliopsida > Santalales > Ximeniaceae > Malania > Malania oleifera. The sequence goes on from NC_080423.1 coordinate 97,999,292, forward strand.
ACTTCCCTTTCTTCCCAAACCTCATCACCCCTTTCATTGGGGCAATCCTCAGGAATATCTTATCCCCGATCTCAAACTCTTAACTCCCATATGCGAGTATCCTCATAACTCTTATGCCGACTCTGGGCTGCTCTAACCCTTTCTCTAATAAGCTTGACCTTTGCGAAGGCTTGGTGGATCAGTTCCGGTCCTAACACCTGCCGCTCTCCTACCTCATCTCAGTATAACAGAGATCGACACTGACGACCATACAATGCCTCATATGGTGTCATCTCTGTACTGGCCTGGTAGCTTTTATTATATCCAAACTCCACGAGCGGTAGATACCGAATCCAACTATCCCCAAAGTCTAGCACACACTCCCACAGTATATCTTCTAAGGTCTGTATGGTGCTCTCTAATTGTCCATCCGTCTACGAGTGAAACGAGGTGCTGAAAGTGAGCTGCAATCCCAAGGCATCCTGCAAACCCTTCTAGAACCAAGAGGTAAATCGTGGGTCTCGGTCTGAAACTATAGAAACAGGGACGCCATGAAGCCATACTATCTCCTGCACATATAACTCTGTCAGCCTATTCATGGAATAGTTGACTTTAATAGGAATGAAGTGTGCAATCTTCGTCAGCCGATCCACTATAACCCAAATGGCATTCTGCCCATGTAGCGCAGCAGGTAACCCCGATTCAAAATCCATCGAGATGTGCTCCCACTTCCACTAGGGAATGTCAAGTGGTCGTAGTGGTCCTGCTAGCCTCTGATGTTCTGCCTTAACCTGTTGACATGTCATACATTGCTTCACAAATCTAGCAATTTCCCTCTTCATTTTACTCCACCAGAATGATTCCCCCAAGTCTCTATACATCTTCATACTTCCTGGATGAATAGTATAGAGAAAGCGATGAGCCTCCTCTAGAATGACCCGTTTAATATCGGCGTCATTCGGTACACAAATACAGGTATGGAATCTCAACATCCCATCAATTGAGACATTGAAATCCAGCTTCAATCCATTCTGCACTCCTTCCATGACTTGTACCAGCTCCGCATCTTCCTTCTGAGCTGTCTTGATTCTCTCTTGCAAGGTTGGCTGAACAACTAAACTGGCAATGAACGCCTATGGATCTTCGTCCACCAACTCTACACCCAACCTCTCCAGATCCATTACAATCTGATGTTGTAGGGACAATTGCTGAAATCGACGCGCTCACTAACTTCCGGCTCAAAGTGTCAGCCACCACATTAGCTTTTCCCGGGTGGTAACTAATGGTGCAGTCGTAGCCATTAATCAGCTCGAGCCATCTACGTTGTCTCATATTCAGCTCCTTCTAGGTGAAGAAGCTTATGGTCAGTAAAGATCTTGCATTTTTCATCGTAAAGGTAGTGCCGCCAGATCTTTAGTGCAAACATCACTGCTGTCAATTCTAAATCATGCGTAGTGTAGTTCTTCTCGTACTCCTTGAGCTGGCGAGAATCATAAGCGATAACTTTACCCTATTAAATCAAAACACACCCAAGTCCTTTCTAGGATGCGACGCTATAAATCACGTAACTACCATTCCCTAATGGAATGGTCAACACTGGGGCCGTGACTAGACGTTGCTTCAACTCCTAAAAGCTCTGCTCACAATCACTAGTCCAGTCAAACCTACTACTCTTTTTCATAAGTTGTGTCAAAGGACCTGACAGCCTAGAAAAGCCCTCAATAAAACGGCGGTAGTACCCTGCCAGACCTAAGAAACTTCTGATCTCGTGAACGTTTTTTGGTCTCACCCAGTTTACTACTACCTCTACTTTGCCCGGGTCTACCGATACTCCTTCTTTGGACACTACATGTCACAAAAATGCAACCTGCTCAAGCACTAGCCTCAAATGAGTTTAGCAAACAATTTATTCTTTTTAAGTACCTAAAGTACTAGCCTCAAATGAGTTTCGTGCTCTGCAGAACTCCTTGAATAGATCAGAATGTCATCTATAAACACTACCACAAACCGATCCAAGTACTCATGGAATACCCGATACATCAGGTCCATGAATGTTGCAGGCAAATTCATCAAACCAAACGGCATAACCAAAAATTCATAATGGTCATACCGAGTTCGAAAGGCCGTCTTCGATACATCCTCTAACTTCACCTTCAATTAATGATACCCAGATCGCAGATCGATCTTAGAGAAAACCTGAGTTCCCTTCAGTTGGTCAAACAAGTCATCAATACGTGGTAACGGGTATTTGTTCTTTACAATTACCTTATTTATCTCTCTGTAGTCGATGCACATCCTCATCGACCAATCCTTCTTCTTTACAAACAACACTGGCGCTCCCCAAGGTGATACGCTCGGCCTAATGAAACCGTTATCTAGAAGTTCCTGCAGTTGCTCCTTTAACTCCTTTAACTCTGCTAGAGTCATTATATACGGAGCCTTGGAGATTGGTGTCGTCCCTAGTGCTAACTTAATAGTGAACTCCACCTCACGATCTGAAAGCAACCCTGGTACGTCCTCGGGAAAGACATCGGGAAACTCTCGTATCACTGGAATATCCACTAGCTTCAATCCTTCCTTTGGTACTGCTTTCACACACACTAGATACCCCTGGCAGCCGTCCAGAAGTAACTTCCTTGCCTGCACCGCTGAGAGGATCTATGGTGCAGAGTGCACACACGACCCTATAAATTAAAACTCTTCCTCACCCAGAGGTCCAAACACTACCTCCTTCTTTCGGCACTCTATGCTTGCTTAGCTAGATGCTAACCAGTCCATCCCTAAGATAATATCGAATCCCTGCATCTCCAGAACAATGAGACTGGCAGACAGCTTCCTCCCCTGAATCTCTATCGGATGGTCTTTAACCACCTTACTGCACACAATAACCGACCCCGTCGGCGTAGCCACTCCTAACTCGACCCCTAACAACTGGGTCTCAACGCCACAAACTCTAGCAAATCTCCGAGATACAAATGAGTGGGGGGTAGCCCCTGAGTCGAACAGTACAATAGCATTTTGTGACATAAATGAAATCATACCTGTCACCACATTGCCGACGTTCTCTGCATCACCCAGCGTCAACGAGTACACCCGCGCCTGCATGGTGCCCCCTCGGTGACCTCCTCTAGTCGCCTGACTACTTCCTCCACATTGCTGCTGCGAAGGCGTGTAGTTCAGTGCCGCACGACAATCCCGTATCCGGTGTCCCGTACTACCACACCGATAGCAACCCAAAAAACCAGTCCTGCACTCGCCTGTATGCATCCCATTGCATTTAGGCCAGGCAGGGTGCTGAGAATTTCCCTGAGTGGCTCGCAGTCCTAACGCCTGTTGCTGGCCCGACGAACTACCCGACCGCTTCCAGTAGCTCTGACCAGTACTGGACTGATAACTCTGAGGTAAAGGCCTCTTCTTCTGACTTGCCTCTCTCTCCCCTTCCTGTAAACTGGCTTCAACCGCCATGGCTCTATCCACCAACTCCGTAAAGCCCTAGACCATCAACGCCACCACTGTACTACCACATCGATAGCAACCCGAAAAACCAGTCCTAACTCACCTGTATGCATCCTATTGCATTGAGGATAGGCAGGGCATTGAGAATTTCCCTGAGTGGCTCGCGGTCCTGACGCTTGTTGCTGGCCCGACGAACTACCCGACCACTTCCAGTAGCTCTGACCAGTATTAGACTGATAACTTTGAGATAAATGCCTCTTCTTATGACTTGCCTCTCTCTCCCCTTCCTGTAACCGATATGTACCCTGGACACTACTACTCTACCAGCTTTGCCGATCGCCACCATCTCTTTGCCTACCCCACCAGTTTGAAGGCGACAAAACGTACCTTATGTTCCTCCGTGCACTCTAGAACTTCCAACAGCTCCTCCATCTCTTGGACCCAGTCCTCCGCCGCAATCGGGTTTGGTCCTCACCAAAATGCCTACGAATTCGTCCGTGAGAACGGCTGGAACATGCAGCCTCTATCAACCGCCAGTTGACTCCGTTCCCTGGAATCTCTTTGAAACTCCCTCTTGGCCTATCGTGCTTTACTACGCAGTACGGACAAAGCTTCAGCATCATCACTGCCAGAGGTATCCACGTGATTGTCCCCTCCAATCATGACTACCTTTCCCCTAGCATCCATCCTAAAGATAGGATATGACCCGATTTAGAAATTCCACATTAATCATGATTAAAACAAATATGGAATGACTAACAGATAGAACACATAAGTTTGCAGTTTAAAGGAGCCACATGTACATCTCTATTGCAAAACTTCCGAAATATCCGACCCTAGACATATGATAACGCGATGTACATACTTTCCAAGCCCGGTCCTTCAACCTAAAACCAAAACCTCGGTGGATTTACCATGGTTTTCCTAAAATCGTCATTCCAGGAAAAGCACAGAAGACCGTCGATAGAATTTCGTTTCCAAGCCTCTAGACTAAAACCCGACCTATCTTACCCCTTCTCATTCTTAACTAATCTCAACCTATACTCTGGTAATTAACACGGACCGTCAAAGTCTGCAGAACCTAACAAACCTAGGCTTTGATACCACCTGTAACGCCCCGACTCGACACGTGAGCCCAAGGTGCTACTTTAGTGACGTCTGTGTACCTGATACCACCTCAACATACAAGATATGCAGCGGAATAATGAAATATTTTCCATTTTCTATTACCAGAGTCTAAACCACAATATACATCAAGATTCTTCCATTCACATATTACATCCCATAACAGTAAGTCAACTAAATTGGTCCACTCGACCAATAATATAAGCCCGAAGGCATACTACATAAACTACTCATATTTGAGTTCTTGAAGACACTCACAAAAAGTAACTAAACTAGTCTCCACCCCCTAGATCCCTCTAAACTCGATCTCTGAGATTTCCTGAAAAGATATGTTTTACAACAGGGTGAGACACCTCTCAGTAAGGAAGATTAAGTTAATGACAGTGTGTGGCTACATGCTTTTCAGTGTATACTACAATCATAAACATAATATGTATACTCATTTCTCATTTCTCATAACATAAATCAATACTGGAAAACAATTACATCATTACATAAATATACAGATATGCATAAAAGATACACCCTGGAACTACTCGCCATGTATAAACCCCCGTGGTCAAGGTTGTGCGGCCCGAAAGTTGGACAAAAACCCAGGGTGATCAACCCAAGCCAAATCAACTCCCTGCACACTCTATCGGCAAGCTTCCGCAAGCCCGCTTGCAGGTCCAATTGCCATACCACTTCCAAGAAGGGTACTACATCTACCGAGGTCAATCAGCTAGGACCACCCAACACCACACACTCGTAGATGTGGGCGCACGTGGTCAAATGGTGAAACTTTCTCTCTAGCAACAGTACTGCGCTCGCAACGCTGGGTTCACAGGTTTCCTAAAGCATATCGTATAATTTAGGTAATTAAAACTGTACTTTAACACATTTCATAAAACACGGGCTCTCGCCATTTAATACCACTTAGGCCTCTACCCTCTCATAAAGTACAAATTTCGAGCCTCGGCCCCTCTGTTACAACTCGGCCATTTAATACAAATCCAGCCTCAAAATAAACTCTGTTATTTTATAAAACCCGGGCTCGGCCATTTAATACAAACTCGACCTCGGCCCTCTCATAAAGTTCCTGCATTCCTCAAAACAGTTCCAATATTTCCGCAAACAGTTCAGTATTACACAAACATACCCATCCTGGTATTTCCATCACTCTAAAATCATATTCACATGCCACACAATTTTCCATATTTAAACATAGCCCGTAGCCAACCACAGAAAACTCTGTATAAATGGTTAGGATCAAATCAAACTTTCCACCGTTCATTTCTATTCAAAATATCATATCGTATATCCTAGGTTTGAAAACAAGCATTTCGAACGATTGGTTTTAAAAAGAACAACTGAAAACATAAATACTCCATTCCATAACCATTTCCATCGGATCAAAAACATTAAAACACTGCATTAAACATAATCCCCTTACCTGATTTCGAAACAGAAACCGAAACCCTCGAAAACCAAATCCCAACCTTTAACACCAAATCGAAAATCTAATCCACTAGTACTGTAGATCTTAGCCCCCTGATCCTCGCAGTAACTTCCGATAGTCGAAACGGGAGACAAATGGCAAAGAACTGTAGAGAGAGAGAGAGAGAGAAAGAGAGAACTCGCCATTTCTAGAGAGAGAGAGAGAGCTTTTGGGATTTCTTAGCCCTTACGCAATAAAAAATCCTATTTATAGGCCTTTTGACCCTGTCAAATTCGTCCACGAATTAGTCCCTCGTCGATGAACCATAGAAGATTGTTCGTCAACGAACCCAAGCCTAATATTTTCTTCTGTCGGTCGGGATCTCTTCATCGACGAGACTCTGAATTTCGGCAACAAAGCACTAAAGGGCATTCGTCGATGAGATCATTGGCTTTGTCGACGAAGCCTGCTAAAAAAAATCCTCTTTTTACCCTTTTCTTATTTTACGGGTTCGGATCTCTACACCTAGGATTTTTGAAACCTCAGGGGAGGTTCCTGAAATTTTTGAAACCTCAAGGGAGTTAGTGTCTTTTGCCCTATATATATATATATATATATATATATATATATATATATATACACACACGCGCATGTATGCTTGCATGCATGCATGTATGTATGTATGACCCAAGACCTAATGGCTTAATATTTTGGATCTAGTTAGTATCACCCATGTATATCAAGCTCACTCGTAGGCATGCATGCATGTATGTATGTATGACCCAAGACCTAATGGCTTAATATTTTGGATCTAGTTAGTATCACCCATGTACATCAAGCTCACTCGTAGGGACAACAAGTAGTATTAGAGCAATGGTTAGTAACTTTAGGTGATCGAAAAAAAGTTAATTCTCCTAATGTTATAAGCATTGAAGGATCAAGCAGGTGACTAAGAACAATATGGTTCATCTAGGCTAGATGGATTGATCCAAATTGGCTCAAGATGTCGGAGCTATTATTGATTCTAAGGCATATAGAATACAATCCAAGGCATGTCAAACGCAGTAGTAAGGCCCACTAAAGTAACAATTGGAGAATTGGGCTCGATGAAATATTTTCCACTAGGGGAGTTCTAAAGATTCACAAAAGATGGGGAGAATGTTGGAAACATCAACTTGTCAGTTGTACCACATTAGAAAATAGAATGGAGGTATATATATATATATATATATATATATATGGATGAGCCCAAAACCTCATAGCTTAAACTTTTGGATCAACATGGTCTCACTGCTTGCACATGTATGTTGAACCCAGTCATGCCTACCCAATGCTAACAATTCTTTTTTTCTTATTCCTATTGCTCTCTTGTTGTTTCCCTTGTGCCAATTGGTCCTGTATCAATTGGTAACACTCCTTGAAGTTGGGTGGGTCCAACAGCTCAAAAGTAATTGGTGACATTATCTTAGGATTTCTCATGTTTTGGATTTATGGTTAGGGGATAAGGGCACAAAGTAGTGATGTGTCCCTTAGAATGACAATCATGGCACTCAATAGAGGGGTTAAGTGGTTGAAAGTCAAGAGATGAAAAGAGCTGACCCTCTATCCCTAGAAGTGGAAGGGTGTCAATTGACACTTTGACTAGCTAACAAAGCAAATGGAGTAGGGTTGTAAGAGTTCCCAAAGGCAATATGAAAAAACAGAGCCTGTGACCCTCCAGCCCTATCAGAGAATGCCAATCTAGCTTGAATAACTAATTTGGCCAGGGGAGTGAGACTCTTTTGCAAAGAAATCCTATAATACTTTTCTAACTCCAAAGTATTTTGATAGGCCTCCCCTAAAGGATCAAAAAAGTTCAAAGAATCCTCTCTCTTCAACTCATCCTGCAACCCATTAACAAACTTAAGGCACAATCACACAATGTTCAAACAATGTTCACATGATCATTAGAAATGTTGAAACTCAACAATGAGTCAAAATCATGGGGATTTCATTTAGTGGGACTTTCGTGTTTATGACAAGTGTACATGTAATTAATGGTTTTACTTATTGGCTTTAATTTTATAATTTTCAGCTTCTAGAGATTTTCTATTTATGTAATTTTCAGCTGTTTAGGAATTTGATACTATTTCCTGAAGTGTGTTTCCTTATTTAGCTTTAGAAGAAAAAACCTAGATAAAATGCTTCTTTTGTAAACATGGGATTCAGCTTGTGATATCAAGAATTGAAGCTTAATTGAGTTCTGCTATACGTTTCCCTTTCCGTTTAATTTTCCTTTGAACTTTTTTTTGTTTTCTATTTATTTTTTTATAGTTACTTTCCCTTGTTCCAATTGGTCCTGCATCACACTACCACTCCTGCTTCATGTAACTATGATTCAAACCTGATTAAGGCATCCTTTCCCTAGATCAAATCCACAAGCACAGCTAACTACAGCCCTCTCATTATTCAATACGATCTACTGAGCTGTCACAATCCCCCAGACAAACTAGCTTGGTCCGACACGAATCCATGGAACTAATTCTCCAAAGCTCATATCTGTAGAGTGGATGTTCCTAAAACCCTCAATCTCATATAAACCACCTTGTGTAACTTGTGAATGCCCCACAGCTTCCTAAACCCCAAAAGAAGCTCTTTCACAGTTTCATATTGTCTCCATCTTCTTAGCCATCATCTTGGAAATCTCCAATATCATACTGGTTACTAAGCTTCAGATGACCGTAAGTGTGTGTCCCTGGAAAGTTATTCTTTAAAAATCAGACGACCTCATAACTCACATGACCGGGCCATAAACCACCACAAGCAAGAAAAAGCATATCATTGCCACCTAGAAGGATGTAATAGGGTAAAAATAAAGAAACCATTCACCTCACAGATTCCACTCGAAATACTTCTATTGAAACATGGAAAAGGCATATGTTCAATCATCCAAACATATTCACCAAAAAAAAAAAATCAATTAGCATTTTCTCAATGTCTCATGATTTCAACTTAAAAACTCTATGTCAGGTTCTCCAGCCTAGCAGTTGCTAACTCTGACCAAGGCAGGGCTCTGGTTTAACTCGGCAACTTTGGAAGCAAACCATAATAAAAATAAATCATAGAGAGGAGTGGAGATATTTCTAGCATTCATGTTCCCCTTTTACTATAAAAAATGTACAAAGAAAAGGTATGACTCAAAAATGAAAGCAAAGGTAGACATTAATTGTATGGGATAAAAAAAAAAAAAGAATGGCAATTACAACTTATATCAAAATTGAGAAGCCACAGCACAACATATAGGGAAAAAAAAAAAACCACAATAACTCTGGAAATGAAGACATCATCTAATAATAAGATCTAGAATAAATCATGCACAAAGTTTCATTGTTAAATTTATAAACTTCAAAATGTGGTAGAAGTAAGAAACACAATAAGTTTTTTAAAATGCACAAAATATTAGGGTGGATGCTGCAGTATATGTTGCGAAGGAAACATAATTTACCCTCCCAAGAATATTGTTTTATCTAAAAGAACCAATGATAAACATAGCAACAAATATTGTTTTAGATTTGTTTCTTATTTAACTTTATTTGGATTTGTAGTCCTGTTTTGATTGGTTGTTAGTGTTGTTTTTGGGAGGCCTTTAATTTCTTTATCTGTAATCTCCCAATGCTTGTCTTGTAACCACGATATTCCTCTGCCAAAAGTGAGGGCATATCAATAAAGTTTGCATTTTTCAAAAAAAAAAAATTAAAAAAAAAAAAAAAAGTTTTAACAGCCTATTATTTAAGCAGTTGTATGCAAGAGCATCTGCCTGCTTCCTGACAGAACAAGCAGTTCAATTTAACCTTCAAAATTCCATAGAATTAAAGCGCACAATATATTTGAAAGAAAATGTAAAGTTATTGCTCATAGAAGTTTCAATAAATGATGCTGAGAAAATATAAGTTGCCTTTTGTTTCCTCCACAAGTCAACAAAGGACAAACATAGTCGACTAAGAACAAGCAAATCAACAAAAGCTTTGCCTTTAACAGCCCATTACTGCACAGTTGTACACAAAAGCACCAGCCCGTTCCCTGACAGAAAGCACATTCCATTGTTGTCCACCCTCTGGTTGCCAGGAGTGCAGCACAATTACTTCACCTTCAGGACCCCTGTGCCCTCCAATCACTAATATGCTGTTACCACATGCCTTGAAAGCAAGACCCCAACCATTTGAAGAGTCGGCCCTAACTGGCAGCCTCATGACAACACTCCAAGAGTTATTAGCCTTGTCATATTTCTTAACCTCATTGGTTGCTTGGTCAGCAGAGTAAAGCTGATTATTTACAACAGCTACCAGGGGAGGAGATCCCATGGCAGGTTCTCTGCCCACATGAGAACCAGGGTACATGTTCTTTATCCTCTTCCATGTCTGTGTCTCCAAGTTATACTCTTCCCCACAACTTAGAGATTTCATATCACTTGAAATGCCTCCAATAATATAAAATTTTTCATCCATGAAGAAGCCCGAACACAACTTGCGTGGCAAGTTCATATCTGGCAAAGTTTGCCAAGTACCAAATTCTGAATTGAAAAGCTCGGCAGACTTCAAAATACGGCCATTCTTGTCACTTCCACCAGCAACAATAGCAATTTCCCCACGGCTGCTAGAACCAAACAGACATCGAGGCAAGTTCATCAAAGGGCATCGAGACCAATCACGTGTAAGCAAACTATACATCCAAATTGCAAATCCTGATAACTCACGACCAAAAACAAGTAGCTCAGTCCCTACAGCAAGAGACTCCTTGTCTGCATATGTAAAGCATTCATCACATGGCATCCTAGGTAACCTCATCCACCTTTGTCTCATAGGATCATAGGATTCCCAAGGCATTAAGATACAGGCTAAATAAACCCAATGTTCAATAACACCAAGTTGACGTCTCAGTTTATATAAATATCCACTTGCCATCAATGACTTGAATTTTTTATTTAGACAGGCAAGATTTGCATAATCAGATCTGCAGCTCCAGGCTAAAATATCCAGCGCACTATCATCATGAAGGCCAGGCAGAAGACTGTCATCTGATGCTTGCCCATCATGATTCCCTCCAGATTGAGACATTGCTTCATATTTCCTTTTTTTCAGTCCTATATGGTCCAAATTAGGACCATATATCGCTTTTCCAGATAACCCTTTCATAAATTCTTCAAGAGTCTTCCCAGAAAATAGAACATAAAAACATGATTGCCAATGCTTGTTAATATATTTCCTCTCTTGATTCAAGTAGCCGTAAAGTTCTAGCATCATATATCCCTGCACATCAACCATGGCAGGCAATTCACAACCTAGCACTTCCATCATTGTCTTCAGTTCCTCAAGAGAATGCCTGAAAACCATGGACAATTTGCTGTACTGGATGCTGTTCAGTGAAGGAGAGAAAAAAGCAAGAAAAAAAAATAAATTTGTCATAAGACAATGGGAGAAAAAAACCACATACATAAAATTATGCAAATAAATAAGTGCCTCAAAACAATAACAACCAGAATTAAAGGGCTTACTCGATCCATGTACACACAAACACACAAACAAAATACTTAATAACAAATATAACCTTTAGGTGATTGATAAATGCCGCATGCATGCAATCCTTCTTAAAAATAGAAACCTATAGGTGATTCATTAATGCGAATAAAAAGCTAAGTGTCAAAATAAATAAATAAATAAAATAACTTTCCATACTATCAGTCCAAAGCATTCAGAGTCACAAAAAATGTTACAAGAAGAGAAATTAACAATGTAACAGTAAAATGCGGAAAGGCATTACTGCTTTTAGTAGACAGAATTACAGAACCCATTTAACTTAAGACAAATAGGAAGAAAAGAAGAAGTTACCAGTACAAGACCAAAATGCACTATTGCTCTTATTGATGAATCCCATTTAAACCAGAGCTTAAATAGGAAGAAGAGAAAATAATTTATCAACTTTCACGTAACGTATTCCACACATATTTACAGATCCCAATGCTGCATCATAACTTCTTTTTTTTTCTGAAAATCAGGAAATGGCACAGATAGGATGGACACAACACATTTCAAAGCATATGAACAAACTATACACCCGAATTCCTAAATCCCCGTGCCCAGCGCATACTGTTTTAGGCAAAATTAAAAAATATATTAAATGCAAACTAAACGATACCAGTGCTAGTTGTAACTTGTTTTTCTGAAAAACTGGAAACAACACAGAGGAGGTGGACAAAGAATATGGACAAACTTAGCACCCAGGTTTCTAAACCTGTGTGCACACACTGTTTTGAATAAAAATTACATACATCAACATTAATTAAATTAAATTCAAACTAACCTAGCTAATCCATCAAAAGAAAAATGATATTTTCTCTTTAGCAAATTTCATTGCATTTTCTTTTTCAAAAAGCAGGAAACATCACAGAGTAGGCAGCAAAGACACATTTCAAAGCATATGGGCAAACTTATCACTCAGATTTCTAAACCACTATACACAGCACATACATTTTTGGGTAAAATTCACTTGCATCAATTTTAAATAGATTACATACAAACTAACCTAACTAATTCGTTGAACGAAAACATGATATTCTATGTATCAATTTTCAACATATTTATCTTTTTCTGAAAATCAGGAAATAACCCAGAGGGGATGGACAAGACGCAACTTAACACCCAGATTTCTAAACCTCTGTGCCTAGCAAACACTGTTTTGGGTAAAATATGCACACATCAATTTCAATAAATTAAATGCAAACTAAAGTAGCTATTCATCAACTAAACATGATTTAGCAATTGTCAACTTAAAATTCTGTGTGTGTGTGTGTGTGTGTGTACTAGTAAATATGTCATAAGCACTGCACATGACCGCAAAAGAATAATCTAGTGTAATATATTGAAATAATTTGTATAGTTTAAATGTTCAAAAAACAAATTGAAAACACCTTTTTCATGCTTGATTTTATAAGCAAAACTATGAACCCTTGGAATTGTTTATAGGAATTTAACTAGAAAACATGGATACAGACTCAAGACATTGCTACAACACAATACAGATACAAAGAGATGACATATCCTAAAAAATAATGCACCATAAAATAGAAAATAAAATTATAAAACATTTTTCTTAAATATATTATGCATGAGTGCACGGAAAATATTAAATTCTGATATTTATATAACTCTCTATGTTAAAAAATCTAATAAATACATATGTATCTTCTTCTATCTATTTTATTTTGTAAAAGGTTTCAATATATGAAAATATCAATAAGTTTATTGTAAGTTTTTCCTAAAGTGGTAGCGTTCTTCTTCTATAATTATGATTCTTCTTCTCGTTAAAGCTTGATAATTGATATACATTGTTGACTCAAAACTTAATAGCTTAACCTTTCAAGTGAAGTAGTAATATGAGATGGTATCTATTAAAGCTTGATATACATTGTTGGCCCACAACCTAACAGCTTAAGCTTTTAGATAAAGTGGTAATCTAACATGGTATCAGAGCAGGTTACCTGGAGGTCATGGGTTCTAGTCTTGTTGCCAGCGTTTAATGTGTGTTATTTAAAAAATTATTATATTCCCTATAATAGGTGAATTATCATGTCTTTATCTCTCCACGTGCTGTCAAACTGCACGTGCAGAGGAGTGTTAAATCTTGATATACAGTGTTGGCCCACAACCTAACAGCTTAAGCTTTTAGGTAAAGTAGTAATCTAACAATATCAAAGCTAGGTACCAGGAGATCCAGAATTTTACTCTTGTTGCCTGCATTTATTGTGTGGTGTTTAAAAAAAATTATTATATTCCATAAAACAACATCATCATCATCCTAAGTCCCACGAGGTGGGGTTGGCTACATAAATCCTTTTCCACCAATTCAACCAATCAAGAGCATCTTCTTTTTCTACTTTAACATCTATTAAATCCTTCCTCACTACTTCATTTCACGCTATTTTAGGTCTACCCCTACCTTTTTAAATACTAGAAATAATAACTCACTCCTCCTCAAAGGTGCACTACTAGATCTGCATTTTAAATGTCCAATCCATCTAAGTCACCCCTCCTTTATCTTGTCTGCAACCTATGTTATGCTTAGTTTATTGCATATAAGTTCATTCGTTAATTTATCTTTCAATTTTATACCACACATCCACTTTAACATTCGCATTTCAGAAACTTTTACCTTTTGTACTTGTTGTTTCTTAGTTGCCTAACATTCTGACGCATAATGCATGGTTGGTCTTATAGTCATCTTATAGAACTTTCCTTTTAATTTTAAGGGTATTCTATGATCACACGACATGCCTAACACACTCCTTCGTTTTACCCAACCTGCTTTAACTTTATGTATTACAACCTCTTCAATTTCCCCTTCCGCTGACATAATAGATCCAAGATCTCGAAATCTACTAGTACTATTAATTTCTTGATTATCAAGTTTAATCTTCTCTCCACTACTCCCCCTTAAGTTATTGTATTCCTTAGAATTATATAACTATAGTATACGTATTAGAAAAGTGTTTAAAGAGTTCTTGAAAGGAGTGTCAAGCATTAAAAATGCAATTTTAAAACTGTGGACACATTTATGAATTGTCATATGCACATTGGAGAAGTTAAGTGTCAAGAGAGTGTCAATATGAAAATAGAATGGAATTTCTGTATTTCTTGAATAAATTTGTACAAACCAATTTACAATATTTATAATACAATCGGAAGATCTAAATATGGAAATAATCTCCTAAACAAATCTCTCTCAATAATATACAATATATACTTCCCTAAATTACTCCAAGAAATTTGAAGATACTCGGGATTTCTACACTCCCCCTCAAGTTGGATCATAGATATTGATCATATTCAACTTGCAAATGAAATCATCAAAGCTCTGGAGGGCTAGCTCTTTAGTAAAGATGTCTGCAGTTTGTTCCTTGGTAGGTACATAAGTCAGACAGATGGTTCCTTCTTCAACCTTCTCTTTGATAAAATGTTGGTCCACTTCTACATGCTTAGTCCTGTCATGTTGAACTAGATTGAGAGAGATACTGATAGCTGTTTTGTTGTCACAATAGAGTTTGATAAGGAATTTCACCAGGATTTGTAATTCTTCCAAGAGTTTCTGTAACCACAGTCCTTCACATATCCCTTGTACAACTGCTCTGAATTCAATTTCAGCACTGCTTCGAGCCACTACATTATGTTTTTTGCTCATCCAAGTTACCAAATTTCCCCATACAAAGGTGCAATATCCGGTAATAGACCTTCTATCTTCCACTGATCCTGCTCAATCCGCATCTATGAAAATTTCTACTTCCTTGCTTTCACATTTCTTGAAGAAGAGTCTTTTGCCCGGAGAACCCTTGAGATACCTAAGGATCTTATACACAGCATCTAGGTGAGTCTTTTTCAGTGAATGCATGTGTTGACTTACCACACTTACAACAAATGCAATGTCGGGTCTGGTATGCGATAGGTAAATTAATTTACCAACCAATCTTTGATACCTCTCCTTTTCAACTGGTATTCCGCAATCTTCAACCCTCTTTTCTACTTCAAACGGGGTTTCACCAGGTTTGCATCCAAACATGCCAGTTTCGGTTAAGAGATCAAGGATATACTTTCGCTGAGTGACACTGATACCCTTTTTTGATCTAGCAACTTCCATTCCCAAGAAGTACCACATTTATCCCAGGTCTTTAACTTCAAACTCAGCAGCTAGGACTTTCCTTAATCTTTCCATCTCCACTGTATCATCTCTAGTTAGGATTATATCATCAACATACACTATCAGAATTGTTTTCTTACCACTTTCAGAGTGTTGGAAGAACATAGTGCGATTTGATTGCCCTTGTCGATATCCTTGATTCTTTATCACTTTCGCAAATCTGTCGAACCATGCTCTGGGAGATTGCTTGAGTCTATACAAGGACTTCTTGAATTTACATACTCTATTTTCTTCACCTTTCTTACTGAAACCTAGTGGTATCGACATGTAGACTTCTTCTTCTAACTCACCATTTAGAAATGCATTCTTAATGTCGAGTTGCTGTAGTGATCAATCTAAGTTAGTTGCCAAGGACAGGAGGACCCGAACTGTATTCAATTTTGCCACTGGTGCAAATGTCTCTGTGTAGTCAATGTCATAGGTCTGTGTAAACCATTTTGCAATGAGTCTGGCTATATATCGTTCAACTATCCCATCAGCTCTATATTTCACTGTGAAGACCCATTTACAACCAACTGGCTTCTTCCCTCTCGACAAATTCATAACGTCCCAAGTTCCATTCTTTTCCAGAGCCCACATTTCCTCCATGACAACTTCCCTCCATTTAGGAATCTCCAAGGCTTCCTAGATATTCTTTGGAATTTTTATCCTGTCAAGGTTAGAAGTAAAAGCACGATATTCTATAGACAGACTTTTATAAAACATGTATTTTGACCCAGGATATTGAGTACAAAACCTGATTTGTTTTCTGACTGCAATGGGTAAATTAGTGTCATCGGATACAAGCTTATCAGAAGGGAACTCATGACCATCTATTACCTAATCAGGATTGGGCGTTAACTCATGGTTGCTCAGAGCTATCACCGGTTCCAACTCTCTTGGTGTCTTAGGAATGAGATTCTCCCTGTTCTTTGTGTTTGGCTTTCTTGAGTAAACAAGTATTTCTGTGTTGTTTTGTTTTTCAGCGTCTCCCCCTGAGGTTAAGTGATCTTTTGTACATGATAGGTCAAGAAATGATGCAATGGTAAACTCATGAAATGATGCAATGGTAGAATTAGTGTATGGCACAGATTCATCAACAGAGAAATCAAAGAACCGATCTTCACTCCATTTCTCCCCCTAAAGAGAGGGCTTTGGGAAGCAAGGAGTGGTTTCAAAGAGCGTGACATCAAGGCTAACAAACAATTTTTTTGTGACAAGATCATAACATTTGTAGCCTTTCTAAGTAGGTGAATAACCAATAAAAATGCACTTAATGGCACGAGATTCCAATTTATCCCAATTGTGAGCATGAATATGAACAAATGCAGTACATCCCAAGATTTTTAGAGAGAGATTGGAGTGGAGCCGAGAATTGGGAAACCATTCCTGGAGTTTCTGGAGAGGAGTGGCAAAAAAAAAAGAACTCAACTAGGCATTCGATTAATGAGATGTATAGCTGTTAAAATGGCATCACCCCAAAAATATTTTTTCATATTTGTAGCGAACATCAATGCCCGAACTACTTCAAGAATATGCCTATTTTTACATTCAGCAGCCCCATTTTGTTGAGGGGTATCCACATAGGAACTTTGATCAACAATTCCATTTTCTTGAAGATAATGTCCCAAGATATCATTGAAATATTCCATACCATTATTAGTACGAAAATTTGAATGTGAGTTTGGAATTGTATTTGAATCATGGAGCGGAAACTGGTGAAAATAGAACAGACTTCAGTTTTATCTTTTAACAAGTAAACCCAACAAATACGAGTATGATCATCAATAAATGCAACAAACCATCTCATGTGAGTGCGATTAAGAGAGCGTAAGGGCCCCCATAAACCACTGTGAATCATAGTAAAGGGTCTGGATGGTTTGTATGTAGATTTTGGAAAGGAATTACACTGGTGTTTTGCAAGTTCACAAATCTCACACTGAAATTCAGAAGACATTTTATTTGAAAAAATGGAAGGAAATAAATGTCTTAGATATTTGAAAATTTGGATGACCCATCCTAGAATACCATAACAAAATTTCACTATCACTAGAAACAGATGCAGAATCACAAATAGTAGTTTTACATTGTTCACTCACATTAGCCTCCTCAAAGTAGTAGAGTATCTCATATTCCTTAGCACTGTCAATTGTCTTTCCCGATGATAGGTCCTGAAAAACACAATGAGAGGGTAGAAATTTAGAAGAACAATTGGAGTTTTTAGTTAACTAACTAATGGATAGTAAGTTGCAAAATAAATTAGGAACATGAAGAACAGACTCTAGTGTGATGGAGTCAAAGAGTCGGATATTCCCTTTGCCTACGACAAACGAGAGTGATACATCTGCAATTTTAACTTTCAAATTTCCAACATAGGGTGAATATGATGAGAAAAGATGATAAGCATCGGTCATGTGGTCAGTAGCACTAGAATCAATAATCCAAGGAGTTTTGGATTTAGAGGTCATATTCAAAGCTTACAAAAAATTACCTCTTTAAGCAAAAGAACTCGAAGAAATATTTTTGGAAGACGAAGCTCTGTAATAAACTAAATGAGATCTAGTCCGCCAACTGCCTGAACATTTTCTCATCAATCTCAATCTCTCTGTCGGAACCAAAAACGTCAAGGTCTTGCTCCAATCTTTCCTCTTCTTTTTCAATTGCCTCTGCTTCTAGCCCCGCCTCCTCCTCGTTCTTGTTCCTCAAAGGGCTCATGGTAAAGCTCCAAATACACCTCTTCAACATCTTCCTAAGCTTCTGGCGCTTAAGTCTTTGGTACTCCTCGAAGCTCAAACCCTTCAACTCCTCGTCTGACTCTGAATAGTCGCCATGCCTACCCCTGAAATCACGATCGAGATACGCACGGCCCTTGTTCCTACGATGGTCGCCATCGCTGAACTTTCTAGGGCTTGTTCTGAAATCTGGATAGTTGTAGGAGTCCGAACGACGACGATGGCAATTTGAATCTTGGTGATGGGCTCTATAGCCATTGATGGGACTACAGCTATGGCTGTAGTTGGAATAGTCGTCTAAACCCGACAAGTAACGGCGGTTGACTCAGCCGTTATGGTGGTGTCTGGTAGAAGGCAACAAGGGCCTTGGTGATGAAGAGGAATCCATGGAATTCTCAAACCTTGTGGAACTTTGTTGGAGGACCTCGTGAAATTCAGAGGTCATCGAACCTCTACTTTGGCTGGTGATTTCTGCCATTGATAGCTAGGTTTAATCTCCTAACTCTGATACCATGAAATCAAAATGGAATTTCTGTATTTCTTGAACAAATTTGTACAGACCAATTGACAATATTTATAATACAATCGGAAGATCTAAATATGAAAATAATCACCTAAACAAATCTCTCTCAATAATATACAATATATACTTCCCTAAATTACTCCAAGATATTTGAAGATACTTGGTTATAAATAATACATGAAACACATCCCCCTTATAGAAGTGTTGATAACTAAAAACTCTTCTCAAAATCTCAAAAGCTACTAAATTGGAATCCCATACTAACTAAGGATTCTTGTGGTTCTAGAGGATCCAACTACAAAAGGAGGAGGCCAAGGATATTTTCAATCAGATATACAAAACCAGGAGAATCTTGGATCCCCTCTCTCCAAACAACAAAAAAATGTTGAAGAAGATTCTGCAAGATCAAACATGAAAATGTAAAAATAAAATAAATAAAATAAATAAATAAAATAAAAAACAATACAAGAACAAAGGAGAATATGATACTTACAACATGTAATGTTAAATTCTATTTCTTAAATTAAAATCTTAGGAGGATTAAACTTGAATTTATCTAAATTTTGAAGAAAAATTTTAATTCTTATTTTACATAGAACCGTAATATAATTATGTACTGCTAGTCTACAAACATTTTAGACCAATTAATAATAGCTTATAGTAAATACTTATTTTTTATTTAATATTAATAATATCATTACTTAAAATCACATTCTTCTTAAAATTAAGTTTAAAGACACACACACACACAAAATATATATATGAAGATATTAATGAAAAAATTTTATCATATTTTAAAAAAAAAAATAGAGCAATATAAATCTAATTTTGATCAAGTATGCAAATTTTAGCCTATTAAAATAGATATGTAGATGCAGTGTTATAAAATACAGGTGCACACCTAATAGGTTTGTTATGTGATAGGCATGTGAAAGATATTTTTAAAAAGTCAGCAATATTTATTGGTCTAAAAGGATGTATTTTGACAAAGTATTTAACCATTTTGTATATTTAAAAAAAATTTATGTGTTTAATTTTATAAGATGAATGTGCGTTGCACATAAAATTATTAATATATCAAAAAAAATAAAAAATATATGGATTTTTTGTAAAAATATACATTTCATATAAGAACAATATTAAATTTTGGATGAAAGACGATAACCTTTCCTAAGGTTTGGTGAAAAGATGCGAACCTCCCCTATGTTTTAAAAATTCCAAGGACACACTCCCCCCCTAAGATTTGGAAAAAAAAAAAAAAAAACATAGACCTTCCCAAGGTTTCAGAATTTTCACAAACCTCCGTTGAGGTTTGTTAAAAAGACATAGACCTCCCTTGTATCGGACAAAAAGACAAGTTAGGAGTATAAAAACGTCAATGGAGGTCTTTGAATTTTTTTTTTACCAAATCTCTAGGATGTTTGTCTCTTTGTCAAATCTCGAGGGAGACTTGTGAAATTTTTGAAACCTTAGGGTAGGTCTGTGTCTTTTTGTCAAGCCTCAAAAGAGATTAGTATCTTTTGCCCTTAAGTTTTGTGTTAGGGGCGTTCAATTTACTAAATATTGAAATAATATTCAATTTACATACTAAAGTGGTACAAGAAGGCTTATAAGCATAATTCAATGTTTATTTACACAATTCCTATATGCAACAGCATTTAATTTTTTATATAAAATGTAATTTTCTAACTAAAATCTTTGGAACTGCTACTTTTTTCCTAGTTAATCATCAATCAATGAGTTTGTTTTACTTTTAAAAATTAATTAACCTTTGTTATTTGGAGAGTACATCAAGGTTTATCATTTTATTCCCAATATTTATCTTTTGAGAAGTTAGGTTGTTGCTCATCCAAATGATATTTGTCATTTGATAATGGTTTTGAAATATGTTAGATGGTTCGCCTATTCTACATTTTTCTTATTTAATATTTATGGAGTAGAGCTTTTTAAGGTTCAAACCACAAATTTCTTAAAATAAATTTTTTAAATACATTTTTTTAAAAGACGATTGTGTCTAAGGAACTTTGGACACTCGATTAATCCACTGGGATAATGGGTCTGCCCCTATACCTTTCTCAACTTAAATACCAAGATATTATCTCAAATGGAAAACTGTAGCCACCAAGATGCGAACCCTTCTCTACTTAAATACAATTTTACCTAATTTTATCTTACTTTTAAAAGATATTGATAATTTCATTACAAAACAATTTCCATTATTCATACTTTTGTATATGAGTATGCATGCACGCTTATAGTTGTCTACTAACAACAATAGAAAATTAAAGGGAAAAAAAAATTCAAAAAGCACATAAATGTGCGATCCTCTGTCTAGCCATAATTCATAACAGATAGCTCAGAAAAATAAGATCCAACCCAACATAGCCTTTATTTTCCTGCCTTAAACCAGTGGTTTTAAAAAGAGAAATGCCACCAAGCACAACACAGCTGAGAACACTAGCAATGTAGGCCAAAAAATTGAGATAGCATTAGCATCGCCAATACACACAAAAGAACTTATGAAGGCATAAAACATAGATGAGGCCAAAAATCTGGGTGTAAAGTACCAGATGTGCAGCCATATAGATCATTTCAATATGCAACTAAGAAATAAGGGTCTTTATGCTACAACCAAATATATTTTCTTATAACTTTCTTCATTATCATCCAGGAATTTATCCTCCCAGTAGGAAAAGATATTCCTTAACAAGGGTAACTGAGATATACCATAATTAATTTTTCCCAAATTTCACGGAAATGAACGAATTATGACAGTCAATTTTCAACCAACTATTTTCTATCGAAAGTTCACACTATTCCAATGCAGAAGTACTCCTACAAAAAATTCATGCCAAAAAATATAAATTTGGTACAGATTGATTTTTACCCCTGCTCGACGAGTCTTCACTTTATCTCTGGTTGAAATTTTAAAAAAAGTTATTTAAAGTTGCAATTAACTTTCTTTCAAAGAATAAATTTATTATAGAAACAAATAATGCCCAAAAATATAACCAAATACAAATTTACGTAATTAAGGACAAATTACAGAAAGAAAAAGGCTATTTCTCAATCTCTAGCTAACTGAAAACGGAAAACTATACACAAAATATGAAACTAACGAAAAATCTAAAAGTACGAAACGATAAAACGATACGAACTAAAGAAACTACTGCCAAAAACATAATATCAAGATCGCCTGAACAAACCGAAATTCTCAACATAAAATATCTAAATTTCAAACCATTAATTCAATTAAAAACTAAAACAAACAAAAAGAAAATAAGCAGCACCTTGAGTCGCCGGAAATCCAACGAAGCTGTGAACCTCCTGAGATCGGATCAGACAGGAGAAAGAGCGGCTGACAGCCACTCCCTATCTCTCTCCGTCTCCCCCGCGCGCTGCTCGCTCCCTGAACACCCCCGCTCTCCCTCTATCTACAACCTAAGCTTCAACTTTCTCATCCATACACGAGAGAGAGATCTTCATCCTCTCTCTCTCCTCTTTCTCTAGAATATAGAACTCACTCACACACACTCTCTCTCTCCGTCTCTCTCTCACACACACTCTCTCCTCTTTCTCAAGAATATAAAATTAGAAATACGACGCTTTAGAGTGAGAGAGAGAGAGACAGAGAATGTGGGTGTGTGTGTTTTTCATTTAACTTGTTAGGCGTTTTTAAACCCATTTCTCCCTTTGCAGACGTTTCTTCCCACTTTGAATTCACTGCCCCCCCAATCCCATTGTAAATGCCGGGTTTTGACCAGTCCTCTGTCTCTCTCTCTCAGTGTGACATGGCAATGAGGGAACCGGGCCACTTGTTCATCCACGTGCCCCTTCCCCACTTCTGCCACATCAACTGTTCGTTCCATGTCTACAATCCCACCTGGCCTTGTTTTCTTTTACTTTTTTTTTTTTTTTTTTTTGCACCTTTTTCATTGGAGAAAATGTCATTTTAGAATTTGTCCCTCTTTAATTCTTTTTGGACAGTTAAACCTTTAAAATATATGAAAAATCCATGCCTCTTAAAGTTGCTCTAATTCACCTATCTTCTTCTTTTAAAAAGTCAAGTAAATTTGTTGTTATATTTTAGATTTTAAACCGTGTTGCATTAATTATTCATTTAATAAGTTATTCAGAGTTCGAATTTATTAACGCTTACACATTAAGATTTTGATAATAACTCAATTTAAGTGCGAATATAGAAAGAGAAGTTAAAAAAGATAAAGAAACATTTATTATAGTCATTATTGGACTCATAGGGGATAAGAACTCTATATTAGTCTATTTTTAATTAATGTATTAATTTGTGTATCTATATTTAAAAGGTGAGAATATTTTATATGGTAATCTTGTGACCTAACCAGTTTCATAATAACATCTGTCTTTAAAGATTATTCATTTGAAATGTACATTTTTATCAAAAAATTTTATAGTTAAACTATTCTTAAGATTCAAAAATATATTTTATGACAGTCCTGTGATGATAAGTTCTATGAGAAATATAATACTCTTACAAACATATGATAAGTTTTATAAAGAATATAATACTATTACAAACATATTTATTTAAAATTTACTCTCTACAGTCTCCCTTAGTAGATTGAACTATCACTTTGATTTCTATCTTATATACATCAACCCTTCGATGCTTCTTCCCTATTTCCCAACTCGGACTTATCATTTTGAATTAAATTTGGGTCCATACTTTTATGTTTGATAAATGCTTGAGATAAGATCTTCTACTTCAAACTATATTAAGAGGGATAAAATTTATACTAGACAAGGAAAAATGTGAACTTATCAATTTCTTTTCCATATTACTACTAGGAGTTGTGAAACATCCCATAAAAAGTCCTCATTGTAATTGTAACCGTTTTAAGGTAAATTTGTGGTAGAGAAGATATATTAACTTAGGAATTAAGTGGGAACATGTCATCACTATATTTTAGGAAATAGGGAGATCTAAAAATTAAAAATTCGATCCTAAGTCGGTGTTGTTTATAGTCTTGCAACATATTTGTCATATAGGAAAAAATACAGAAAGCTACTTCGTAGTAATCGATTATACTAATTGAAATGTGTAAGTTATATATTTGTTATCTTAAATTCCAAATAATATAATAGCCTTCAACTTTATGCCGGTACAATATTCTTAAATTGCTTGGACACTACATCCATTAAAGGGTGACATGAATATCCGTGAAAAGTAGTAGAAACATTACAGAAGATTGTAAAATCTAAACGACATACATTAGGTGTTATTGCCCTTCCTTAATGAATAGCCTATCAAAACATCCTCGATAAAATCATCGATATAGTTTTTTTTTTTTTTTCAGGAATGTGTATATTAATATGGAGTGTTAATTTAGATTTTAAAGGGGAGATATCATATCATGAGAATGTTAGTTAATTATCTACGCGACAAACAAGAATTTGTTGACTCAATTAAAATAACTTAAGTACTTTATTATGATTTGTAGTTCGGTTAATATGGCATGGTAGTCAAAGTGTGCATCCGTGTGGAGAAGAAAAGAAAATATTAATATCAATAAAAGAAATAAACACACGGCATGAATCAATGATAAATGAAAAGTAATTAATTGTAATTATAATTTAAACATGGCAAACTTACAACAAGATTGAAGATAACATTTGATCTTGAAATTTTTCAAGTTGTCAACTACTAGGGATTTTTATACATAATTTATAAAGATGGTTGGAATGAGAATAGGATTGTTTTTGCAAACTTGTAAGGACTTGCCTTTATTCTTGAAGATTTCTTCTTTTATAATTGAGGAGAGTTTGACTTGAAAATCCTTTAGTTGAATTTTATTTATAACTAGCAAGACCATTTTTATTTAGAAAAGCAAATCTCACTTAATTTCACATTTTATTTTATTAAAATTCGTGAAACGTAAAAACATGTTGTTATAATTGCTATTTGCATAATTTGCGCCAATACCAAAGTTGTTATCTTTTCTTTCCTATGAGCACTAATTTATTTCTAAGACGATCATTTGAGAATATAATATAATACACACATATACAAGTATACTATTTCACAAAATTTGGACAATTTTTCAATTATCACTTTTTTAACCAAATATTTTAGATAATGCATTTTGTATTCACATATTTATGTTTAAATTTAGATATTAACATAAGAGCACAGATCATTTAAAAAGAATGCACGTTTCGTCTCATCACCAAATTGCATTGTAGACATCCTATTTCGCCCTACTATTATATATCAAAATTTAGAGCATTTTACCCTTTTTTAAATTTCAATTTTGGGCATAATTAGGTTGATTTTGTGTAGGTGTTGTCTAAGATCTTTTCCTAGACACGATCTCTCATTTCATCTCACTCATCCTCACCATTCGGTTCAAGTTGCATTGTAGTAACCCGAAAAAAATAATTAATTAATTATTAAATTAAATTAATTAAATCAAATAATATGATAGTTATATATATATATATAATATGAATATAATATAATATTATTATTAAGATACATATACATGAATCTTCCTAAAGGAAGATTCAAAAGGAGAATTTGCAATTGAAGGAACGGAATGCGCCCCACTTCGAATTGAATTCTCTCCCTCCTCACGTCTCCGTCTCTTGCCTCTCTTTCTCTCCTCAATTTTCTTGGTCAAACGTACGCCGATTGGAGAATGGAAAATACCCTTTGGTTCCATTCTACGCCACCAATATTTTCACTGGAGTGGATTTGTGGTTAGGGCGTCGTAGGTACCACTCCTGGGATAAGGTAATCTCTCTCTCTCCCCTCAATTTTTCATTAAATTATTAGTCAAATTGACGATCGGACACCACCACAAGGTCCTAAGTTCGATTCTCATCATGTTAGTCGGAGCAGATTTTTGATTTGGAGATTCTAGGCACCACTAAAAGGCTAAGGTGAGGAGTAAAAATTATGTAAATTATTTTAGAAATTCAACTGGTTAAATTATAATAGGTGATTATTAAATTGAAGTATTTGATTATATTAGATTTTTGGGATTAAGTTAAATTATAGGGAAATGATTAAATGAAATTGTTGGGGAATATTCTGGAATTAGATTAAATTGCGAGGATATGATCATAATGGTATTTTTAATATGTTAGAAATTAAATTTAAATATGGGAAGCAGATCAAACCCGCATTTTTAGAATTTAACGGGTTAATGAGAGCATGTGAGCCTAGAAAATGTTAAAAATAATTCTAATTATGGGGTTGAGTTGATTGAACTGAGGAAAAATGTGATTTAAGGGTTTTGAGTTTCAAATGTCGTGAGCATGAATTAAAGGTTGTTAGCGGGTCTATCAGTAAGCTAGGTAAAGGGAATAAATTATAACAATTATTTTTGAAATTACTAGTTGAGTAAATATGTGAAAATGAAATTATGATATTTTCCCTGTGAATATTGTATTGTGAATACTAGATGAAATTGTGTGGCATGAGGAATGTAAATATTATTTTATATATATACTGAAATGTTTTATGCAGAAAAAAAATAAGGGAAACCCAGTTATGTTTATATATTGAATTGTGATGATATGAGATTTGAAATAATGAAAATGATGAATTGTCATATACCAATGTGTATTTTACTTGAAAGGGATGGAATATGAAATGTATGTATAGAAACGTTTTTTTATGATAAACGAGAAAATAAGAAATATTGATATGTTTTATCGAAAAATGTTGAAATACGTGAAATGAGATATATAATATCATGAGAATGACATGTGTACTGAAATGATAAGAATGAGATAGAAAATGATGAGAATATTACTGATGTGATGAGATGAACGAATATACTGAAATGTGAATACTGAATTGTGAATATTGAAATTTGAATATGGAAATTTATGTTATGAAGTTTGTACTAATGTCGATGGAGGAGGTATGCTCAGTACGAAAATTGTGTTTCGAAGTTTGTACTGATGCCTGTGGGGGAGGTATGCTCAGTACGAAAATTATGTTATGAAGTTTGTACTGAAGCCGGTGGGGGATATATGCTCAGTACGAAAATTGTGTTATGAAGTTTTTACTAATGGTGGTAGGGGAGGTATGCTTAGTACGGAAATTGGATTATGAAGTTTGTACTGATGTCGATAGGGAGGAATGCTCGGTATGGAAAGTAAGTAGGCATTGAGAGTTGAAATTATGTAAAACGTTAATGAGGAATAAAAGAGTGAGAATTTAATTACATAAATAATTAGGACGAAATAGAACTCTCCCTTGATGGCTTACTAAGTAAGGTGAGTGTCTTGATAAGCATCAATTATAGCTGCACCCGAACTATTCGGGCGAGGTTACAAACGAAATCAGAGCAGAGGGGCATTACATGTATGGGCGTGTAATCTCCCCTATCCTCAAGAACTTTCGCTGATAAATATTGGTTGCGTGTGTATGAGTTTGAGAAATGGAATTGAAGCTTATAAAAGATTATGTTATATATCTATATGATTATGAGTTCATATCTACATATCTTCTCAGATGATATAATCACTTGAGTGAGTATACTATTTCATAACTAAACTCATACTGTCACATACTGTAAATAATTTATTCCAACTTATCAAGAGGTGTGTTACTAAAAATATCTAAACATTTCAGGAAACTGTGACAGTCCAGTAGATAAAGCTCCGAGATAGAGGGGAGCTGATACCCTAGTAGACGGGGTAAGTGTTTTGTGTTGGGGATATATTTGTGTAATCCCCTAGGGTACGTTATGGATTTTTGGGATATGTATGGATGTATAGAACTCTGGTTATTTGTATTATGGATAGTTTGTAAATACAGACTTCCGCTGTTAGGTTTGTTTGTATGAGATAGACAGTTTACCCAGTACCCATTTCAGGTCAGGTTATGTTAGAATGGTATCAGAGTTTTTGACATGGCAAATGTTTGATTAATATTTATTATTTATTGGAGACGAAAATGAAAAAAAAAATGGTATGAAAATCGGGGCGTCACATGCATGCATTAGAATATTTTACAAAAATTCATGTTTTTCTTTAATACAATTTAAAAAAAAAGAAGAAGATAAATACATGACAAAAAGAGAGAAAAAAAAAGGGGGGGGGGTCTTCAGCAGCTTTGGCTTCGTTGGGTCAGCCTCCCAATTTCCTGCACTTGCCCAGACACACACACACACACAAAACCCTAAGTTAGTGGCAGACCATCAAAAGGCGCAAATTTTGAGCATGTTTTACATTTGAGTCTATAATGGACCTGGGTTTCATTAAAAACCCAAATTTTGGGTCTATGTTGCACCCAGGGCCACTGTGGGTCTGTTTCAGCATTAAGCCCATGCTGGGCTTGTTCGAGATTGGAGGCTCATAGTGGGCCTTGGCCTAGATTAAGCCCTAGCCGCATAAGGGTTTAAATAAGTATTATATTAATTATTTTGAAAAAAAAAAGAAGAAGAAGAAGAAGTAAGAATCATGTTTAAGGTAGCTCACTATAGCCTGCTCCCTCTTCTCTCCCCTTCAAAACAAAATTTAATGTTTCCCATCCACTCCCCCCTTTGTAGTCATATAAATGAACAGGCTCTTCTTGGCCCCTACCCCTTCCCTCAATAATTGAAGGGCCAATCAAGGCCCTTCCCTCCCTTCTTTTACCTATAAATAACAACCCTCATAAAAGAGAGGGGCGCCGAAATTTGAACTTTCATACATAAGTGAGAGACCCTAAGAGTGAAGATAAAGAGAGTGAGGCTAGAGATATAGAGGAAAAGGCATAACTCTACCGAAAAAAGAGTAAGGAAAAGCATAGGCTTCTTAGGGCTAGAGGAAAAGCAAAGTTGTTGAGGGAAGAGAAAGAAGTAGATAAGGAAAGAATGAGTAGAAAATGAAAAAAAAAAAAAAAAGAAGCAAAGGAGAAAAAAAAAAAAAAGCTGGATCAAAGGAGGAGGAGTTAGGACTGAACATAAGTTCCCCCCCCCCCCCTCCCCAATCTTTCTCTGGATTATTAAGATGTTTTTTTTTTTTTTTTTTACTGGTTTCTCCTTATCATGCCCTAGTCTTACTTTATTTATGAGAACCCCAAATCCCCATCACATAACCTAAGTGTCTCTCCCCAAGGCCCTGTCAAAATTATCAAGAAGTAGCCAAAATAAACAAATAAAAACTCTTAGACAAAGCCCAATAGTGTAGCGACCTCAATTTTTCCTTAACATAAAATGAACATAATAAATAAATGGTCAACTCGAACCAGCGAATAACAGGGACACCTGTCAATCACAGCGAAAACCTAAGCAGCAGTAAAATAAAATCTCAATCACTCAACCATGAAACATAATACCAGAATTATTTACATTCCCAAAATACTGTATTTATTTACAGTCTTCCAAAAAGACAAAATAACACTAGGATCGTACAACAAAAATCTCCTGATCCTAGTTCAATGCTTACCCTTCAGATAGGGAAGCTAAACCCACTCAACGGTGGCCCTGACCCGCCTGTCCCTCTGGGTTTCCTGAAAATCATTTAATATTCGGGGGTGAGATACTTCTCAGTAAGGGAAAATAAACTAAATACAACTGTGTGGTAACATGAACATTTAATGCAATTATACATATACAGTATATTGCGTGCATCTGTAAACATTCATCATAAAATACTATATTCTCATAAACTTTCATATTTATTAATAAAACATAACATACATAAACATTTATTATAACTGATAATACTGAAAATATACTCACAATGAATAGCTAATTGGTGTCATGTATTACCCCCCATGACGGGTTGTGCAGCCCAAAGGCGGGACCCGACAATGGTTGGCCGACCACTGCCAAGTCAAATATGTCTCTAAGTACGATGAGCCCGCCACACCCTGGTTCGGACTGCCAAGTGGACGTCCACACTCTACTGAAAGCCACATCGACTATCCATCTCTCATTCCCTCGTGGGATGGTTAGCAATAATCTGATCATAATCATCTGATCTATAAGCTACGGTACCGAGCTCTTGGAACTGAACTAAACCAACATCTAGATTCTGATAACATATAATACATGATGTAATAGTGGCTTCATGCTGATCATTTTCATAAATACGACCTCGCGCCGAAATCATAAATATGGCCTTGCGTCAAAAACATAAATATGGCCTCGTACCGAAAACATAAATACGGTCTCGTGCCGATAACATAAATACGACCTCGTGTTGATAACGTAAACACGGCCTTGTGCCGATAACATAAACACGGTCTCGTTCTGATAACATAAATATGGCCTCATGCCAGAATCATTTCAGGTATATACATTCTGAAAATAAATCATTTATCATATATTCGTCAAAATCATCACAACATAACTCATCTTTTCATAATACTTGAAAAACATGCTTTACTCGTAAAATCGTTCTTATTATATTACATTTCACATAAAATAATATTCATGCCACACATGTGTTGTTTAAAGTCATACTTTATATTCTCAAATCTTGATTTTCTGGCATCTCGTACATACATATACATTTTATCATCATAGCAGTATTTTCCCAATCATACATTTCATTCGTAATAAACAAATATAACATATGCTTTTATGAAAATAGATTTACTCATAATTAATAACAATTTGCATGGAAAATAATTGCTTTAATTTATTCCCTTACTTGGCTACTGAGAAAGCCCCTAAAATATCCTAACTTGACTCCCGTAGGATTTCCCGATCAATACCCTAAAACTGAAAATCCCTAGTATTAAACCTCAGTATTTTCATACGTACATCATTTCCTATAACTATCACAATACCAAATTTGACTTAAAAAACTTTACCTCAACTCAGGGATGATTTCCAACTTCGTTTCCCCAACGATCCGCTTCGGCAAACTTATAGAGAACTTCGCTAGGAGCATCATGGTAGCCTTAAATCTTCGATCCGGCGATTGGCGGGGCCAAAATCGAAGAGAGAGAAAGAGAGAGCCGAAGAGGAGACAGAGGAAGAAGAGTTGGCTTCTTTTGTAAGTTAAAAATCGGATTTTTCATATTTATAGAGCAGAGGATTCGTCGACGAGCCATGTCATTCGTCGACGAGTCCTTCACAAATTTCATCGATGAAATTCAGTCGGCTCAAAACCCCCCTCTTGGTATTTTCTCGTCGACGAATCCTTGTATTCGTCGACGAATTTTCTACTAAACTCATCGACGAACCCCTATATTCGTCGACGAATCCAGACAATCTATTTAAAATTATTTTATCCCCTAAATGCAATGTCGTCCATGAATGCGTAGCGTTCGTCGACAAAGTCTACGGCCTCCAATAGAAATTCAGTAAAGTTCTTGATCAGACCCCAAACCCAAGGCAGAAACTAAACTCAAAACTCGAAACCCCCAGGTTGGAGCCAAAAATCCCCAAGCAGACTCGAAGATTAGAACCTAAAACCTATCCCAAAATCCTTTAGAATCCTTAGAATCTTAGAACCCAAATTTGTGCTCCAAAATCCTCAAATAGAGCTCCAAAAATTGGAGCAAAAACCTTACAAAGTTTCACAAATTCCCCAAAATAGACCCGATCCCAAATACTCTAACTCGAATATCCTTACCCAAATACTCAAATTCAGGTCAACTTGACCGGAATCCGAGTCAACCTAACCCAGGTCTAACTCAATTACCCAACCCAGGTCAACCTTAACCTGGGTCAACTGACAAAACCATCTAGACCTAAGCCCATCCCCCATAGCCTAACCTACCTTAGACTTGGCCTAGCCTATGACCAACTTAAAACCCCAATTAACAACCTAAGCCCAATCCCAACCCATATCCTAAACCTACCTAGCCTAAACCCAAAAACACCTATAAGCTCAAACACACATGATCCATTTAGGCCTGACCCACCAACCCAAGCCTATAGCCCCCATCCTAGCTGACCTAAGCCCACTACCCAAATAACCCAGGCCCCAATATTTGCGGCCCAAACTCAAACCCTAAACATAAAGCCCAATTGGGTCATGCTATACCTAAGCCCAAAACCCTTACGACCTAATTGGGCCTCACCCACCAACCCAAACCCTAACTGACCCAACCAAGCCAAGCTAGGCTTGGCCCAACCTAACACCAAATTAAAAAACAACTAGCTCAAACTAGGCCTAGCCTAAATTAACCCAAACCTAACCTTGACCTTGACCTAACCTAGCCCAACCCTAAACCAAACCTTACCTAAGCCACCAACCTGACCCGCCTTAAACCTAACCTAACCCGACCTAATCGAATCCTTACCTTAACTTAACCTAGGTTAATACCAAGGTTAATTAAGACCCTAGCTTTCCCCTAGTTTGGATCTTATGAAAATCCTAGAAAACATTTAGAAAAACATCAAAATATCTTAGAAAATCACAAAAAGAATAGGAAAATATAAAGATCAGGGAGAAAAGAGATTTATCTGAGGGGAAGCTCTAGATTTGGCCTTGAATTTGGTTAAGGAGGCTAGGTAGAGAGCTCAAAGCTTTCTACCTTTGAGGTTTTCTAACCATCCCAGAGACAAAAACAAATAGAGGGGGTTAGAAGGAGAGTTAGGGAAAGATTATAAAGGAGAAATTGAATCGAGTGAGAGAAAAAGTAGGTTCTTATCTAGGGTTTGCAATGGTGTGGCTAAGATGAGAGAGTAAGAGCCGAGAAAGAAGAGAGGGATGAGAAAGAGATAGATGAGTGAGGAGGGAGATGAGAGAAAGAACAAAGGTAAGAGAAAGGACTGTAGTGAGAGAAAGGGCCGAGAAAGGAGTGAGAGAGAGAGAGAGAGAGAGACAGAGTAAAGGAAAGAGAGGTGAATACGGATGAGAGAGAAAAAGAGAGAGAGCAAAATGGAGATTAGAGAGGCAATAGAGAGAAGAAGAAGAAGAAGAAGAAGAATTGAGAACAAAAGAAAAAGAAAAGGAAAGGAAAAAAGGTTTTAATTCAAAAAACAAAAGTAGTCGTAGTGGGCCTATCACACATTGGAGAATGGCACATCTTGGACCACATCTGTTGGGTGTCGTTTCCCACCTCCCTTCTCCTTGAACTGAGTCAACCTAGGATTGGCTTGTTGACCTACCCCAATTTTACTTAATTGAGCTTCCCTGAACCACCACTTTTTAAAATTAGTAACAAAATTAGAAAATTATTTTTAAGTCATTTTAAACTCAAGAAAAAATGAGAAAAATCACACATAATTAGGAAAAATAAATAAATGAATTACTTGAGTCCTTTGGACTCAGGGACAAAAATGGAAAAAAAATATCAAAAATAAATAAATTTGAAAGGAATTCCCTAAAAATTGAGAAAATTTGTAGAAAAATATTGAAAAATTCTAGAAAACTCAAGATTTTTTTTTTTGAAAAAAAAAAATTTGGAATGTTTTTGGAGTTCATTTTCACTTAAATTTGATGCATTGCATGATCGTTTTACCTATTTCATATTTGTATGTATCATGTTTTGTGTGCATGTGTGCAACCCGATAATAAAACAAATGGTAAAGAGGTGTTTTAGACCTCACATATAATAGTTTTGAGAGGGTTTATCTAATATTACCTCCAAAGTAAGACCCCCCTCCCTTGGAGGTCTTATTAGATGTTCCTAAAATCTCACTTGATTTTGCATTATTTCTTAAAATTTCAATGTATGCTGGATTGTTTAGGAGTTAATTAAGGATCATTTGATTCGATTTGAGCTAATTCATGGTTTCTCCGTTCGTAGAACGAGTGCATAGAAGGTATTAATATCTTTCCCTCACATAACTGTACTTTCAATCCCAACTCTAGTAAGAGTAGACTAAAACTACTGGTTCCTTGACCTTAGAATTAATTTAGAGACCAATTAACGAGTAGTAATTAGGTGAACTAACTGTACCTAGATAAATAATAAGTTAGTAGTGACTTTGTTGAACCATCAATACTATCATCACCCCTCGCCGTTCTAAACTCTTCTCAGGGACACTGTAACATGCATGCTACTCGTAGCAAACTATTTTAATTCTTCTTTCTAAATTCCTAATATGCCATCAATTGATCAATATTTATTTTAGGAAAGGAAAATATGACAAATGCAATAGTAAAACTTATAATATTTAGTTTCCTATCAGAATAGTAAAACTCTTCTCATCCCAACTTTAAAGTAGGAAGACAAATTTTCATTTAAAAAAATAAAATTTATAATATTGTTTTGCTTTTTGTTTATTAAACGTCAAAAAAAGCTTGCAACATGTGATCATAATTATATTGCTATTTGCATATGCAATTAACAAAGTAACTATCATTTCTTTTGTATGAACCTCTAATTTTAAAAGAATCTTTAAGATACACGCACATACATATGCTATTAATTAAAAAAAAATCTTGATTATTTTTAATCCAATGTACAAAATAAAAATAAAAAATTACACTCACATGTTCATGTTCAACTTAAATATTCAACATAAGAGTATATAAAAATATATGTTTGATCAGCATGATGATTGTGCCCCAGCTGGAAGAAATCTATTTTAATTATGTACTTCTAAATGCCTAACATATGATAAATTATAGGATACGTTTCTTTAAGAAAAACGACAAAGGAGATAAATACGCACAATAATAAACTATTAAAACTTAATTTCCTATAAAAACTGTAAAAATGTTTTCATTCTTATTGTGAATTATGACTAACATACTGAGTGGATAACATGCACAAAGGGAAAGCATGAAGGGAATCAAGTAGCAGCAGGGGAAACCGTTGACGGTTTGGCTCTAATCGTCGACGGTTTGGAACCGTAGACAATTTGGAGTAGGATTTTCAGACAATTGCATTTTGTTTGAAACCGTCAACGATTTGGCTCGGGACACCTAGCGCAGATTTCAAATTTTGAGCAATGGACATTAATATGGTTGAGATTTGGAGGGAAAACCTTCGAGAACTCTATTTATGTCTTATTGCATTTATTTAGAGTAAGATGGTTGTAAGAAAAGAGAGGATTGTATTGTTCTTATAATTTACACAAGAAGATAGTGAATTCTTGTCGTTTGCTCCCATGGATGTAGGCATATATTGTTGAACCACGTAATTCCTTATGTCTTTGTGATTGTTATTGCTTTCATTTATTTGCTGTGGTTGTGAAATATTCTGTATTTTCACCATTAGAGTGTTGCAATGTGTGTTTGATTCTTTACGTATAAATATACATTTCTGCTATGCATATTTGGGGGTTTTATACAACAAATTCAACTTGTATCTAACAAGATTAACTTTTTTTGAGAAAAAAGTAAAAGTTGCATTGTTTTTATTTTTTGTTTCATTGAAGTTCGAGATTGTTGGATATGTGGCTTATATTGAGTGGAATGCATTCACCAGGAAGGGGTTGCAGGAAGAAACCGTTGACTATTGGGTCGATGGTATGATTAACGGTTTCTATCAACAGTTTGCTCGGTGCAGATCACCGATTTTAAATCAGAAGATCAGTAGATTGAGAGATTTCAGAATACTTTCCTCTAGGAATTGCTACAAGATTGTTTTAGATACAGTCTAAGTAT
Organism: Malania oleifera; assembly: GCF_029873635.1. Classification (NCBI taxonomy): domain Eukaryota; kingdom Viridiplantae; phylum Streptophyta; class Magnoliopsida; order Santalales; family Ximeniaceae; genus Malania; species Malania oleifera. The sequence continues at coordinate 98,034,726 of NC_080423.1, forward strand.
TCTGTATGTATAGGGTTGATATATAAACTATATATATAACCCTTGATGTAAGGTTGACGATTTGATAGTGAAAATCAGTCCTTTGCTCTTATAGAGGTAGGCACATTGTCGAACCACGTAATTTCTTGTGTCATGTGTTCTTATTGTTTTATTTTATTCTTTTTGATTGATTATTTTCGTATGTTCAGCATTGGTTGCTTGTTCCAAATTCGATTTGTTGGCTTCTACTGCGCATTGGCTCTGCACAACAAAGGCATATTACAATATGTAACTATAATTGTTGTTTACATGGTTAGCATTACTAAAATTGATTGCATTTTTTTTAATCTTTTCTATGAAATCAAATTCTAATAAAAGAATGTCTTTAGATATAAACACATGTATGCATGTACGCGTACCCATACACGTATACAAATATTGCTAATATGAAGAATTCTAGACAATTTTCAATCATTTTTTCAAACCAAATATTCCCAAAAAAATATCTTCAGCATCGGCATGTTCATGTTCCATGTCAAATATTTGACATAAGACTATACACATAATTTACATTATTTTTTTTCAAAACGAACACACATCTCATCATCAAATTGTGTGCTACTATTGAAAACAATCTATTTTAATTTTTAACAAGACAAAGATAACATCATGTTTGATTTACGGAATGAAATGAAATTCAAATGAAATAAAAAAAAATTGAATGAACATAATGAAAAGATCAAGTGATAAATTTGATTCGTTCCAATTAATATTACATTCTATTTTTATATACCAAACATACAATTATAGTAAAATTAATGAAAATTATAAAAAAATAATTCGCATCCAACATTTTACCAATTATGTGTATGTGTATCATAAATATCATGCTAGGTTTACCCAATTTAATATCTTATCATCCAAATAACATTGTCATAGGTCACGGTCATGTTGCCATCTCACCATTTTGCTTTAGCACTGTTACTAAAGTTATATATGCTAAATTATTTTGGTTGTTTATACTCCATAATTTAGCAATTAAATTATTTTATTTTGGGATACACTCATATTTTTAAAATTATGAATTTTAACAATTTTTAAGTGAAAAAAATAATTACAGCTTCAAAATTCAATTTTAAACAGGTTGAGTTCAGTCTACTTCTATTTATAAGTAGGTGTATGCATAAAATATAACCCTAACTCAACCAATTAATTAGCAATGGAGCAGAGTTATGGTCTCTTACTAGTGTTGTTCAATTCTATAAAGAGTTGAAATATTAGAATATTTGTATTGAAAGCAACTCGGAATTGGTGATGGGATGAATCATATATGGAATTTGTTCCCCCCAATACTTATGGGACTTTTGGGAATTATTAGAAGAGGAGTTACAAGGTCTTCATTTCTCTATAAAGCACCAATTTAAAAAAAGTGTGATAGATTTCTTGACTTGTCAAGGCGAGGGAGGCAAGACGAGAAAATATTTTGCAAGTAATGTACTGCCAAATAAAATGAAAGGTCTCATTCGTATGGATAAGGTGAGTATTTCACGCCTTCGTCTTTAATTAACATCATTTGGTTTTCCTCAACTTTTTGTTTTTGTTTTTGTTTGATTTGTTTAGTTTTGATTCCTATAATCATGTTTAGATTGATTTATTTGGATTATTGTATTGATTTTTTTTTTAATTGGTTTTGATTAGGGGTGGCAAACGGGTTCACGAGCTGGGTTCGAACGAGTTGTAAATGGCTCGAGTCATAAGCGAGTCGGGTCGTAAACGGGTTGAGATTAAATGGGTTGCAATTGTGTAAATCCTAACATTAAATGGGCGGGTCATGAGTTACCCATTTAAAAATATAATTTATTTATTTTAAAAGTGTTTAAACATTTCATATTGAAAAAAAAAAAAACATTGGGTTGATATGAAGAACACAACCATACCAAATCAAATCAAATCAAGCAGCTGACAAACCTTAACCACAATCTCATTCCCCGCCCAGTCGGACCCCCACTCGCTCCTCTTCATCTTCCCGTAAATCCTCACCCGCCGATTCCACACTCTCCGCACCGAGCACTGTCCGGAGCACCTGAACGATGCCCTTATCATCGCAGGATATCGACCCTTCACAGATCAGACGGTCAATTTCCTCCCACATCCGGTTCCTTGTCCGGGGAGGCCTTGTCCTTGACATCCTGGGGCACCATGGACCAGAGCTTGTCGATGTTGAGATGGGGTAGTAGAACTTGTTCCGGAGCTTGTGGAAGTACCTCATGCCGACCTTCCCGAAGTACCCAGGGTGGTACTTGTCGAAGAGGATTCGGTGGTGGTGCATGCCACGGACGTTTCCTCGCCCTCCGAGATGCTTCCGATGTTTTCCAATCCGGTCGTGGCCGGCGCTCATGTGACCTCTCTTCTTCCTGTTCTTCTTGAACCTCGTCGTCATCTGTACGCTCTCACTGTCTCGGCTCTGCGATGCTCCGGGATAGCGTCTGGTGCGATCTATGGAGCGGAAGGATCTGCTCTCCATGATTCCTTCCCTCTTTTCTAGATTCGACGCCGTGACCAAACTTGCTCTCAAATGTGACCAAAGATCTGTTAGCATAGGCGACGATGCGCTTGTTCGCATTTCGCTTCGGTGTCAGAACCTCACACAGCTCAAGCTTCGTGCTTGCCGCGGCGAAGACCCCCACCATGTTCATGGGTTATTGGGTTTAGCAGCCAAACAAACCGGGTGACCCGATCCGAATCCGGGTTGACTCGTTTATAAGCACGGTTACGGGTTGACCTATTTATAAACGGGTTGGCTTGTATAAACTAAAATCCATTTTAGTCGGGCAGGTCATGAGTCACCTGTCGGGTTTTGACCAATTTTGTCATCCCTAGTTTTGATGTTTGGGATGATTTTTATAGTTTATATGTAAATTCCATGTGTCCTGCTTATAATCACAGTATTCCTCCACCACAAGTAAGAGTTATCAATAAAATTGAGATTTTGTCAAAAAAAATAAAATAAATAACAATGAAAACAAGTACCCTAATCAATATATAATATTTTATTTTAATTTTTTTCCTTAATATTTCAACAAATATAGGAGTGAAGTCGACTTTGGTGACTCTTAGGTCCTAGGTTCTATTCACTACTAATTGTTTGCCTAATGAATTATTAGAGATGCGTCAATAGGCAAGTGGTAATATTTTCATCTCTCCAATTTGGTGTCGTTTGGGTAAGTCTAAAGGGCTCACCCCATTTTTTTTAAAAAAATAAAAAATTAAATAAAATCTACATTCATAATAACATTTTAATCACATTGATCAAACAAAGTTTATAAATATTTGGACATAACATTTTGAGTTAAATGAATGCAATTGACGTAACAATTTTGAAAAAGTAGCACCCTATCTCAAAAAAAGTTGGACATAACATTTGAGTTAAATGAATGCAACGAAAATAACAATTTTGAAAGTTAGCACCTATCTCAAAAAAGTTCAAAAGAAAATTTATTATGACATTTTCATTTTTCTTGTTGTAATTATTACAATTATTATAATTATCATGTAATTAATTTTAGTTTTGTATTTTTTGAACCATATGCATTCTTCTAGAAGCTACATTAATTGACAGATCAAACACACATATCATATTGGTCTAAGAACCCAAACCGAATCGTGGTTCCTCTATGTAAAATTTGGAACTCGCACAAGATGTCATATTAAAATCAATTTGGATTAAGAATTTTATTTTTAAGAAAGAAAATTCATTATGTTTTCTCTCCATATCATATACTATTAAAAGTAAAAAAATATTTTAATATGCTTAAAAAAATTTTAAAAATAAATGTTTTTGGTTTGTGATATTAATTTTTTGTCATTGATTTGATTTATTATTTATTAACTTTCACAATTTCTTTGATAATTATACATGAAAAAGTTGATTCTTTTGTGTTTTTTTTTTTTTCTTTTTCCTAATATTTTCTAAGTTCCAAATAGACCTTAATGTTTAGATCTAAAGGACTCTAAGGTCAATATTCTGCACCAAACCATACCTCTGACTATTGTGAGTACAAATAGTAACATTCTTATGATGGTGAATTCCAAATCTTTTTTTGTAGGAATCATCTAATCCCGAGCAAGTGTTTGGGCCATTTTTTTAACTTACTTAGTTATAAATTTGGAAGATAAACATGGCATACAGCTCCATGATTTCCAATTTCGAGCATTACGAACCACAAAAAGATTCTTGACCTATTAAATTAAAATGCATATTATTTTGTTTGACGTACAACTTTTTATAACTAGGACAAAAAAGAAATTGACTTATGATCTAAAAATTACAGTTCAAAAAGCTCAAAAGAAATGTGAAATTCTATACGAAATTATTGAAAAAAAAAAAATTCATTTACAAGAGACATTGAGAGGTTAGATTAATATAGTTAAAGAAAAAATATCAAAACCCAAGAAGTGTTAATCTAAGAAATGCCACAAACAAACAGCACTGAAAAAGAACAAAAGAAAAAAATTATTTTGAGTGTCATTAAAAATATGTAAGAAACCCATAATCATTCGTTGTCAAGCAATTACAAAAGAAGAAGGCGCAAGAAACCACTAGTGATGGTTTTGAGCCAAGGTTCAATGTGTTGGGTGTCCCTTCTTGTGAGGCCCTTGACTTGAAAGCTGCACCATTCTTTAATGTTATTGGCTTCCCAAAGAAAAGAAACAGTTGCAACACAATTTTTGAATTTAGGCACCAAGGTCTCACGCGCAAGGTCTCACGCGCAGTGGCTGACCCTTCATCTCCTTTTTCTTTATTTCCATTTTTCCTGCTTGCTGCCATTTTTGGACTCTCTATTTTTCAATACTAGCTCCCAACGCCTACAACAGCCAACACCTACAGCCAGCACCTGCAGGACGCCCATATCTGCACCGGTTATCTTCTCTAATGCAGCAGCCTGTTGCTACCTTTATCTTCGTGTGTCTCCGGCTGCATATTATTAACAGCATATTAAGTTATTCTGGTTGTGCTCATTTTGGTTGGTTCTTTGGAGCTTTGTTCAGAATATATGGTGAGACATTTTCATCTTACTACATTTGTTTATACACTCTTGTGTATTTGTAAGGCATATGCCTTTTGTATCCACTTTGTACAACATATTTGGTGATAGTGGATTTGGACCGCCGTGCCCCGTGGACGTACCTCAACATTTGAGAGAACCAAGCTAAATTTCTTGTGTCTCAATTTTTTTATTATTTGCATTACTCCATTGATTTACTTGTGGGAATTTGTTCTTATATATTATATTTTTTCCCAAAAGTGGTATCAGAGCCGTGTTATTTGTACGCATTAAATTTGTGTAAATCATGGATGGTAATGTTGGGCGTATGATTAGCTTCAATGGAAGCAATTGGGTAACTTAGAAAACAAAAATGCAAGATCTTTTATTTTGCAAAGATTTGGATGGGCCTATTGAGGGTGATAGTCGAAAGCCTAAAGACATGAGTGATGATGAGTGGAATAAGCTTAGTAGGAAAACCGTTGGTGTTATCCGGCAATAGATTGATGATAGTGTTTTTCATTATGTTTCTACTGAAACTTCGGCACATGAATTGTGGAAAAAATTAGAGGGTCTTTATGATAGAAAATTGGCTACAAATAAAGCCTTTCTTTTCTGAAAATTGGTGAATTTGAAATATAAAGATGGTGGTCTTATTACCAAACATTTGAATGAGATGAAAAATATTATCAATCAGCTTGCTACTATGAAAATAGTTTTTGATGATGAATTGCAGGTCTTAATGTTTCTTAACTCTTTGCTAGAAAGTTGGGAGACTTTGGTTGTGACTATTAGTAATTCGGCTCCCGATGGAATTGTTACTATGAACCAAGTAACTAGCAGCTTGTTGAATGAAGAAATTAGAAGAAAATTAGTTGGCTCTTCTCATTCAGAGGCACTTGTGACAGAAAACCGAGGGAAAGGCCGAAGTAAAAATAGATATTCTCACCATAATGATAAATCAAGAGGTTGGTCCAGCTCAGTTTCGAAAAAAGATATTGAGTGCAACTATTGTCATAAAAAGGGGCATAAGAAGCGGGAGTGTAGAAAATTGAAATTTAAGGAGCAAAACAAAGAAAAAAATTTTGAGAAAAAACATGAAGACACAACTTCAGTTGCATCTGATGGTGATCTTATGGTTGTTTGTGATGAAAGTTGCATTAATTTGACAAGTCAAGAGACTGATTGGGTTATTAATTCCGGTGCATCATTCCATGTCACTTCTCGGGGAGATTTCTTCACTTCTTATTCTAAAGGAAATTATGGAGTTGTTCGGATGGGAAATGAAGGTTTGTCAAAAATTGTTGGCATGGGAAATGTTTGTTTGGAAACAAATTTGGGATGGAAATTGGTGCTTAAAGATGTGAGACATGTACCCGCTATTCAACTAAATTTGATATCTACCAGAAAGCTTGATGATGAAGGGTTTGACAACCATTTTGGTGATAGAAAATGAAAGCTCACAAAGGGTAATTTGGTGGTGGTTAAAGGCAAGAAAACTGGTACACTTTATATGATGCAAGGTAAAATTGATAATGGTGTTGTGAATGCAATTGAAAGTCACTCTTCCACCGATTTGTGGCATAAGCGGCTTGGGCACATGAGTGAAAAAGGAATGCAGTTTTTGTTCAAATAGAAGCTCCTACCCGGAATGAAAGGTACCTCTTTTAAAGCTTATGTTCATTGTTTGGCTAGTAAGCAACATAGAGCTCCTTTTTCGTACAAAGTTTGTTACTAAAAAATCTAATGTTTTAGATTTGATACATTCAGATGTATGTGGTCCTTTGAAAGTTAAATCTCATGGTGGTGCACTTTATTTTGTTACCTTTATTAATGATTGTTCAAGAAAAGTTTAAGCTTACACTTTGAAGACTAAAGATCAAGTCTTAGATGTGTTTAAGCATTTTTAGGTTAAAGTTGAAAGGGAGACAGGAAAGAAAATGAAATGTGTGCGCTCGGATAATGGTGGAGAGTACATTGGCCCATTTGATGCATATTGTTACAACCAAGGAATTAGACATCAAAAGACCGTCAAGAAAACCCCTAAACAAAATGGTATTGCTGAAAGGATGAACTGCACTATACTGGAGAGAACGAGATGTATGCTCTCTCATGCGAAGTTTCCAAAATCATTTTGGGGTGAAGCAATGAGGACGGCGGTGGACTTGATTAATTTGTCTCCTTCAACTCCTTTACTTGGTGAAGTTCCTGAAAAAATTTGGAAAGGTAAGGATGTTACTTATGATCACTTGAAAGTGTTTGGTTGTCGTGCATTTGTTCACATTCCAAAAGATGAAAGATCCAAACTTGATGACAAGACAATGAAATATCCAAACTTGATGACAAGACAATGCAATGTATTTTTCTTGGCTAAGGGCATGATGAATTTTGGATACAGATTGTGGGATCCGGTTGATAAGAAAATTGTTAGAAGCCGAGATGTTGTATTTTTTGAAGATCAAACGATTGAAGATTTTGGCACAGTTGAGCAACCACAATCTAATGGGAATGATTTTGTTGACTTAGATTTACCTTCTCCACCTTTGGCACATGATGAAAATATGGAAGATGTTCTTCCACCTCTTGAAGATGTTTTTATATGATGAAATTCCTAATGATGTTGAAGATGAAAATGAGGGGGAGCAACAAGTTCAAGAGCAAGCTCAATTGAGAAGGTCTTCAAGAGAGCCAAGACCTTCATCTAAATGTCCATCAAGTGACTATGTTACTCTAATGGATCAAGGGGAACCCGAAAGCTATCAAGAAGTCATGAACCATTAAAATAAAGTTGAATGGATGGAGGCTATGCAAGAGGAAATGAATTCCATAGTTGACAATCACACTTATGATTTGGTTAAACTTCCTCTGGAAAGAAAGTTTTGAAAAATAAATGGGTGTTTAGGCTGAAAAATGATGGAAAGAATCTTCGGTACAAGGCTAGGCTTGTGGTAAAAGGCTTTGTTCAAAAAAAAGGAATTGACTTTGATGAAATATTCTCACCGATTGTAAAGATGTCATCTATTCGGGTTGTTCTTGGCATTGCAACATACTTGAATTTAGAAGTTGAGCAACTAGATGTGAAAATCGCTTTCTTACATGATGACTTGGAAAATGAAATTTGCATGGAACAACCGAAAGGCTTCAAAGAAAAAGGAAAAGAGAATTTAGTGTACAAATTAAAGAAAAGTTTGTATGGGTTGAAGCAAGCACCAGGAGATGGTACAAGAAATTGGATTCTTTCATGATTGATCATGGTTACTCAAAAACCTCTTCGGATGATTGTGTGTTTGTGAAAAAATTTTCGGATGACACTTATATTATTCTCTTACTTTATGTTGATGATATGCTCATTGTAGGACATGACTTCTCCAAGATTGAAAAATTGAAGTTGGAGTTGAGCAAGTCTTTTGCTATGAAAGACTTGGGACTAACAAAACAAATTCTTGGCATGAGAATTGTTCGTGATCGTGAAAAAGGGCAAATTTGGTTGTCTCAAGAAAGTTACATTGAAAAAGTGCTTGAAAAGTTCAATATAGATAAAGCAAAACCCGTTGGTTGCTCACTTGCTAGTCACTTCAAGTTTAGTTCAAAACAAAGTCCTACAAGTAAGAATGATTAGGAAGAGATGAAGAAAATTCCTTATACTTCGGCCGTTGGTTCCTTAATGTATGCAATGGTTTGCACAAGACCGGATTTAGCTTATGTTGCTGGAGTTGTTAGTCGGTTTCTCTCTAATCCAGGAAAGGAGCATTGGTTAGCGGTAAAATGGATTCTCCGATACCTTAGAGACACTTCAAAGGTGTGCTTGTGTTTTGGAAATGGTAAATCTACGCTCCATGGATTCACGAATGCTGACATGGTCGATGATGTAGATTCTAGAAAATCCACTTCAGGTTATTTGATGACTTTTGTAGGGGGAGCTGTGGCATGACAATCTTAATTATAGAAATGTGTTGCTCTATCTACTACGGAAGCCGAGTTTATTGCCATTACTGAAACTTGCAAAGAATTGCTTTGGTTAAAGAGATTCTTGAAAGAGTTGGGGATGGAATAGGAAAGGTATGTTCTTTGTTGTGATAGCCAAAGTGCAATTCATTTGAGTAAGAATTCTATCTTCCATTCAAAGTCAAAACATATTGATGTTAGATATCATTGGATTCGGGATGTGTTAAATAAGAAATTGTTGCAACTTGACAAAATTCACACTGATGATAATGGTTCGGATATGATGACAAAAGCATTGACTAGAGACAAGTATGTGAAGTGTCGAGTTTTGGTCGGATTGGTGGAGTCGTTCCCATAAGTCGAGAGGGGAAGATTTGTTGGGTATCCCTTCTTATGGGGCCCTTAACTTGAAAACTGCACCATTCTTTAATGTTGTAGGCTTCCCAGAGAAAAGAAACAGCTGCAGCACATTTTTTGAATTTAGGCACCAAGGTCTTACGCGCAGTGGCTGACCCTTCATCTCCTTTTTCTTTATTTCCATTTTTCCTGCTTGCTGCCATTTTTTGGACTCTCTGTTTTTCAATACTAGCTCCCAACGCCTATAGCAGCCAACACTTGCAGCCAGCACCTGCAGCATGCCCATACCTGCGCCGATCATCTTCTCCACTGCAGCAACCTGTTGCTACCTTTATCTTCGTGTGTCTCCGGCTGCATATTATTAACAGCATATTGAGTTATTCTAGTTGTGCTCATTTTGGTTGGTTCTTTGGAGCTTTGTTCAGAATATTTGGTGAGGCATTTTTAACTTGCTACATTTGTTTATACACTCTTGTGTATTTGTAAGGCATATGTCTTTTGTATCCACTTTGTACAACATATTTGGTGATAGTGGATTTGAACCACCGTGCCCCGTGGACGTACCTCAACATTTGAGGGAACCACGTTAAATTTCTTGTGTCTCAATTTTTTTATTGTTTGCATTACTCCATTGATTTACTTGTGGGAATTTGTTCGTATATATTATATTTTTTCCCAATACAATGCTAGAAGATTAATTATTAGTGGAGCATCTTAGATGTGTTGCAAATATATAATCATCAATATTCGTGTTTAGAGGTTAGAATTAAGTGTGGTTAATTAAAATATACATAATGAAAGAAACTTTCACTTGGAAAATTATTCTTCTAGTGATGCTTTAGTACTAAGGATCGCCAACACTTTATTTATTAACAATGCATATATAAAAAAAATACTCAAAAAAATGACTAATAGTGACTCTTTTATAGCTATGATACTTAAGACATATGAGAGTTGTCAAAGTCGGTTTAAATGTAGGTCAGATAATTACTAATACTCTAACACGTTACTTATATTTGTATTTATTTTATTTTTTAATTGATAATGTACTCGTTATACATTCATTCATGTTTAGAATTTTTTTCGTTAATCTAAAGTGCACCCATCCTTAAAGTCATCCATAATTCTAAAAACACATGCATATTCATGTAGAATATTAAAGAAATCACATAAAAGCGAAGTTTGATGTGTATTACAAACCAAAATCACTAAGAAAAAAAAAAAGCATATCCACCATGTATGAATTGTGTTAGAATCAACAAGCACCATTAAAACATTCCAGTTGGGCACATCACAAGGTCAAGGGTTAAGAAGATCAAGGAAGCAATGCAAGAATTTGTGCAATCCACTTAAGTCGAGTTTGCAAATTTATCGAATAAGACCCCAACATTCAGGATGGAGTTGAAAGAAGAAGAATTGGCTTTGATCCATGTGATACAAGCTATAGGGGGGGCATAGCCTAGTGGTTCTGTGTAGACTTTTTATTTCAATAAGTATAGGCGTGTGAGCCTATTTTATGTTTATTAGTCATAGGCTTTTAGGTTACGTTATTTGAATTTGAATGGAGGGGTTTATAAATAGACTTGTAGCCATATTTTATTTTAAAAATTAATGTTTACACAAAATAAACAAAACAAGTTAACTTCAATATGGCTTATTCCAAGAAAGAAATATTGATGTCATCATACTAATTGAGAAATTTGCAAGTAAATAGCTAAAGATCAATGTTATTAATGTGATTTTAATTTATGAAGTTTGGATAAAGTTGTAAGAAAATTTTTATAAATATATTGCAACCAAAGATCTTCAATTATCATGAACTTCACATCAATTACTTTATGCGGAAAATAAATAAATCATAAACTGTAAACTTTATATACCGAAATTGGCCATATCAAACCTATCAAGAAGAACACCTAGAGAATCTGAATAAATTGTTTCTCCCACTTCTCCTCTTTCTCTTTCCTTCATTCACCAGATCTATAAGATCTCCTGATGATTAGAGAAGTAGAGGCAGAGAGAGGACAATTCCTTTCTTCCTATCTTTTCTTTAATGCTAACACCACCATGTAGCTAACCCCTTAAAGCATAACTTGATGTATAGCATACCTTTATAGCTACACCCATAATAGTAGCTAATATATTTTATATATGTATATATATATATATATATTATATACATATATATCTATAATATTTATGTATAGGAATCCCTTCAAACTTCCACCATTAATTTCTCATATTAAATAAGCTAACCTTTTAGTTAACTTATACAACCATTAATTCATATCCATATCATATGGGACACATTCCCTATATGTGAGACCCACATCATTCATGTGGGACATATCCTTTGGGATATAAATCCTACATTCTCCCACTTGGCCCTTATGAATGATATTAATATGGATTAACAAATATCCATAATGTGCACAAAACATTAGCTTATTTATACTTTTCAATGAGATTAACATAATATCATAATCAAGCAACCCATTAGTACAAGTCATGGCGGTAAATATCATTAGAGCGACATCTTCCCTTCCATGTACCACAAAACTAATAAACCACTTAACTATGATCTATAATAGGAAGTTACCATACTGTCCCTTTAATGTCTTTGTCAAAGACCATTTCTGTTTAACAGTGAACCATCTCTATAATCACGTGATTTATGGTAAACAAAAATAATGTTCAGAAACACTTTTATTGATATCATTATACATATTATAGAACAAAACATAAAGATCCACTATTGTACATCAAGGATTACAACAAAGACCCATGTGATCAGCATGTTCTTTAAATGCCTTTGGTGTCAATCCTTTCGTTAAAGGATCTGCTATCATGAGCTCAGTCCTTATATGTTCTATAAGTACTATCTGTTTCCGAACTTCCTCCTTAACGGCCAAATACTTGAGCTCCATATGCTTAGCGCCATTAGAGTATTTGTCGTTTTTGGAGAAAAAGACTGCTGCGGAATTATCACAATAAATTCTCAACGGCTTGGCTATACTGTCGACAATCCCAAGTCCTAAGATAAAGTTCTGCAACCACAAAGCCTGAATCATGGCCTCAAGGCACGCCAAAAATTCAGCTTCCATAGTAGATGCTGCTATAATAGTCTGTTTGGCGCTCTTCCAAGATATTGCTCCTCCAGCTAACAGGAACAAATAGTCATACGTTGACTTACGACTATCAACGCATCCAGCAAAATCTGAGTCAGAGTAGCCAATCGCCTCCAACTGATCTGTTCTCCTATATGTGAGCATACAGTGTCTGGTTCCTTTTAAGTACCTCAAGACTTTCTTTGTAGCTTTCCAATGCTCCATTCCGGGATTACTTTGGTACCTCCCAAGCATCCCAACTGCAAAACTAATATCTGGTCTCCTACAAGTCTGCACATACATCAAACTCCCATCAATAGATGTAAAAGGAATATTTTCCATATTTTTCTCTTTGAATTCATTCTGCGGACAATCTTTTAGACTAAACTTGTCCCCTTTACAAATAGGAGCAAGAGTTGGTTTACAATCAGCCATAATAATTCATTTTCTAGAACTTTATTAATATATCCTTTCTGAGACAACCCTAACAATCCAAGTGATCTGTCTTGGAATATTTCAATTCCAATCACATAAGTTGCCTCACCCATATCTTTCATTTCAAAGTTCATAGAAAGAAATCTCTTTGTATCATTCAATAAGTCAAGATCATTACTGGCGAGTAAAATATCATCAACATATAGAATCAGAAAGATAAACTTGCTCCCACTGACCTTTAGATATATACACTGATCAACAGTGTTTTTTTTAAAACCAAAGATCGTGATGGTATCATGAAACTTAAAATACCATTGCCTGGAAGCTTGTTTAAGTCCATATATTGATTTCTTTAATTTGCAAACCATGTGCTCTTTTCGTTTAATCATTAAACCTTCAGGAAGATCCATATATACCTCTTCATCTAAATTCTCATTTAAAAAAAAGCAGTTTTCACATCCATTTGGTGTAACTCTAAATCAAAATGAGTCACCAAAGCCATAATGATTCTAAGAGAGTCCTTTTTAGACATAGGAGAAAACGTCTCTTTATAATCAACACCTTCCCTCTGAGTGAAACCCTTTGCTACAAGACTAGCTTTACATCGTTCAATGTTGCCATTACAGTCGTTTTTGGTCTTAAAGACTCATTTACACCCAACTGTTTTAAATCCTTCATGCAAATCAACTATGTCCCAGACTTTCTTCTGTTCCATAGATTTCAACTTATCATTTATGGCATTGATCCACTTTTCAGAATCATCACTTTCAATGGCTTGTGAAAACGTAACTAGATCCTTACTAGTTCCTAAATCATAATCAGCCTCTTGCAGATATACTGAATAATCATCAGAAATAGCTGGTTTCCTTGCTCTTTGAGATCTCCTTAATGCTATTTCTTGTGATTGTTCTGCAATTGGCTCGATGGTGACATTTTCATTACCAAGTGATACATCATTAGACTGTGGTTCAGTGTTATCATGCCTTTCAACAACTAAAGGAACAACAATGTCTATTAAAGGTCTAGATATCGGTAAAGGAATCTAAATTTCTTTAATGACCACATTTCGCGATATATCACTCCCACTGATTTCACCATTTTCAAGGAACTTTGCATTACCAGATTCAACTATTCTCATGCTATGATTAGGACAGTAAAACCTATGTCCTTTAGACTTTTTTGGGTATCCAATAAAATACCCACTCACAGTCCTTGAATCCAATTTCCTTTCATTTGGATTATAGACTCTAATCTCTGTTGGACAACCCCAAACATGAAAGTGCCTTAAACTCGGTTTCCTTCCCGTCCACAGTTCAAAAGGAGTTTTGTGAATTGCCTTACTAGGAATCCGATTTAGCACATACACTGTTGTTTTAAGGGTTTCCATCCATAATGAAATGGGTACTGAGAAATTACTCAACATACTCCTAACCATTTCTATAAGAGTACGATTCCGCCTTTCAGCCACACCATTCTACTGAGGCATACCAGGCATTGTGTATTGAGCACAAATACCATGTTGTTCTAGGAATTTAGCAAATGGTCCTGGACATTGTTTTATGCCATCATACCTACCATAATACTCACCACCTCTGTCAAATCTAATGATTTTCACTTTCCTATCTAATTGTCGCTCCACTTCAGCAACATATGCCTTTAAAGAATCTATTGCTTGAGACTTTTCATGCAACAAGTAGATATAGCCACATTGTGAAAAATCATCAATAAAGGTGATAAAATACTTTTCTCCACCTAAAGATGGTGAGTCAAAAGGCCCACATACATCAGTATGAACAACTTCTAGTAGATTCTTACTTCTTGTGGTTCCTTTCTTTGTATGTTTAGTTTGCTTTCCTTTAATACAATTAATACATACATCGAAATCAGTAAAATCAAGGTTCGTGAGAACCCCATCCTTTACCAATTTCTCCATTCTTTCCCTAGATATATGACCCAGTATTTTATGCCACAAGAAAGAGGAATTCTCATTTATTCTACTACGCTTAGTTCCAATATTATGATGCAGAGTGAGGAGTGTTTCAACAAACTTTTCATTAAGATTAAATTTATACAACCCCTCATACAAAATACCAGAGCCAACACATAAGTCACCTTTCATAATACGGAAACTTTTATGTTCAAAATACAAACCATAACCGTCATTGTCTAATCTAGACATGGAAATTAAGTTACTAGAAATATTTGGAACATACAAAGTATCAAACAGGTCTAAACAATGACCCGATTGAAGATACAACCAAACAGTCCCAACACCCATAACTGGCACTTGATTTCCATTCCCCAAGACTATCATGTGTTCATTTTCCTTTACACTCTAGATCGTAAGGTATCCCTGCATCGAATTGAAAACATGAACAGTAGAACTAGAGTCAATCCACCAAGTGTTAGAAGGAACTTGTGTCATGTTTGGTTCGAAACATACATAAGCTAAAGGCTTACCTTTCTTTTCGAACCATGCTTTACGTTTCGGGCAATTTTTCTTTAAATGCCCATAGCCATGACAAAAGTAACACTTGGGACCATAATGTTCCTGCCTACGAGCCTCACCACCATACGAAGTACTCGCCACCTTCAATGAATCTTTCTTTTTCTTTAAACCTTTCTTTATTTTCTTTCCTTTACTTCCAGCTGCGTGACTTATGACATTTACTGAATGTTGTCCCTGTTGTTTGAGTCTTGCCTCTTCTTGAACTAACATGCTTGCCAATTCATTCACATTCCATTTTTCTTTAATTGTGTTATAGTGAATCTGAAAAGGCCCGTACTGAGGAGGCAAAGAGTTCAAAATAAATTGAACAAGGAGGTTTTTTTTATTAACATTTATTCCCAAAGTATTAAGTCTAGCAGCCAGATTAGACATTTCTAGGACATGTTCATTCATTCCTTTGCTACCATCAAATTTCATTGTGGTTAGTTCAGCCATCAACCTTCCTGCAAGGGACTTATCAGCTGAATGAAATCTATCTTCCATTGCCTTAAGATATTCATTTGTGTTATCTGGTTGAGGGAGTGTTGATTTAATATTATTTTCTATACACATTCGCATAAACATCATACTTAATCTGTTCGACCTTTCCTATGACTTATACAAAACTTGCTGTTCCGAACTACTGGTTTCAATAATAGCAGCCGGTTTATCCATTCGCAGAGCTAAGTCTAGATCTAGAACACCAAAGTGAAACTGAATTTGTTCATTCCAGTCAGAGAAATTTGTCCCATTAAAGATTGGAACAGAAGAAGTCAGAGAATGCAATGAAACAGGAACAGACACTGCAATAACATAAAATGCTCACTACATTAAAGCTTTGAGTTTAGAACATTTCATTAGTAAATTGTGTTCAATCTTTGGATCAACTTATGCAATATACTAATCCTTACACTTACTGGTAATTTTCATTCATCAAGACATAATTGATAACCTTTATAAAGTTTGATTGGTCTGTCACCTTTGGGCAAGCATCCCAATCTCACCATCATTCATTAATTATCCTGATTAAATCAATGACTATTTGAAAGTTAGTGCACCTTTGGGCCAACCATAATATTCAAATAATCATTCTGTAATAATTTTTGCAAGATTATATCTTAATACAATGTTTATAATTTTTCTTAACGAAATCACTTTGGTGATAACAAGCTAATCATAATATAAACATTTAATGACTTCATACTCAGCAAAATTAATCCAAGTTCAAAGCAGATAATTAATTTCTCACAATGACAATTTTACTTGGATTAATATTTTATTTTATTTTATGTAAAATCTGGCAGCCCATGAATTAAAAAACACTGCAGCCCGTATATTAAAAAAAAACTTACAGCCACTGCCAGCCCATGTATTAAAAACAGGCAGCCCATGTATTAAAAACAGCAACCCATGTATTAAAAAAAAAAAAACTGCAACCCGTACATTTAAAAACTGGCAGCCCATATATTCAAAAACTGACAGTCCATACATTTAAAAACTGGCAACCCATACATTAAAAATAGTAGCCAATGTATTAAAAAACTGCAGCCCATGTATTAAAAACTGCAGCCCAATATTCATCTCAAAATACCAATCCATAATATACAACAGATAATCAATTCCCCAATATAAAAATTTTACTAACTTACTTTCATGTAAAATTCCCTAACTTATGCATGTATAATATGTAAAGACCCGAAAAATTTTAAAAAAAATTAAAATAATTTGAAAAAATAAATAAATAAAAAAAATAACAGACAAATAAATAAAAGGAATGACGTGGGAAAAGAAAAAAAATAAAATTGAAATTAAAGAAATTAAATTAAATTAAGATAAATTAAATAATTAAATAATTAGTTGTTAAATTAAATATTATTGTATTGGATTTAAAAATAATAATAATTAAAATAAGATATATATGTAAAGTTA
Organism: Malania oleifera; assembly: GCF_029873635.1. Classification (NCBI taxonomy): domain Eukaryota; kingdom Viridiplantae; phylum Streptophyta; class Magnoliopsida; order Santalales; family Ximeniaceae; genus Malania; species Malania oleifera. Next base: position 98,052,011 of record NC_080423.1, read on the forward strand.
AGAATCTGACAGAAGAGAAGAAAGAAAGAAGAAAGAAGAAGGAAGAAGAAGGAAGAAAGAAGAAGAAGGAAGAAAGAAGAAGAAACAAGAAAGAGAAGAGTCAGAGCTGCACGCCCCCTCCCCCCTCTGAAAATATTTCTTGCAAGTGCGCCAGCCACCTTCATCTCCGTCTCTCTTCTTCTCTCAATTATTCGGCGAGTTTGTGACGGATCGGGAAACGGAAGGTGCCGTTAGAATCCTGGTTCCGCTGCCGACATTTCTACCTGAGCATATTTTTCATGGGAACGGCTTAGGCACTGCTCATGGAGAAAGGTAATTTTTTTCCATTTTCTCAATTTCGCCGTTAATATGTGGTTAAATCGATGAACGGACACCACCACGGGGTCTTAGTCATCGTCACCGTCATTTTGATGTAGGTAATTTGTCAATTGGAGTTTTCTAGACCCTACTCCAAAGTGAGAGTGAGATTTGAAAATTTGGCTAAATTTAAGAGATAATTATTTATTGGGTATTTAAAGGTCTAGGAAGTATTAAATTAATATTTTATTCAGGAATAATTTATTGGAATTAGGAATTTAATTTTAGGGTCCAGGTGAGCGCCGCAGGTATTTTTCGGAGTCCTTGTTGGCGTAGTTCAAGAAACCAGGTAAGGGGAAAAATATATATTAAATCAAATTGTTATGAATTTAATGAAAAAATAAATTGTGTTATATGTACGTGTATATGTTTCAGTATGGGTAAAATGCCAACTGTTTAAATTATATTTTTTTTTCGAGTTTAGGGCTATTTATTAGCTATGTATGTGTGAAAATGAACTGATGAAAGTAAAAAAATATTTTCAGAATATTTATGTAAGACATAAAAGGTATTTTTAGTATATAAACATTAAATATTGGTTGGCTTATTTTACAGGCAATGTATGAATTTTACTATTAAATTGTGTGGTATGAGAATCTGTGCAAATATATGTTAAATATATGAGATGCAGGCTAAGTAAGTAAAACCATGAAAATAAAATATGATATGGACAATGTTGCCTATGTGTGTTAATGCAGCCATGTAAACAGTTGAAAAATACTGGGTAAACAGCTAAAATATGCTGGGTAAAACAGTTAAGAGTAGCTGGGTAAATGTGTCACAACTAAAAGTGGCTGGGTAAATGTGAAACAGGTGAAAGTAGTTGGGTAAATGTATAACAGTTGAAAGATGCTGGGTAAAACAGCTGAAAGATGCTGGATAATCTGTAACGCCCCGAACCCTTAAACCCGGGTCCGGTGCGTTATACCTAATCATATCCTCATAAATCATATTCCATAACATACGTAACGGAAAATATAATCATAATCTCCATATAACATAATACCAGAGTTTACTAATTCTAACTATAATCTATAATAAATCATCCAACACCTGCATTTCCATAATTACATATATCTCCAAAACATTTCAGTATGTTCACAACTTTCTTTTCTCCATATAACTTAAAATATAAGGACGTAAAACATAAATATTTGCATCTCATAATTAACATAGAAATATACCATTTTCTTTTACTATTTTCCAATAATGTTATAGAACCTCGAGCTCTCTAAGCTCGATCTCGATGAAATCCTGAAAAAAAAAAAAAAGATAAATTCATATTCGGGTGAGACACATCTCAGTAAGGGAAGAAACCATATATTAAAGTAGTGTGTGGCCAACATGAGTTTATATATATAACATAATATTTAACATTTGAAAATCCTTAACATAATTTTCGAAATCATTCCCTGATCCTAATCAAACACATGCAAATGTTTAACCCACGAGATTTCCCGTGGATAGGGGTGATTACCCACCCATACAAGTAGCACCCCTCTACTCTGATACTTAGGCAACCCAAAGGTCGCAGTTAAAGCATATCAGGGCACTCACCTTACTCAGTAAGCCCTTAAGTGATAAATTAATCTCGTACTCACACCGTTCAACAATAACTTACCGGCAAAAGCCCTAAGGATAGGGAAATCTATTCGTCCATACAACTAGGTTCCTTCTGCCCTAGTACGTTATGCGGCTACTGTCACATCTGTAGCTACTAGTGCACTCGCCTTACTCAGCAAGCCCTCAGGAGAAAGGTACTCCTTGCCCAATCGTAACATTATCTATGTACATACATACTTCTTATATCATAATACATCATTCTTTCTATCATTATTTAATCATACACATCTGTTTATATTCATGGCTTAACATTGCATTTCATTTCACTTTAAGTGACTCTTTTCCATTTTACATTGTTCATATTGCACATTTCATTTTCATTTCACTCATTTCCCTTTTCATTTCATTTCATTTCATACCCAACATCTTTCGGCTGTTTTACCCAGCATCTTTCAGTTGTTATACATTTACCCAGCCACTTTCAGCTGTTTCACATTTACCCAGCCACTTTCAGCTGTGACACATTTACCTAGCCACTTTTAACTGTTTTACCAAGCATCTTTCAGTTGTTTACCCAGCATTTTTCAGTTGTTTACATGGTTGCATTAACACACACAGGCAACATTATTTATATCATATTTTATTTTCATGGTTTTACTTACTTAGCCTGCATCTTATACATTTAACATATATTTGCACAGATTCTCATGCCACACAATTTAATATTAAAATTCATACACTACCTGTAAAATAAGCCAACCAATATTTAATGTTTATATACTAAAAATACCTTTCATGTCTTACATAAATATTTTGAAAATATTTTTCCACTTTCATCAGTTCATTTTCACACATACATATCTAATAAATAGCCCTAAACTCGAAAAAAAAATATAATTTAAACAGTTGGCATTTTACCCATACTGAAACATATACACGTACATATAACACAGTTTATTTTTCCATTAAATTCATAACAATTCTGATTTAATATATATTTTTCCCCTCACCTAATTTCTTGAACTACGCCAACAGGGACTCCGAAAAATACCTGCGGCACTCACCCGGACCCTGAAATTAAATTCCTAATTCCAATAAATTATTCATGAATAAAATATTAATTTAATACTTCCTAGGCCTTTAAATACCCAATAAATAATTATCTCCTTAAATTTAGCAAAATTTTCAAATCTCACTCTCGCTTTGGAGTAGGGCCTAGGAAACTCCAATTGACAAATTACCTACGTCAAAATGATGGTGACGACGACTAGGACCCCGTGGTGGTGTCCGTTCGTCGATTTAACCACATATTAACGGTAAAATTGAGAAAATGAGGAAAATTTTCCTTTCCCCAGGAGCAGTACCTAAGCCGTTCCCATGAAAAATATGCTCTTGTAGAAATGTCGGCAGCGGAACCAGGATTCCAACGGCACCTTCCGTTTCCCGATCCGTCGCAAACTCGTCGAGTAATTGAGAGAAGAAGAGAGACGGAGATGAAGGTGGCTGGCGCGCTTGTAGGAAATATTTTCAGAGGGGGGCGGCGTGCAGCTCTGACTCTTCTCTTTCTTCTTTCTTCTTTCTTCTTTCTTCTTTCTTCTTCTTTCTTCTCTTCTAATCTCTTCTGTCAGATTCTTAAATTTACATATATAAATATATATATATATATATATATCTTATTTTAATTATTATTATTTTTAAATCCAATACAATAATATTTAATTTAACAACTAATTATTTAATTATTTAATTTATCTTAATTTAATTTAATTTCTTTAATTTTAATTTTATTTTATTTTTCTTTTCCCACATCATTCCTTTTATTTATTTATCTATTTTTTTTAAATTATTTTAATTTTTTTAAATTTTTCGGGTCTTTACATAATATGTGAGTATTATATTATTAATAAAATTATTTGCATGCATATCATTCAGTAGCCCTACTTTAATATTACTATATAGGGGAAAACCGTCAACGATCCACATGAAAGAAAATTTTCAAATCAACAAAAACCCCATAAATCCATTAAAGGAATCATTTATCATATGAATTCTTCAGTTTGATTCCAAAAAATATCATGAACACAAATTTTCACACGAACCTATAACAAGATTGTAAGGGGTTAAAAGAAACGATCTTTATCATGAAAGAAAGATCATGATAATTTCAAACTTGGCTCTGGTACCACGTGTAAGAAAATTTTTATAAATATATTGCAACCAAGGATCTTCAATTATCATGAACTTCACATCAATTACTTTATACGGAAATAAATAAATTGTAAACTATAAACTTTACATACCGGAATCAGCCATATCGAACCTATCGAGAAGAACACCCGGAGAATCCGAATAAATCGTTTCTCCCACTTCTCCTCTTTCTCTTTCCTTCCTTCACCAGATCTATGAGATCTCCTGATGATTAGAGAAGTAGAGGCAGAGAAAGGACAATTCTTTTCTTCCTATCTTTTCTTTAATGCTAATACCACCATGTAGCTAACCCCTTAGAGCTTAACTTGATGTATAGCATACCTTTATAGCTACACCCATAACCCATAATAGTAGCAAATATATATTTTATATATGTATATGTATATATATATATATATATATATATATATATATATATATTATATACATATATATCTATAATATTTATGTATAGGAATCTCTTCAAACTTCCACCATTAATTTCTCATATTAAATAAGCTAACATTTTAGTTAACTTATACAACCATTAATTCATATTCTTATCATATGGGACATATTCCCTATATGTGGGATCCACATCATTCATGTGGGACATATCCTTTGGGATATAAATCCTACATAAGTTATATTAATGTATAAGGAAAACATTATTTTAAAAAGTAATGAAGAGAAGGTATAAATTAAGTATTATAGTTACCTTTCTAGAGCCAACTCTTGAACCACTTTGAATTTTTGGAGTATTGTCTGGTCACACACCTGTTTAGACTTTAAGGAAATGTGTTTCATGCTATTTGGAACTCATATGCTTAATTTAGACACTTTAATAGCACAATGTAAAGTTGTTTAAATTACATTTTCAACCTTAGTTAACTAATAACTCATGTTATTTTTTTTAAAAGCATATTTTTTTTTGGTTTGTTGCTAGCTCTTAGAAGTTTATTTAGCCCCCATTGGATTTTAGAACTCCTTTATTTAAACAATGAATGTCCATTTTTAGTACTAATTGATTTTGCAGATAAAACTATTATTGAAGTGAAGTATAAAGGTTAAGTTATATAACAAAATTAGACAAAAAAATTATTTCATAAAATGGAAAAAATATTGGAAAATAAACTTTACATTGAAAAGAACAAAAAAATATAGAAAATAAAAATTAAAAAAAATTCAGATTCTCCAATTCCATGTTGGTACCTGCACACACGCCCAAATGAAACAATTATGAAATCAGCAATAAAGATTGAATGATCTATTTTTAATTTGATTGAGTTGTTTTTTTAAAAAAATTGATTGATCAAGTTTAAATGTTGATTTATGTTGATCAATGCTCCCAAACATATAAATGGAAGTTTTTTTAGAGGGATATGACACACATGGAAGAATAAACAATTAGAAAATCAGTAATAAAGATGGATTGATTTGTCTTTTATTTTGATTGATCAGTTTTTTTTTTTAAATTGATTGATCAAGTTTAAATTTCAATTTATGCTGATCAATGTTCCTAAGCCTATAAATAGAAGTTTTTTTTTTATAGGGATAGGACACACATAAAAGAATAAGTTGTTAGGAGATCAACAATAAAATTGAGTGATCTGTTTTTTTAATTTGACTGATTTGTTGTTTGATTTGGTTGATCAAGATTAAATATTGATTTATCAATCAAATTTAATACTAATCAATGCTCTCGAGCCTATAAATTGAGACTTTTTGAGAGACACATTCCCACATTCAAAGAGACACATTCACAGGGAGAAATTGTATAGGCAATTGTGAGAAAATTAGAGAGTTCAAATTGAGGGTGAGCTAAAGAGTTTGGGAATTGGAGATACTATGAAAGAAAAGGAAGAATTCAGAGAAGCCCAGGCACTAGTAGTTGGAGTTCGTAAGTTAGAATTGTTAGAGCTAGAGCCAGAAGACAGCCAGGAAAGCTGGAGCTGAGTTGGAGACATGATCCATTCCTGGAGCTAAGTTGGAAAACGTGTTGCAATTAATCTCACGCGGTGAAATTAATCTCATGATTGCAACTTCCCATTTATGTTTAATTGTGATTAAATAGTGAGCCCTATAAATAGAGGGCTGAGAATACAAGAGATATAGAGTGCAAAAATAGTGAGAAGCTCAAAGAGAGCAGAGTGGAAGAAGGGAGGAAGAGAGGGAGAGAGAGAGAGAGAGAGAGAATTGTAATTTTTTTGGCGAGATAGTGAATATTTAGTGTGTGCTTCATGGACGTAGGTCGATATTGACCGAACCACGTTAAATCTTTGGTGTCACTTTGATCTGGATGCTCACAGGTTTCTAACAAGTGGTATCAGAGCCCGATTGGAGCAGGAAAGCCAGATTGAAAGTCATCCCGAAATCAGAGCTTTGTTCGGTGGATCGAAACCAAGTTTCGAGGCCACCATCGCATTCAGCTCACCAAGACAAAGAGAACCATGCAAGCTGGAGCTCGAATGGAGTTCAATCAAAGGCTCACGCGCCCTCACACGCCTTGCTGGAGTAAGACGCCCCTCCACGCACCAGCTATGCACCAGCGACCAGCTCCCTCATGTGCCGCAAGCGTTGCACACGTCATCCTCGCCCGGTCAGTCTCGACCCGACCTAACTCAGACGCTGACTCAAACTGGATCAACCCAAGACCCAGTCCGCGAGAACCAGATCCGATACGCAGGTACAGACCTGGGCACGTCAGCATTGCTGAGTCAGCTGCTGTCAGAGTGCCGCGTCAGTCGCCACGCCAGCAAATGGATCCCATTGCCACGTCAGTGGGTGGACCCCATGCCACGTCAGCAGGTGGGCCCCATTGGCACGTTAGCACTGCCACATAATCGTGCCACGCTAGCACTGCCACGTTATCGTGCCACGTCAGCCGCCACGTCAGTAGAATTGACCAAGTTTGACAAGGTTTGACCAAACTTTGACTAAGCTTTTCAGAATCATTTTGGGTCCATTTTTTGAGTGACTTGAACCATTTATAGGGTTTTCGATCGTTCCAGATCCAATCGTGTTATCCATTTGAGCTAATTCCATCTCTAGATCAGCGAATTGAGATGTCGAATGAAAAGAGCTCAAAATCGAAATGTTCAACGGAAACAATTTCAGTTTTTGGAAGATGCAAATAGAAGATTATTTGTTTGGGAAGGAATTGCACTTACCGTTGAAGGGTAAGCCAACATTCATGAACGAGGACAAGTGGGAGTTGCTAGATCGAAAAGCCCTTGAAGCCATCAGAATGACGTTGTCAAAATCTGTGGCATTCAATATCAAGCATATAACATCCACCAAGTCTCTGATGGATGCGCTCTCTAATATGTACGAGCAGTCTTCAGCCGCAAACAAGGTACATCTCATGAAAAGACTATTTACGATGAGCATGTCTGCAGGTGAAAGTTTCAACAGGCATTTGAATAACTTCAATGAGTTGTCTGATCAACTCGCCTCAGTCAGGATAATGTTTGATAATGAGATTCGGGCTCTATTGATTCTCAGTCAGTTGCCTGAAAGTTGAAATAGTGTCGTTATTGCCATCAGTAACTCCACAGGAAAACCAAAGCTTGTATACGATGAGGTCGTTAGCATGATTTTGACGGAGGAAATAAGAATGTAGTCGAACCATGACTCCACTTCGAGTTCAACCTTGAACATGGAGAGTTGAGGCAGAGGAAACAGGTATGGACAATCAAACAACCGCGGTAGATCTAGGCCTAGGTGGTCTAAATCCAAAAATCCCTGAGGTACTTAGGACATAGGTTCCCAGAGCACAAAAGTTATTGAGTGCTGGAACTGTGGAAAAACTGGTCATTACAAGAACCAGTGTAGGAGTCAAAAGAAAGAATTTGAGACGAGGGCAAAGATAGAAGCAAATATTGCTTCTGAAAATGATAAGATGTTGATCTTCTCTTTGGAAAACAAGTAGGAGTCTTGGGTCTTAGACTCCAGAGCCTCATTTCATGCCACATGCTGCAGAGATTACCTAAAGGAGTACACACCAAGTAATTTTGGTAAGGTGTACCTTGGCAACGATCAACCTTGCGACGTAACCAGCAAGGGAGTTGTGAAGATCAATATAAACGGGTCAGTATGGAAGCTGAAGGATGTTGTGTATATTCCAGACTTGAGAAAGAATTTGATCTTAGTTGGTCAGTTGGCAGATGAGGGTACACGACAAAATTCATAGGAAATGAATGGAAAGTTTCAAAGGGTGTACTAACGATTGTGCGAGGTAAGAAAATTGGAACATTTTTTCTAACCTCAAATGCCTCCATGTCTATTTCAGTACGGATTGACATATGTGAGGATTGTATAGTCAGAAAACAGAAGAGGGTTAGTTTCCAAATAAACACCCGTGCCCCAAAGAAGAAAGGACTAGAACTGGTCCACTCATAATGTATCAGGACACAACAGTAGAATACCAAGATTCCTCAGGCAGAGGAACATGTGGAGCAGATTGTTGCACCACCACCTCCTACTCCAGCACCAGAGCTTAGGAGATCTTCTCGGCAGCACGTACCAAACAGGAGGTATGTGAACCATTTACTTATTACAGATGGAGGAGAACCTAAATGCTATGTTGAATCATGTCAGGCAGGAGAAGCGAGCAAGTGGGAGCTTGCGATGAAGGATGAGAGGAAGTCTCTCACCTCCAACAGAAAGTTGGAACTAGCTGAGTTGCCCAAAGGCCTTCACAACAAGTGGGTGTATAGAATCGAAGAGGAGCATGATGGCTCCATAAGGTACAAGCCTCAGTTGGTAGTCAAAGACTTCGAGCAAAAGGAAGGGATTGACTACACCGGCATTTTTACACCAGTTGTGAAGATGACAGCCATCAAATTAGTCCGCAGGAATTGAGCAGACAGGAAGATGGTAACTATAGAGAAGGTGAAGTTATATTCAACTTCAGTTGGCCTTCATGCCTGAAGACATATGTTTTGAGCACATCATTTATTTATGATACTGGTTGAGGAGGCGTCTCTGTCTCCAAGTGGTAGATTGTTAGAGCTGGAGCCAGAAGACAACCAGGAGAGCTAGAGCTGACTTGGAGACGCGATCCATTCATGGAGCTGAGTTGGAAAACGCGTTGCAATTAATCTCACGCAGTGAAATTAATCCCATGATTGTAACTTCCCATTTATGTTTAATGGTGATTAAATAGTGAGCCCTATAAATAGAGGGCTGAGAATACAAGAAATATAAAGTGCAAAAATAGTGAGAAGCTCAAAAAGAGCAGAGAGGAAGAAGGGAGGAAGAGGGAGAGAGAGAGAGAGAGAGAGAGAGAGAGAGAGAGAGAGAGAGAATTGTAATTTTTCTGGCGAGATAGTGAATATTTGGTGTGTGCTCCGTGGACGTAGGTCGATATTGACCGAATCACGTTAAATCTTTGGTGTCACTTTGATCTAGATGCTTACAGGTTCCTAACAAGAATTTTAAGATTTGAGGACTGCAGAGAACCAAAATCAAAGAAGAATTGAAGGACTAACATTAAACCTGAAGACAGAAGGAGTTGAAGACTAAGGTTGGTTTCATTTTTGTTTTTGTGCTTAATTTTGCTTTTAGATTATACAAATTTTGGAAGATCCAGTGATTTGAGATGCAGAATTTTGTTATGAAATTGAGCCATTATTTTGACTCATCGACCCAAGGTCCAAATCATTGGATTGGATCCGACCTGTTGACCCATAACACAAGACCCATTGGACTAGATCGACCCATCGACCCAAAACTCAGGTCTAAGTTGGATTTGGGTCCATTGACTTGTTGACCCAATATTTAGCCTTGTATCCTAAAATAAATTACGCCTAGCTCAATTAGTTTTTTCCAATCCAATTAATTAGTTTAAGCCCAGAATCCCAAAATGAATTGGGCTAACCCAATTGATTTTTCCTTAGCTCAATTCCCAAATCAAGTCCAAGCCAAAAGCCTAAATTGAAAGCTATTCGACCCAATTATTTGAACCAAATTAATTCAAAACCAAAATTTTAATTTATTGATTGTTTGACTTATAAGAAAATTTGGGGAAAGCTTTCTCGAGAAAATACATGAAGCTGACGTCACCCTGCTACAGTGAAATTTTTTTTTTTTAAATAAAATAAAGTGAACCATGTGTCACCACTGTGGATGGCCACGTGGTCCACCAAGCCCAACCGGATCAAACCCGGTTCAGACCAGTTGAACCGGTCTATTTTCTAAACCACTGGTTTTATTTATTTTATTTTTACTTCGATTTTTAATTTTTAAAAATTGGAAAAAATATCAAGAAAACTATTTTAAAATTTAGTAAAAATAAATGAAAAATATTTGAGTTATTTTTACTTAAATAAAAAATAAAAAAAAGACAAAAAAATGAGAAAAAGCCTTTAAAAATCCTATAAAATTTTATAAAGATATTAAAAAATTTCAAAAATACTTTATAAAATTTTGAAAAAAATAATTTTAAAAGCTCTTTTGATTACTTTATTTGATTTTTGTGTATGTGCGTCCCAATGAATTAATAAAAAGTAAAAAAAATATTTCAAACCTCACCTATTAGTTCCAAAAGGGGTTTGTCTAACAAGATCCCTTCATTTAGAGGTCTTATTAGATATTCTTAAAGCGCACTGTTATTTTTATTTTTCATTTAAATTTTTATTTATTTATTTATTTAAGGAGTTAATTAAAGACCATTAAATTCAATTTATGGATAATGCATAATTAATTAGGTGTCGTTCGTCGAACGGGTGTGTAGGGGGTGCTAGTACGTTCCCCTCACATAATTAAATTCTCAATCTCAACTATGGTAAAAGCATATTTGGACTATTGCATCCTTAGCCTAATATTAGTCTAAAGACCAATCAAGAAGTATCAATTAGGTGATCTAATCGCACTTAGGTAAATAACAAGTTAGTGGTGATTTCATTAAATTTTTAATATTATTATTTCTTACCATTTCGGGGCCTTCTTTGAGATGTTGTAATAGTTTCTTTACAAAAGTTTGGGTTTAGATTATATCTCACCTATTTATTTATATCCCATAAATAGGTTAAAATTCATCACACATTGTTTACACGCCATATATCATATTTAAAAATTTACTACTTTGACTTGTTAGATGTTATAGGCTTCCATGCATCCATTTGGACTCCACCAAAGACTTTAAAACTCATCCCATAATTAAGGTAGGGTTGGACAAAGTTTGGTAGTTAAGTTCCAATATAATGCGTTATTTAAATTAAGCGTTGAACTTTTTTCTGCAAGTGCCTAACTCTTCAATTGTTTAAATTCTTTCAAGTGTTGTGGGCTTGCATACATTTATTTGGATTGTAGGAGATTTTAGAATTTAGGTAACTCTATTTGTAATTGATATGCCTAAGTTGGGCCATTCGGTACTAGAATGAAGAGTTGTTTAAATTACATTTTCAACTTTAATTAACTATTAATTAGTTTTTAATAGCTATATACTCATACTTGGTTTAGCCACAAATATTCATTTTAAGAACTTGGTTTCTTGAAGAAAGCTATTAAAATGAAGCATTAATATTAAGTTACTACTGTGTCGCCTACTCATTAAATAGCTGAATTTTTTAGGTATTGTAAATCTCACACATTTATTTAGATCCCTCGAAAGTGTTAAAATTCATCTCATATAATCTAGACTTTATATAACATACACTTTGGTTTCTGAATAAAAGTTCTTAAACTACACTTTCAATCTTAACTATTGAGTGTCTAATTTTTAAACGTAGATGCCTATTTGAACCTCCCTAAGGTCATAGAACTCGTTACGCATCATTTGAACCTACGTGCGTATTTTGTGCTACTATAACACCTAAATATCAGCTTGCTTAGGAGTCCGGTTCTTGCTAGCTGTATGTATGTCTGTATGTATGCATGTATGGATGTATAGACCACACAAAGATATTAAAAACTCATCCCATTCCATTTGAATTTCATATTTCTTGATTTGGCCACTTTGGTTCCCAAATGAAGAAGTTTCTTAAACTACCAATACAACCTTAATTGCTAAGTGACTAATTTTTAAACCACTTAAGTTTTTCTGTATATGGTTAGCTTTCATCCCGTAGAGATGTCGAACTTGCACCATAATGTTCGATTCTCAAATGCTTATTTTGGGTACCTAGTTTCTTAAAGAAAGAGTTGTAAAAACAAAGTTACTATTATTTTTTAATCCATAGAGTTTTTGCGTTATCTACTCCTACAATTATTTGGATCTCATCTGTCCAATTTAAATTTTTGGTTCTCAAATAAAATTTTAATTAAATTATTTTTTCAACATTAGGTACTCTAAGTAGGCCTGGCAAAACGGGCGGGCGGGTCGGGTTTGGGCGGGTTGTCAACGGGCCGGGTCATAAACGGGCGGGTCATAAACGGGTTAACATTAAATGGGTCACACACATCTCAACCCTAACCCGCCCGTTTAATAAACGGGCGAGTCACGGGTTACCCGTTTAATAAATAATTATATATTTTAATTTTTAAAATTTATTTTTTATTTTTAAAAATACTTATTTTATTTATTGAATCTTAAAAAAAAAAAAAAAAGATGAAGTGGGAAAAGAAAGATCCAGATCGGGTCTGATTGAGTGAGAGAACCGAGAGAGGGAGAGTGATTGTTGATGCTGTGACTTGCTGTCACGCCGAACTGAGAGCGAGAGGGAGAGTCGAGATCGTGAGAGGGAGGGGGACGGGCTGTATAGGCACTCAGGCAGACAGCGTGCGGCGTGGGTGACGGCGTGCGGCATAGGTGACAGTGACGACGTGCGGTGTGGGCAACAGCAACGGCGTGTGGCGTAGGTGACGACGATGGCGTGCAGTGTGGGTGACGGCGATGGCTGGGCTGCTAGATGCCTAGAAACCGAGAGGAGAGGACCGAGATGAGAGGTTGAGAGAGAGTGAGAGAGGCTGAGAGAGTGAGAGCTGAGAGGCTGAGAAGAACCAGAGGAGAGTGAAGCGCAGAAGGCTGAAGGCTACGGGATTTTTGGTTAGGGTTGGAGTCGGTGGACAGTGACAGTGAGTGATAACTGTGAATCTGTGATATATATGACATAAAGGAACCAAATTAACGGGTCACCCGCCGGGTGACCCGCCCAAACCCGGTTGAACCCGGTTATAAACGGGTCAACCCGTGACCCGCCCAATTATTAAACGGATCGACTTCTTTAAACCCAAACCCGTTTTAAATAAATGGGTCCGGGTGACCTGACGGGTTATGACCCGTTTTGCCAGGCCTAACTCTAAGTGTCTAATGTTTAAATTATTTAAATTTCTTAATTATATTTAGTTCCCAACAGTTCATTTAGATCCTTTAAAGATGTCAAAACCTATCTTACACTAGGGGTGTGCAAACGGTCAATTCGACCAAATTCGGTTAATTTACTGAATTAACTGAAATTTTTGGTTAACAATAATCTCAATCATACCCGATCAAACCAACTTTTCGGGTAATTCGGTTAACCGAATCTGACCGAAATAATTCAAAATAAATTTTAAAAACAAAATGTGATTGCAAATTTTAAAATTAATTACAAAATTAATGTTTACCCCTTTTTTTAATTGTAAGAGTTGAATTAGGAGAATGACATTGATTTAATAAATAAATTAAGAAAATCGAACAATTATATAATATATAATATATATCAGTTATATTTAATATACTAATTTTTATTTAATTTTTAATTACTTAGTAATTCGGTTAACTGAATTAAAATTTCCTATACCCGAACCAAAAATTGAATACCCAAAATTATTCAAATATGTAACTGAACTGAACCGAAACTCTATATTAACCGAATCAAACTGACCGAACTCGGTCAGTTAATTTGGTTAAACCTGAATTACGCTCACCCCTATCTTACACGATTTAGGCCACATATTTTGCTTGTGATTATTTATTTATTTTTTTCAATCGGTTTTACTTTGCATTTGCGAGTTGGCAAAGGAATAAGAACCTCTCCTGATGTTTCAAAATCCTAAAAATTTCTCTTGGTATTTAAAATATCCCACAGATTTCCCTTAATATTTGAATTTTAAGACACTTATACCCTTCAAAAAATATTTATTCTTTTTTTTTTCGTTAAATATAAAGAAAGATACATATCTTTTTGGTAAATTTAAGGGATGTTTATGAAAATTTTAAAACTTTAACAAAGACTCCTGAAGTTTTGAAAGCCTTAGAAAAGGTCTTTATCTTTTATCAAATCTTAGAATGAGCAAATGTCTTTTACCCTTTTATATTATATTTTATTTAAATTCACTCAAATTTAAATCTAAATACTCTTCCAAAAATAAAGTCAGAGAACACAACACACTACTTTACTCGCCCCATTACAAACATACCTTAGATATATCAAACACGCTACGCAATACCATCAATTAATAACAACATACATACGTACACATAATTTATTTGAATTATTGTTTGGCTCATTGTGATTATCGCATGATTCCAACATAGACTTAATTAGTTAAATAAAATATTATTTGTCAATGGCATGAACTAAGCTCTTATTGCATGGATTATCTTTTTTAATCATCCATACCAATTGTTGGTTTTGTAAATTTTTTATTTAGGCAGTTGAAAATTTTTATATTTTGGCCATACAATGAGGCAATGAAGGATTACGATACTTTTATTATTGTTGGTTTAAATCAGAATATTTTACGATGAGATGTGGCATAAGAATGTTATAAAAATCATTAGTCATATTCCAATTACTCTAATTAATTACACTAGTATGAATGTTGATGATGGTATTGAATGCTTAAACACTTAGAGGTTGTTTGGTGTCATTGCTAAAAATTATAGAAACAAAAACTAGAAACGAAAATAAAAAATCAGAAATAAAAACTAAAAATTAGAAACCAGCAACCTATTTGATTAATATTTATAAAACTAATACAAGTTAAAAACTTAGCTAAAAATGCTCATTTTCATCTTTAAATCAAATACTATTATAAAAATATGATTAAAATAATAAAATTACAAATATATATATATTAAAAAATACAATGATAAAAATAAAATTTATTATAATTATTTTACTTAATTATTCTACTTTTAAATTTTACTTTACAATAAAAATTTAATTGGGAATGACAATTGAAAAATAGTAAAAATATTTTGTAATTGGTTTTATTATTATTATTTAAAATTTATGTATATTTTCTTTTAATTATATTTAAATTCATATGATCATTTAATTTTAATTTTACTTTAAAAGTATATAAAATGAATAACGTAATAAAAAAAACTATTTATGAATGCTAAATTTTTTAGCAACTGGTTGCCAAAATAATTGGAAACCATAAAATTTAGCTTTCAATTTTTTAGGGTCTGTTTGTTATCATTATTGTATTTTGTTTTTTGTTTCTGTTTCCACACAATAAAGAAAACAAATTATAAAAACGCGTTTGTTTATGTTTTCATTTTTTTGATATGTTGTCAATTTTCTACTATTTGTCAAAAAAATTGAAAATCAGATTTTATGGTTTTCAATTGTTTTGAAAACTTGTCATAAATTTTAATATCCAGAAATAGTTTTTTTTATTAAATTATTCGTTTAAATTAAAATAAAAATTAAATAATCATATTAGATATATCATGTTAAATTACCATTTTACCTAAAAGTTTAAGCTTTTAATTAGGTTGTGGGCCAACAATGTATATTAAACTCTAACACGCCCCCGCATAAACCATTCGACAACACGTCGAAAGATAAACACACAATAAATAACACTCGTTACAGGGAACACAATAATTTTTTTTAAACATCACAGAATAAATACAGGTAACAAGACTAAAACCTAAGACTCCTGGAAACTGACTCTAATACCATGTTAGATCAAGAAGAATGAGAGAAAATTACATTATATATTATCAGTGTAGAAAGAATATTTATACATAAAGAGACTATACAAATAAATAAAGAATCACTGTACAATCTAATCAAATCCCCACAATCATTCCTATAATCAAGGCTAATCAAATCCCCTATCTAATCAAATCTCCACGATCGTTCCTATAATTAAGACTAATCAAACCCCTACAATTATTCATATAATTAAGACTAACAACAAATCACATGAATTTAAATATAATTAAAAATATACATAAATTTTAAAAAATAATAATAAAGCCAATTATAAAACACTTATACTATTTTCAACTGTCATGTCCAATAAAATTTTTATTATAAAGTAAATTTTGAAAGTTGAACAATTAAGTTAAATAATTATAATTAATTTTATTTTTGTTATAATAATTTTTTTAATATGTAGTACTTGTAGGTTAAATATTTTAATCATATTTTTATAATATTATTTGATTAAATATGACAATAAGAATTCTTTACTTAAGTTTTTAATTTGCATTAGTTTTATAAATGTGAACCAAACAAGCTGGTGTCTAGTTTTTGGTTTTTGGTTTTCGTTTTTCTAATTTTTGACAGTGATACCAGATGACCCCTTAACAAACAGCTAAAAACCGCAACACAAATAGAAAATTAACAACATAACAAATGCATTTTTATAATCTGTTTATTCACTATGGAGAAATAGATACAAAAACAAAAAACAACAATCATATCGATCAGACCCTTAAAAATTGATAAATGTACGTTTACTTATTATTTCTAGAAACCTTAAATTTAGATTTGTACTATATTTAGATAAAATATAATAGAAAATTTTATTGAAGTTTGTTCAAATCTAAATTCAAGGTCTAAAATTTATGCTCCCAAATGTAGTGTTAATCTTCTTTACTCAATAATTAGTATTATTAGTGGGTTGACCATAATAAAAATAAGAATGTGGAGGAAATGGTTGCAATATTTTTATGTCTCATCGGTATGACAAAAAAAATGAAAAACTAAATAAGTATTGTTATAAAAGATGCAGAAAATAAATAGAAAATTAAATAAGACGAGATAGAGATTTTACGTGGTTTGGATATATCTACTCCATAGACGGATTAGATCAAAGCTTCACTATTTCAGGAAGAATTACAATATAATATGGATTTTACCTTATACAAAATATCTCTTCTTATTTCTTTTATATCTCTCCTCTTTCTTTCTACTTCTTTCTTTCTCTTCTATTCTTTTTTTCTACTCTTCTTTTCTTACTACACTGGCTATGTGTGATGAGGTATTTATAGCGTCCACAAGCTAGCTAATGCTGACTTTATTAGTGCAAACATATGTGGTAGGTTCATATAAGGACATAATTAGTGCATACATATGAGGTGGGTTCATAGAGACATTAATTAGTCCAGACATATGAGGTAGGTTCATGGGGACATGAAGAGGTGAACAATATATGGATGAATGACAGTCACCCTCATCCATTCATAATACTCCTCTTGGCTGTCACTCAAATATTAACTTCTTCTGTTAAAATCTTTAAGATGTCTCATTCCGTTGAGATGAACTAATTTCTTGAATGTTGTAATAGGCAAAGCTTTGGTGAACAAATCTGCTAGATTATCACTTGATCAAATCTGTTAAACATCTATATCATCATTCTTTTGGAGTTCATGTGTATAGAAGAATTTTAAAGAGATATGTTTTGTTCTGTCACCCTTTACGTATCTTCCTTTTAGTTGAACTATACATACAACATTGTTTTCATATAAAATTGTTATAATATCCTTGATTGATTAAAGATCATAATTTTATTTGATATGAAAAATCATTGATCTGAGCCGCACTCATTCTCTACTAGCTTCTTGGATAGCTAGTATTTCCAAGTAATTGAAGGATGTTGCTGCAATCGTCTACTTTACTGATTTCCAAGATATAACAGTTTTTCTGTAAAGAAATACATATCCAATTTGAGATTTAGTATTGTGAATATCAGATAGACATCCAGTATCTGCATATCCTATTAGTTGAGATTTGGAATCAAATGAGTAGAATAGACTCAAATAAAATAATCTCTTAAATAGCGCAGAATGTGCTTAATTTATTTCCAATGTCGCAGAGTAGGAGCAGATCTATATCTTGCTAGTAGATTTACAACAAATGTAGTGTCAAATCTTGTATAATTAGCTAGATACACTAGAGAGCCAGTAGCATTTAAATATTATACTTCAAGGCCAAGTAATTTCTCCCCCTCATCATGAGGTCGAAATGAATTTTTCTTAACATCAAGTGATCGTACTATCATTGGAGATCCTAAATGATGAACTTTATCATATAAAATTGTCTTAATACCTTTTCAATATATTTCGATTGATGAGCAAGAATTTTGTCGTTTACATGTTAAATCTGGTAGGCCAAGATAATATTTTGTCTTTCTTAAAACTTTCATCTCAAATTTTGCCATTAAATAATTAGTAGCTTTAGTGATTTCTTCAAGAGTCCCAACCAAATTCAAATCATCAACATAAACAACAATAATCGCAAACCCAGATTATGACCTTTTAATAAAAATGCATAGACAAATTGGATCATTTATGAATCCCTTTTTCACAAGGTACTCACTTAATCGATTGTATCACATGTGTCCAAATTGCTTTAATCCATATAAAGAACATTGGAGTTTAATTGAATATAAATTTTTGAATTTTGCTTCACGCAATTTAAATCCTTCCAGGATTTTCATATATATATACATATTTATATATTTCATGATCCAATGATCCATATAGGTATGTTGTTATTACATCCATAAGACGCATGCTTAGTCGTTCAACGACTGCTACGCCAATTAAAAATCTAAAAGTGATTCCGTCCATTATGGCAGAATATGTTTCCTCATAATCAATTTTGGGTTTCTGCAAGAAACCTCGTGTCACAAATCTTACTTTATATCGAATAATTTCATTATTTTAATTTAATTTGTGTGACGCCCCGAACCCTTAAATCCAAGTCCAGCGCGTTATACCTGATAATATCTTGATAGATTATAATCGATAACATACGTAGCAGAAAACATACATCATAATCTCCATATAATATAATACCAGAGTTTAATAATTCTAACTACCAGTCATAATAAATTAATCATCCACCAGTAATCAAATATATACATGTTTCCAAAACATTATCCACAAATACCAATATGTTTCACAATCATCCATAACTTATAAAACTTAAAACATAAATCATAAAACATAAAATATACATATCAAAATTAACATAAAAATATGTCATTTTCTCTTTCTAGTTACCAAAAATGTTATAAAATCTCGAACTCTCTAAGCTCGATCTCTTTGAAATCCTGAAAAAATACATTTATATTTAGGTGAGACACATCTCTGTAAGGGAAGAAAGAATATATTTAACTTAGCGTGTGGCCATCATGAGATTTTACATATCATTTTATAATATTTGCAAATCATTAATATAATTTATTGAAACCATTTTCTGATCCTAATCAAACACATACAAATGTTTAACCCATGAGATTACCCAAGGATAGAGGCGATTACTCGCTCATACAAGTAGCACCCCTCTACTATGATATTTAGATAACCTTAAGGTCACAATTAAAATATACCAGAGCACTCACCTTACTCAGTAAATTCTCAAGTGTAAGATTAATCTCGTACTCACACAGTTCAAATAAAAGTTTATCGGCAAAAGCCCTAAGGATAGGGAAATCTACCCACCCATATAAGTAGGTCCCTTCTGCCTTAGTACATTATGCGGTTACTGCCACATCTATAGCAACTAGTGCACTCGCTTTACTCAGCAAGCGCTCAGGCGAAAGGTACGCCTCGCCCAATCGTAACATGTTCTACGTACATACATACTTCTAATATCATAATACATCATTCTTTCTATCATTATTCAATCATGCACATCTGTTCATATTTATGGCTTAACATTGCTTTGCATTTCACTTAAGTGACTCTTTCCCATTTTACATTGTTCACATTTCATATTTTGTTTCATTTCATTCATTTCCCTTTTCATTTCATTTCATTTCATACCTAGTATCCTTTAGCTGTTTTACCCAACATATTTCAGCTATTGCACATTTACCCAGCCACTTTCAGCTGTTACATATCTACCTAACCACTTTCAATTGTTACACATTTACTCAGCCACTTTCAGCTGTTACACATTTACCCAGCCACTTTCAGCTGTTACACATTTACCCAACCGCTTTTAGCAGTTACACATTTACCCAGCGGCTTTCAACTGTTACACATTTACCCAGCCACTTTCAGCTGTTACATATTTACCCAACCACTTTCAGCTGTTACACATTTACCTAATCATTTTTAATTGTTACACATTTACCCAGCCACTTTTAGCTGTTTTACCCATCATATTTCAACTATTTACCCAGAATATTTCAACTGTTTACATGGTTGCATTAACACACACAAGTAACATAGTTCATGTCATGTTTTATTCACAATACATTACTTACTTAACCTGTATCTCATACATTTAACATATATTTTCACACAACATTCTACTTACCTATGCCATACAATTTAGTAATAAAATTCATACATTGCCTATAAAATAAGCCAACCAACATTTAATGTTTATATATTAAAAATACCTTTCATTTCTTATATAAATACTCTGAAAATATTTTTCCACTTTCATCAGTTCATTTTCACATATACATATCTAATAAACAGTCATAAACTCGAAAAAAAAAATACAATTTAAACAGTTGACTTTTTACCCATACTGAAACATATACATGTACATATAACACAATTCATTTTTTCATTAAATTCATAAAAATTCTGATTTAATATATATTTTTTCCCTTACCTGATTTATTGAACTATGCCAATAGGGACCCCAAAAAGATGCCTGCGGCGTGTTCTCGGATCCTGAAATTAAATTTCTAGTTCCAATAAATTATTTCTGAATAAAATATTATTTAAATATTTCTTATGGTCATAATTTTTAAATAAATAATAATACCCGTAAATATACTCAAATTGACAAATTTCCTAAATCTCACTCTCGCTTTGGAGTATGGTTTAAAAAATCCTAATTAAAAATTTATTCACGTCAAAATAACGGCAATCGCGACTAAGACCACGTGGTGGTACCCGATCGCCGATTTAACCACATATTAACAGCAAAATTGAGAAAATAAAGAAAAATTACCTTTCCCCAGGAGTGGTACCTACGCCGCTCCCATGATAAATCTACTCTAGTAGAAATGTCTATGGTGGAGTTAGGAATCCAATGATACCTTCCATTTTTTTATCGGCGCTAATTAGGCCTACAAACTTGAAGAGAGAGAGAGAGGCGGAGAAGTGACGTGAGGTGAGGGTGGGCGTATGGAGAGAGGCGGAGAGAAAGAGGCAACTAATTTGAAATTGGATTGAATCAAATTTGATTTGGTGAAGCTTCCTAAAAAAGCTTTACCCAATATGTCAACGTGAAGAAGTTTTAGCCAATATGTCAATATACATATATATATATATATATATATATATATATATATATATATCTTTATTTAATTTTTTTTCTTTAATATTTTATTTATTTATTTATTTTAATAATATTTAATTAATTCATTAATTAATTAATAATTACTTTTTTTATACTATTTATTTTTATTTGTTTATTTAATACATTAATTTAATAGTATTTAATCACTTAATTAATTAATAATCTTAATTAGTTATTTTTTTGTAATAATTTTTTTTTCCGGGTTATAACATTCTTCCCCTCCTTTAAGATTTTGTCCTCGAAATTCGTTACCTAATCTTTCATTTCCATAATTCTACGATTTATTATACATCATACCATTCAATAAATATGTTTTACAAATAAATTTTTGCATCATAAATAATTAAATAAAATCATCATCATTTTCAACATAAATTCATACTTGCCCTCTTAGCTTTATCTACCTCATCCAAGACCATCGTATACACGTGCTCGTCCACCTTTATCTAGTGGTATCTTCTTATTTCCTCGATACCATAACCTCTAAAATCAACTAACTTCACCATCGAGTTCAAATCCCAAGTTCGAATTTCTCTGTTCGGAAACATCACCATCAATGGATTTACTATGATTTTCTATAGTTAGCAACTTATTCAGAAAAACACAGAAGACCATCAAGGAATTTCTGCCCCCAAACTTACTAAATATAACTTAGAATTCCTAACGGTATTTTAATCTACCCATTCCTATCCTTATCGCAACTCAATTCTATATTCTGGTATAAATCATTCCTAACCTAATACTCTAATATTTCCATATCCAGACGATGTGAATCTAATCACACGTTCGGCTAGACATTGCTCTGATACCATAATGTGAAGCCCCGAACCCTTAGATCCGGGTCCAGCGCATTATACCTAATAATATCTTGATAGATCATAATCGATAACATACGCAGCAAAAAACATACATCATAATCTCTATATAACATAATACCAAAGTTTACTAATTTTAACTACCAACCATAATAAATTAATCATCCACCAATATTCAAATATATACATGTCTTCAAAACATTATCCACAAATACCAGTATGTTTTACAACCATCCATAACTTATAAAACTTAAAACATAAATCATAAAACATAAAATATACATATCAAAATTAACATAAAAATATACCATTTTCTCTTTCTATTTACTAAAAATGTTATAAAATCTCAAACTCTCTAAGTTCGATCTCGAGGAAATCCTAAAAAAATACATTTATATTCGGGTGAGACACATCTCAGTAAGGGAAGAAATAATATATTAAATTCAACATGTGACCATCATGAGATTATACATATCATTTTATAATATTTGCACATCATTAACAGAATTTTCTGAAACCATTTTTTGATCCTAATCTAATACATACAAATGTTTAACCTACGAGATTACCAAAAAATATGGGCGATTACCCGCTCATACAAGTAGCACCCCTTTGCTCTGATACTTAGGTAACCCTAAGGTCACAATTAAAATATACCAGAGCACTCACCTTACTCAGTAAGTCCTCAAGTGTAAAATTAATCTCGTACTCACACAGTTCATACAAAAGTTTACAGGCAAAGGCCCTAAGGATAGGGAAATCTACCCGCCCATACAAGTAGGCTCCCTCTGCCCTAATACGTTATGCGACTACTGTCACATCTATAGCTACTAGTGCACTCGCCTTACTCAGCAAACCCTCAGGCGAAAGGTACGCCTCGCCCAATCGTTACATGTTCTACGTACATACATACTTTTACTATCATAATACATCATTCTTTCTATCATTATTCAATCATACACATCTGTTCATATTTATGGCTTAACATTGCACTGCATTTCACTTTAAGTGACTCTTTCTCATTTTACATTGTTCACATTTTACATTTCATTTCATTTCATTCATTTCCCTTTTCATTTCATTTCATACTCAACATTCTTCAGCTGTTTTATCCAGCATATTTCAGCTGTTACACATTTACTCAGCCACTTTCAGTTGTTACACATTTACCCAATCACTTTCAACTGTTACACATTTACCTAGTCACTTTCAGCTGTTACACATTTATTCAGCCACTTTCAACTGTTACATATTTACCCAGCCACTTTTAACAGTTACACATTTACCCAACCACTTTCAACTGTTACACATTTACCCAGCCACTTTCAGTTGTTTTACCCAACATATTTCAGCTGTTTATTCAGCATATTTCAGCTGTTTACATGGTTACATTAACACATACAAGTAACATAGTCCATGTCAAGTTTTATTCACGATGCATTACTTACTTAACTTGTATCTCATATATTTAACATATATTTCCACACAGCATTCTATTTACTCATGCCACACAATTTAGTAATAAAATTCATACACTGCTTGTAAAATAAGCCAACCAACATTTAATGTTTATATACTAAAAATATCTTTCATTTCTTACATAAATACTCTGAAAATATTTTTCCACTTTCATCAATTTATTTTCACATATACATATCTAATAAACAACCCTAAACTCGAAAAAATACAATTTAAACAGTTGACATTTTACCCATACTGAAACATATACACGTACATATAACATAATTTATTTTTCCATTAAATTCATAAAAATTTTGATTTAATATATATTTTTTCCCTTACCTGATTTCTTGAACTACGCCAATAGGGATCCCAAAAAGATGCCTGCGGCCCTCACTCGGACCCTGAAATTAAATTTCTAATTTCAATAAATTATTCATAAATAAAATATTATTTAAATATTTCCTAGGGTTAAAATTCTTAAATAAATAATAATACCCGTAAATATACTCAAATTGTCAAATTTATTAAATCTCACTCTCGTTTTGAAGTAGGGCCTTAAAAATCCCAATTGAAAATTTATTCACTTCAAAATAATGGCAATCGCGACTAGGACCATGTGGTGGTACCCGATCGTCGATTTAACCGCATATTAACAGCGAAATTGAGAAAATAAGAAAAAATTATCTTTTCCTAAAAGTGGTATCTACGCTGCTCTCACGACAAATCCGCTTTAGTAGAAATGTTGGTGGTGGAGTTAGGAATCCAATGACACCTTCTATTTTTCGATCGGTGCTCGTTAGACTGACGAACTTGAGAAAAGAGAGAGAGAGAAGCGGAGAAGTGACGTGAGGTGAGGGTGGGTGTATGGAGAGAAGCAGAGGGAAAGATGAGAGGTGCAGGTTGACGATCCAATTTGAAATTGGATTGAATCAAATCTGATTTGTTGAAGCTTCTGAAGAAGCTTTACCCAATATGTTAACCTGAAGAAGTTTTAGCCAATAAGTCAATATATATATGTTTATTTCATTTTTTTTTCTTTACTATTTTACTTATTTATTTATTTACTTTAATAATATTTAATTAATTCATTAATAATTATTTTTTTTCATACTATTTATTTTTATTTGTTTATTTAATACATTAATTTAATAGTATTTAATCACTTAATTAATTAATAATTTTAATTAATTATTATTTTTTTAATAATTTTTTTTTCAGGTTATTACAATTTGTGCACAAATACACTTTTGTATCCAACGAGTTTGACATATTCTGGTGTCTGGACTATAAGTTCAAAAACTTCTCTTTTTGATAGAGAGTTTAATTCTGATGTGATAACTTCTTTTCATTTTGGCCAATCACTTCTATATCCTCATTACTTCTAATAATGTTATCATAACTTCTGGTAATGTCATCAATACTTTTAGTCATGTCAGTAGCTACTGCATATGCAAATGTGTTGTTGACAATAATTTGATTCTATCTCACATTTCTTCTGTGTAATGAATTAGATCTTTTAGGTACCAGTTCCTTTTTAAGGGATGTCTCTTCAGGAGATTCCTCTTCAGGAGGTTCTATAATATGGATTTTATTTTCAAGAGAAATGTGTTTGTGAATGTCGAATGAATTGTCCACCACTGTAGCCTCTTTTGGAGTATTTACAAATTTCAATTTTCTCATTCCAGGAGTTTTATCTTTTGCACCGATAGCCTTCTATGCTTAACTTTCAGTTTAGGTTCTTTAGCCGACTGTTGACTTTCAGGAACATCAATACATGTTGAAATATTTACAGTAGATATATGAGATTTTAATATGACTTTGGTATCTGTAAAATAATATGATAATTGATTTGCAACCCCTTGCAAATGTATAATCTTCTAAACTTCAAGTTCACTTTGATTTGTGTGAGAATTTAAATGAGATAAACTCATGGCATTCCATGTGATTTCGTGTTGTACTTTAGACACTAATTTTTCTTCCTTTAATGTAACGAATATTGTTTCATTAAAATGACAATTAATTTCTTTTGAGAACAAGTAGTACACATGAAATTAGTTGATAAAATAATCTTCTAGTTCTTTAGTTGATGACAATGTGAATTTTCAATGATTCTTCGCATCGTTACATCTCTAAGATGTCTAAGATGATTATGTCAAAGTGTAAATAACTTTGAGTAATTGCACTTTTGTTGTAAGACATTATATGATTCAGCTGTTTCAATCTTTGTATAATATAATCCAAAAGATAAAATTGATAGTTTTTCTAAAATTTGTTTCTTCCCATAAACAATATAAGTAATATAAAGAAATTATTTATTGCCTTCATTTATAGTTTCAATGTGATATCCATTGAGTCTTAAATCTTTAAAGTTCAACAGATTTATTATGGATCTGTTGGAATACAAAGTTTAATCAATTTGTACTCTTCAGGAATATGACTCCAATTTACAATATTAAATTGAATAATATTTTACCATCTCTTTCGAATATTAAATATACTACCTCATATGGAGGTTAAATGTTTCACCTCTTTAGGAGGTCGATTTAAACATCTTTTCGGCAGGTTAAAAATATACCCTATTCATGATGTAAATATTTACCATCTCTTTTGGAGATTAATCATTTTTAGGAGGTATATCTTTTCGGGAGATTAAATATGTAGACGAAAGATTGAAATATATTGCCTCTTTATGAGGTTTGTCTATTCGGGAGATTAAATATGTAGACAAAAGATTTAAATATACTGTCTCTTTAGGAGGACTGTCTCTTTGAGAGGTTTAAATATATAGCCTCTTCAGGAGGACTATCTTACCATCTATCTTGGAGATTGATACTCTTTAAATTTTAAAAAACATATTCTCTTATGGAGAATATTATATTTTTGTGGAGTAAAATTGACAAGAAATAAATAAATTAAATAAGAATTAAAAAAATAACTCAGTTGGTTAGAGTTTCATACTGATAGCGTGTTATAAAAGATGCAAAAAATTAAATAAGACGAGACAAAATTTTTACGTTGTTCGGATAAACCTATTCTACGGGCGGATTGAATCAAATCTTCACTATTTCAGGAGGAATAACAATATGATATGAATCCAAACTTATACAAAATATCTCTCAATATTTCTTTTATAGCTGTCATCTTTCTTTCTATTTCTTTATTTCCCTTCTTTTCTTTTTTCTACTCTTCTTTTCTTACTACACTGGTTATGTGGGAGGAGATATTTATAACCTTCACAAGCTAGCTAATACTAACTTTCTTAGTGCAAATATATGAGGTAGGTTCATATGAGGACATAATTAGTGCATACATATGTGGCAGGTTCATAGGGACATTAATTAGTGCAGACATATGAAACAGGTTTATGGGAACACGGAGAGGTGGACAAGATATGGATGAATGACACCACCCTCATCCATTAATAACAAGTATGTCTTTCAATGGAGAGATGACAATTAGTAGACATTTTAATGGTGCTATGAGGGCGTACAAATGTATGGAGGCCTTTATTGAAGGTAGAATCAATTGATGAATTGAAAATTGAAGAGATGAAAATTATTTAAGGTAGATGATTTTATGTTAATCCAGAGATGAAAAATGAAAATTACTTAAGGTAAATGATTTTAAGTTAATCATTTATTGATTTTTTGGGGTTGCGGGGGGTGTTTACATTGTTATAGTCATATCCCCTAAGTTAAATTGCTGATAGAATCTTTTGTTAGTTGACCTTTAGATAATTATTAATATATGTAAAAAGAAATATATATTTTATTTTCTATAAAAATGATATTTTAAAATTACATCATTTTAATAAATTCAGTAGTAAAAAATGACTAACATAATGTCATGAAAACTGAATAATTAAATAAAAAATCTAATTGATCCTCAAACTTGTCTAACCGATCCGATCACTTTAAGTTATCCAATTGATATTAACACAAGAAAATAATTTTATTATTATTTTAAATTTTTTTAAAAATATATTTGAAAAATAAAAATTAATAATACATTATAAATAAATCTAGTAATTATAGTATTAGAAAATATTTGTTAGATGTAATTTTCATAAAAATTGAATTACTAGACACTTCAAAAAACAAAAAAAGCATAGTTCGATATTTTTAAATTCAAGTAACCTATCAACCATATTGTTTAAAGAACATAAGCTAAAATTTCAAAATTCAATTTTCATAAGAATGTCGGTTTTTCTGTGTATATGATTGGTAAACAGATAATTAAAATTCAAGTTTATATTAATTGGTTGACCTTTGATCGAGTCAATTCACTAACTTTTTTTGATTTTATCCAAATGTGTTATTAAATACAGGATTCAATGAGACCTAAAAAGTGAGTTGCAATTTGACCAACATATTGATTTGAAATAATTTTTAAACAATATTTTATTTTAAAAATATATTTAAGCATTTAATTTACAATTTAAAACATAGCAAAAATAAATTGTAAACTATTAAAATCATGAAATAATTTTTAAACAATATTTTATTTTAAAAATATATTTAAGCATTTAATTTACAATTTAAAACATAGCAAAAATAAATTGTAAACTATTAAAATCATGCTTTTGTACACTACCAACTAATCTTGGGATGCGTGCAATTGCGAATAAATGATAAAAAATAAAATTGATGAATAAATGTGCATCTTGAAAGTCATCTAGTGGATGTATTTTCTTTATGAAAGGAGCTAAGAATGCATATTCATTTATACAAAAAATATTTTAATTGATTCTTATAATTTTATTTTATTTTTAATTCAAAATTATTAAAAATAAGTTTCGTAGTTTTGGAAGCCCGAGACCACCTCTTTTTCTGATTTTACATATATAATTCATGGTCTATGGACGTCTTAATTTTTTTATTAAATTCTTTTTCATTTAATCGAAGTAATAAAATTTTTCATTTAGTAAAAGAATTTGCTTAACTATTTTGTTCCATCTATCTTATTGGTCAGACGTGTTTAAACATCTTTTTGTTTAAATATTAGACTCAATAATTTTTTTCCTAGAAATTATGAGTGTGAGACTTTCATATCAAAGATCAAATTGAATTACCTAAAAAACCATAAGATGTTCAAAATAATATGACCAAATTTTACTTCATTATCATTTTCTTTTATTTTTTTCCAATTTCAAAAATTTCTTTTAGAACACGGACGACCCATTTTGTGATTTTAGCTAAATTTTCTAACATCACATTTAAATACCTACCCCTATAAATCATGTTTTTTTTTTAAAATCTTATGAAGGAATTGACTAGACCACTTGCTTAACATAATCTAATAATGGTAATTTAAGTTAATAAGATTGCTGTTTTTTTCAACTTGACTCTAATAAACCAGACCACACGAGTGCTACATTATGAAACAGAAAAAGATTAAATATATTACACAATAAATTTGAAAAGTACTTATTTATTAATGTAATCAATACTTGACACACTTGTTACATTGTCAAGAAACTTTGGTTATATTTTTTTGATTAAAAAATAGATAAATAAATCATTAAAAAAAGGATAAAAATAAAAAATAATATTTGAAAAATTATTTCCTTTGATAAATGAAAAATAAAAATAAAAATAAAAAAAGTAAAATTTAAAATTGTTATTATATTCTAAACTTTTTGCAAGAGTCATTTTTTCCTATTGTCTTTTTGACTTTTTCTATTTCTCACATCGAAAATAATATTAAAGAAATTTAAGAATAAAAAAAGAATTCTCTCAATTTGATTGAGACTGATTATCCCTAACTAAAAAATAAATTATATTAAATGAGATTAATGAATGGTATATCTCAAATTATCTTTGAGGCTAATGTAAAAAGAAGATTAGTGGATTAAAAAATTCAAAGCTTTTCTTGCCAAAGCGGTCCATGGCTGCCACTGTTGGAGACGCGTGTCGTCTTCCCATTCGATTTCTTGTATCCGTTTGCTCTTCCTACGAAAGAATTGCCGAGCTGCTGATGGCGAAGCATCCCTCACTGAGGGCGGCACGCACGCCCAGGGCGCACGATAGCGGGAGAGGCGTAACCTGACCCGACCGACGTGCGTGGGTACACGTGCCAGGATCTCCGCGCGTGCGACATTCGACGCACGTGCGACGGCCCCTCCCTCGCCCCAACCCCAGTTGGCCTATATTCCTCCGCTGCTCTTGCAACACGCGAACGTAACCAAACAGCCCCTCCAGAAGGCCCCAAACTACGAACTTGCCACGGGCTTCCCATTTTAGAGAGAGAAAATCTAGAGAGAGAATGGGAGAAAAAACCTAGAGAGAGAAAAACTAGAGAGAGAAAATAGGGAGATTTTAAGCTAGCAGAGCACAGATCCTCTTGCGATTCACAGCACTGCGCTCCCTCTTTTCATGTTGAATTCTCATTTGGATTTTGGACCTTCCAGTTTCTGGTAGCATTTGCAACTGCAATCTGTTTGTTTTTACCTATCGGTTCTAATTTTAGAGAGAGAAACTAGAGAGGTAGGGGGGGATTTTTTTCCTCTCTCTTGCATGGGTTGATGACTCGATATTGATCGACCGATCGTCCGGGAGATGGTGAAGCGGAAGGAGCGAACCCTAAAGGAGCTGTACAATGTGACGCAGATGATTTCGGAGCCGGAGGCATGTAATTTGTTGCCCTATTTGTTGTTAAATTTGTTTTTATAATTTATGGTTTGAATTGTTCTGGTTTATGTTGATTGGATGTGCTTTGAATTCGAAGTCTCAATTTTGATTTCGAAATGCTATTGGATTGGTGTGAATTTATAGGGGAGTTACGGTCTCGGGTTGGTTTTGTGTGAATTGGGGGTAATTTAGTCTTTATTGAGTTTGTTTGATTGTGTTTGGGTTTTGAATAAATCTAGCTATGCTGGGCCTCAATCTGCCCTTCGATTCTTCGTGCAGGGGCGTATACAGACACGCGCACATCTGAGAAGTGATTTAATTCTCTCTCTCTCTCTCTCTCTCTCACTCTCAGTGGGTTCTGTTGCATCTGCTGGTGTTAGGCAGCATGCCTTTGGATGGGATGCTTTTTGTTTATGCAGTTGATAGTTTAATTTGGTTGCTAGTTGATCTGATTTTTTTTTTTAATGTTTTGCTCTTCTGGAACAGCATTATTTATATCGATTTAGGATGCTTTTTAGACCACTCCAGTCTTGAGAAGCTGTCACATGCAAGGGCCTGTAGATGAAACAGATTGCAATAATTGGATGAATACGGTGAGATAATAGGGTCATTTGTGTATTATCGTTCACATATAAGTTTTGTTTTGTTTTTTGTTTTTTGTTTTTTTGTTTTTAATTCATTCTTTAAGCTTACACTTATCTTCGTATTTACTGGTTTTCATTTTTTTACTGATTGCACATTTGGAACTTTATGATGTTGTGTAATTTGTAGCCAACTTATGGTATGTCCAAATAAAGTACCAGAATATTGGATTCTTTAGATGAAGAAACTCATATATATGCAAATACTTAGATTCATAAATGACTTTTATTCGACATTTTTACAATGTATGTTGACCAAACAAGGTCATATGAAATACTTAAAAGCAGATGTGGAGGGAATGGATGGACTAATTTTTTTTTTTTTTTTGGGGGGGGGGGGGTGGGGTGTTTAATAATGGTTAGCTTTGAAAAAAAAAGTAGTTGTGAAGTTTGAAGAGCTAGAGATAGGAAGAAGACACTTGAGCTGGCAATTGCCCCTGGTCTTATGATGGCTATCAAATTTTTTAAGGAAGATGCATTGAGTGATTACTGTGGTTTGATGAAAGAGGAGGTGCATCGATTTTATGTACTTTATAATAGCTTATTGGTTATACAATTTGGCATTGAGAGGTGGAAACTTGTGATCGAAAATTGAAAGGGCCAGTGCAGTCAGTCGATTAGCAATCCCAATAAGTAGTCATGTATTTTGCCATGTGTGACTATGTTTCTTGGTGGGGGTCGTGCAACAGGCTAGGCTGAGCAGGCCAAGTTCAATCAATCCCTAAACCAATCATGGGATGGGGTGGGGTGGGGATATTATCCAAATCCAACCATAATAGTTGGTTGTAAATAACTTGCTTGAAAATTTTGGCTTTGGACAATTGACTAAAACTTAAATGTACTTATGTTTGTACTCCTGAGTTAATGTAGCACTGTGATCATTATCTAGCTACCTGTCTTAGTGTCACGGACCCCCAAAATGGGACTCAAGTAAGGGCCGTGTGGCACTCGTTGAGAGCTCTCCCTTGACAAGTTAGCCAAGTCTCACATGTTCAAGCCTGCAATCACGAGCACCTGGTGAGTCTCAATACTCAAGAAAACCAAGGAACAATTGGATATCACACGAGCAATAGACTATAACAATCAGAGGCATCACAATCCAAGGCAACAAAACACCACAATGAAAAGGACTACTTGTATTATTCGACTACAAGAGAATAATTATACAAACGATAACACAGATAATCATATATTCATTCCAAATCCCTGGAGAATGCAATTATAGCAGTATCTCACTCCCCCTTTTTCCCATTACATTGTCATTCCCGAACATCCTCCCCCACTCATTTTATCGACATCCTCGTTGATGTGTTGTAGAAGGGCTTCGCACTCGGCTGATGTCGAAGTAGATGTCGTTGACTACGAATTTCTGAAATCTTCAATCTTCTGTATGGCATGCTGAAGGTTTTCTGCCTTTTCTTAACTATTCTCTTCTTCCTCCAGCCGCAGCTACTGAACCAGAAATTGTTGTTGTTGACGACCTTTTGCATTGACGACTCTGTCTACAATGATCTCCTAGACTTCCTTGTTGACAGGCTGCCTTTTGAAAATTGTTGATCTCCTTGACTTTTGTCGGTGCGGATCTGCTGCATCTGTGTGGAATGACTTTAAATTGCTTACATGAAACACGGGATGGACTGGACGTCTGTGGCTTTTCATCCACTCAGGTTGCTTAAGCCGATAAGATGCATGTCCCACCTTCGTGATCACTCTGATTGGACCTTCGTAACGGCGTAACAGTCTTTTATCCTTGCCGCGAAGGAATCGAAATGTCTCCGGCGGCACTTTTACAAGAACCAGATCTCCAACTTCTAATTGTTGTGGTCGTCTCCTTTTGTCAGCCCATTTTTTCATACGTTTCGATGCTTTTTCTAACTGAGCTCGAGTGACTTCGATGTTTTGCAACCAATTTTTCGTGAATTGGTATGCTTTCGGGCAATTTCCTTTGTATGGACCATCTAGAGTGTGCGGGAGAGTCGGTTGTTGACTTGTCACAATCTCAAAAGGACTTTTATTAGTCACAGAAGATTTCATAGAGTTAAAACAAAATTGTGCCGTGTCCAGTAAAGTAACCCAATTCTTCTGATTGGAGTGAACAAAATGTCTCAAGTATTCTTCCAGCATCCCATTAAAACGTTTGGTCTGACCATTTGTCTGTGGGTGATAGCTGGTGGACAGATTAAGGTTTGAATCCATCAAACGAAAGAGTTCACCCCAAAATCCCCCTGTGAATCTAACATCCCTATCACTGATTAGGCTTTCTGGAATACCCCAATAATTCACCACATGCTTGAAGAATAGCTGAGCTGTCTTCTCTGCTGAACATGGCTTTGAGACTGGTACGAAAGTAGCATACTTAGAGAATTGGTCAATCACCACCAAAATTGTGCCGTACTCCTCTACTTTTGGCAATGAGGAAATGAAGTCCAAAGAGACACTCTCCCATGGCTTGGCAACCACTAGCAATGGCTCCAATAAACCTGAGGTCTTCTTTTTTTCTACCTTGTCTTGTTGACAGATCAAGCAAGTTTTTATAACTCATCACATTATCTTACATATTCGGCCAATAGTACCCCTGTGTAATCAATGCCTGAGTTCTTTGCCATCCCGGATGACCAGCCCACAACGTATCATGGCACTCCTTTAGTAAGGTTTTCCTCAAGTTTCCAGCTTTGGACACATAGGCTCTCCTGCCTTTAGTCATTATCAGTCCATCTGCTACCTAGAATTGTCGTGTCTTCCCTTCTTCTATTAGTTTGCTTAGTGACTGCGCTTGCTGGTCTGTACTTAAATGTTCCCTGATGAGATTCTTCAAAGGTAACGCCACCCTACTAGTTGATAGACGACTGATGAGTTTCAATGCTGCCAATTCGGTTTTTCTACTTAAAGCATTAGCCACTTCATTCGTCTTCCCTACCTTATATTCAAAATCAAAATTAAATTCAGCTAGCTTCTCCTGCTAACGGGCTTGTTTTGACGTTAGTTCAGGTTGTGACAAAAAGTGAATAACTACCACATTATCGGTTTTCACCACAAATTTGGACCCCAAGAGATAGTGCCTCCACACCCGAAGACAGTGTACCACTGCAAGAAACTCCTTTTCCTGTGCTGTATAGTTCCGTTCGGCACCCGATAATTTTCTACTTTCAAAAGCAACTGGATACCCTTCCTGCAAGAGAACTCCCCCTAATGCAAAGTCTGAAGCATCTACTTGCACTTCAAACGGTTTTGTCACATCAGGAAGGATTAGCACAGGATCTCCTACAATCTTTTCCTTTAATTCAACGAATGGTGATTGACACTCTTCTGACCACCCCCATGGTACCCCCTTCCTCAGTAAATTTGTTAACAATACAACTCTTCTGGAGTACCCCTCTATAAACTTTCGATAGTAGTTGGCTAGACCCAAGAAAGATCGCAGTTCTCTAACGGATGTAGGTGCTTGCCACTCCTTGATAGTTTTTACTTTAGCTGAATCCATCCGTATCTGGCCCTCCTCAATGATATGCCCCAAGAATTTAATACGCTTTTGAGCGAAAGCACACTTCTCCCCTTTTACACATAACTGATTTTCTTTGAGTTTTTGAAAAATTTTCCGAAGATGATTTTTATGTTCTTCTAAGGATGCGCTGAAAACCATTATGTCATCAAGGTAAACAACCACAAACTGATCAAGGTAGTCCTGAAAAACCTGATTCATTAGAGAACAAAAGGTAGCGGGTGCATTTGTTAGCCCAAAAGGCATGACAAGGAATTCAAATGCTCCATACCGAGTGACACAAGTGGTCTTCGGTTCATCTCCCTCAACAATGCGCACTTGATGATATCCCGACCTCAAGTCCAGTTTCGTGAAATATCTAGCTGTACTTAACTGGTCAAAAATATCAGCAATCAGTGGAATGGGATACTTGTTGCACACCGTTACCTTATTAAGAGCCCGATAATCTACACTCAAGCGCAAACTACCATCTTGTTTCTTTTGAAATAACACTGGGGCCCCAAAAGGTGTTTTTGAAGGACGGATGAACCCTGCTGCAATAAGATCATTCAGTTGCCTTCTAAGTTCAGTTAACTCTGACGGCGCCATTCGATAGGGGCACGTGCTGGCGGCTTTACTCCTGGCAAAAGTTCAATTTCGTGGTCAATCTGTCGTCAAGGTGGTAAAACCCTCGGTAGCTGTTCCGGGATCACCTCCTT
This sequence comes from Malania oleifera, assembly GCF_029873635.1. Lineage (NCBI taxonomy): Eukaryota > Viridiplantae > Streptophyta > Magnoliopsida > Santalales > Ximeniaceae > Malania > Malania oleifera. Next base: position 98,087,308 of record NC_080423.1, read on the forward strand.
GAACTCTTCTAAAACTTCCTTAATCTCAAGTGGATATTTCCCTACCTCTGCATCTTCTGAGACTATCGGTAGAACCAAGAAAGAAGATTCTCCCCTTTTTACTCCCTTTTTGAATTGGAGGGCTGAAAGCAACTTCCTCTCATCGAAATTGTTGTAGGCTGCGGGGACCGCACAAGGTGCACTTCCCATTATCACAAGACAATCCGCAGCTGGGATCGGCATTGAGCATGTCACTTTAAGAAAATCCATCCCCAATTCCACATCAAAGTCGTCAAGGGGTGCCACAGTGAAATCAATTGTTCCAGACCATGATCTCATTTGACATGCCACTTTAGGTGCCACCCCCACCGTGGTTAACGCTTGAGAATTCACTGCTTTTAACTTGCCCACATCCTTATCTACTTGCAATTCTAACCGTTGAGCTTCAGAATCAGCAATGAAATTATGGGTGGCCCCTGTATCAATCATGGCCTTGATTTTCTTTCCATTCAAAAGTAGATCAACGTACATTAGTCCCTTCTCCTGAGACTTGTTGTTAATTACTTGACGCTCTAATGCCTCCAAAAATCTCAATGCTCCCACCATATTCGGTTGTTCTTCTAGGGTTGCTATCGAGGTTTTGATTTCCCCTCGAAGGGCCTTTATAGCATTCAAAGCCTTACGTTCAAAGCACTTCGCCACTCGATGTGGTCCCATGCAAAGAAAACAAGCGATTGGTTGACGCTCTCCACTTCCTGTTCGTCCGCCCCTCCACTCCTTAACCATGGACGCTCTTTTATCTTTCCAAGAACTATTTGTCTCCCTATCCCTTCCCCCATTTGTGGGCTTATACACTTTATTGGGTCTGGAATCATTATTGGCGGACGTAGGGAAATTTTGCTTCCCAGAATTATCTGAAAAATCATCCAATTGTTCGGCAGCAGCGAGGGCAGAAGAGAGATCACCAGCACCCTGCCGACGCAATTCATTCCTTGGCCATGTCTTCAAACCTCGAAGAAAATGAAATAGTTTGTCTGATTCGGTCATGTCTATAATGTCCAACATCAAGGTTTGGTATTCTCGTACATAGCTCCTTATTAAACCGGTCTGTTGCAATTCCATTACTTTGCACTTTGCTATGTACTCCACATTTTCGGGATAGAATTGAGTCTTCAATGCCTGTTTCAACCCCTCCCATGTGTTGATAACACATCTATTGTGCTGAATATCATTCCATTTAGTTATCCACCACACTTTTGCATCCCCTACCAGGTATACCGTTGCCAGATTTACCCGGTCAACTTCTAAATCCACTCGTAAGCACGTGAAGTAGTGCTCCATATCAAAGAAGAAATTATCCAGCTCCTTGGCATCTCGCGTATCCCCAAAACTTTTAGGTTCCGGTACCTTCAATCGAAAACTCTCAATTGGATCTGCAACTGGCCTTTGGGCTATCTGTGCCACTGCATTCACTTTCACAGTGATCTCTTATAAATCCCTCTGGACTTGGACCACCACAATTTGGACATTGCCCATCTCCTTCAAATCTTCCTTCAAAGCAGTAATGGGCTCCTTAACATCTTCTGCAAGGAAATCAAAATTATTCGGTAGCTCCCGTAAGGAGGCCTCAAGCTCTATTGGCTCTCCCCGTTGGGACGAAAGAGATGGCAATATGCCCTCAATATGTTCTAGCCTACTCTCAAAGGCTTCCAACTGCTCGATACTCTTCTGGAAGGCCTCAAGCTCTCTTGGCCGTTTCTCCATGGATTTCACACGTGGAATGAATTTTTCAAGTTCCTCAAGTCTCTCTACAACTTTTGATACCCCATAGAGATTTTCTCTAGGGTTTTCTTCAGCGGCCTCAAGCTCTGTTGGCATGCTTTTCTCTTTTATCAATGTTGCCACCAACCCTTGGAGTTCACCACACGTTCTCTCCAGGGTTACAAGTTTTGTCTCAAGTGTCTCAATGCGTTACACTTTTCCTGACTTGTTTCTCATATTACCACTCATGGTGCTCGCACACACTGTGCTCTGATACCAACTGTCACGAACCCCCAAAATGGGACTCAAGTAAGGGCCGTGTGGCACTCGTTGAGAGCTCTCCCTCGACAAGTCAGCCGAGTCTCACATGTTCAAGCTTGCAATCACGAGCACCTGGTGAGTCTCAATACTCAAGAAAACCAAGGAACAATAGGATATCACACGAGCAATATATTCTTATACACCGAATAAGACTATAACAATCAGAGACATCACAATCCAAGCCAACAAAACACTACAATGAAAAGGACTACTTGTATTATTCAACTACAAGAGAATAATCATAAAAACGATAACACAGATAATCATATATTCATTCAAAATCCCTGGAGAATACAATTATAGCAGTATCTCACTCCTCCTTGTCCCCATTACATTGTCACTCCCTAACACTTAGCTTAATTCTGTCAAAAGTGATACTGCACCCATCACCAAACTGTAATATACAATCTCTAGGTTCTTTTGCGCTGAATTGATTATTTTCATTTTTCTAGAATTTTTTGGGGGTTTAATTAATGGTGAGATCCCAACCTACACTTCAAAACCTTGGGTTGGACAGGCAAGCCCAATGGTTACAGTAAATTTATGAAGTTGTATGAAAATATTTGTTTTAATTTTATCCATATTTTTTTCCTTGAATATCTTTATCTTATGGATGATTGAATCCTGATACTGTTTCTCTTCAGCATCCCTTGTTCATTAGTCTTAATTAACCCCTTTTTTCCTCATTACAATAGTATATTTTATAGGGATGAAACAACTACTTGCCTGGGGGAACCTTGCAATTCTAGAGAAAACCTCTGTGACAACGGTAGCCTATAATACATAGTTCTTCTTATGTCTGGTTAGTTCTTTAACACATCGTAAATGGGAAATCTCTGTAAACACTGCTTAGTCATGCTTTTTATTTTGAGTTGTATTTAAAGGTGAGGGATAAAAATTCAAGTAATTGTGTCTGCAATGATATTTTTTTTTACCAATTGAGCAAAGGCATTTGAGTAAGTGAAGGAATATCTTGCTGTAATGTGCTTGATTTTCTGGTCTTTTTGGGTGCTGTGAAAGGAAAGAAATGAGAGGATTTTTTGACAACAGTTTATACTGGGGCGTTCGATTTGTGGTAGAGTTGTTTTCCTTTTCTCTTTTAGCTTTGGCAATAAGTGTTTCTATGCATATTTACTTTAATATGTCAAGTGCTTGAATGGTGATGGTATAATTTTGTTTTTCTTTCCTTTTGAAAGGGACTTTTTTATTTTTTTTGAAATAACAAACCACCTCACCCCACGTGGAAAAAAAATATTTTATTTATAATATGCAGTCAGCTAGGATCTCCTTAATGGGTGGAAACAAAATAGATATTCTTGGAAATAGCCCAAGTCTTTATACTCCTGAACCATTCTATATTTAAAAGCTTTTTCACTTGACCACAAAGCCTATCGAGGTGTATTTCTCAGATTTACCCCTTCTTTGTTCCTGACCTTGATTTTGTCTTGGGTAATGGCTCTTGAATTCATTTTTGGGAGGACATTGGGTGGGTAATGTTGAATTCTTTTCCTTGTCATTGTTGCTTGCGTGCAGGGCATAATGAGGTTATTTCCTCCTTTTTGATTCCTGGTTGTCATTTGTTTTCTGGGAATTCCATTTCTTGAGAAGTGTAGAACTCTTGATGGTGGGGAGGTCGAGGAGTTGTCTTCCTTGTTGATGGTATTGGGGAATTGTTGTCCTTCAGGGCGGATAGTTGTTCTTGGTCTTTGGATTAGTTGGGAGTTTTTTCTTGCAAATCCTTCTTTCGTTATTTGATTAATTGTAATATTTCCTTTCCACTCCATAAAATTATTTGGAAGTCCAAAACTCCCTCAAAGATCAAGGCTTTTATATGGTTGATTGTTCTTAATAGACACGCCTAGGAGGGCTTCAGAGGCACTTTCTCCTGATATCTTTTCTCTTTGAGAAGTTTTGAAACAGCGTCCCATTTGTTCCTGCACTGCCTTGGAATATATGGAAAAACTTTTTCGTCTTTGGAGAAAATTGGGTTTGTTTGGAGTTGGTGGAGGATATGCTGGTCTCCTCATTTTCAGGTTTTGGTAAAAGGAAGGATGCACATGCCCTGTGGACTTGTGCAGTTTTCGCAGTTCTGTAGGGTTTATGGCTGGAATAAAATGCTCGTATCTTTATGGGAAAAAGCTGAATTTATTTTGCTTCACTTTGGTGTGCTTCTGCTGGTTGTTTAAGGGAGTGAGATTTTCTGATATTCAATGGGACTGGCTTGCATTGTTATTCTGATTGTTGTTTCTTGATTTATTGTTTTATTTTTAAATTTAATTTAATTTTTCTTCCTTTTTCTGAGGAGGATTTCTCATTTTCCTTCTTGTATATTCTTCCTATTCTATTGAGTTTGTCTTCTTTTGCTATAAAAAAATAGTTATGATAACCATGCATCTGCTGTAATTTGGCTATAATGTGCTCAATTTTTTTAGATGACAACATCAGTGACGTTTTTATTTGATTAATTTTTCCTAAGAAAACCTTCAATAGCCATTTGAGAGCCATTGGGTCTATGATGCCTCATGCAGTCTTGCATTCCTCGTGTTTCCTTTTTGAGTTTTCATTGTGGATGAAGATTACATATGTTTTTTCCTTGAGGTAGTGGTAATCTTGGTTAGACTTATCCATATTTCCATATGTGGCCTGGTGGAATTTGGGTGTTTAACTGAGAAATTTGGTGGAGACGAAGAAATGGATTTGTTTTGAGTTGGCTTATGTGTTGAAATGATTTAAATACACAGTGGATGATTGAGTTGGTGTTGGATGAGATTCAGGAACAATATGGATATCATGTTTCTGAATCCTGTGATGATCTTGGGGACCTATCGTATGTTCATCCAGCACTGTTGCAAGGATTGGAGGGGGTGGAGGTGGGGTTCTATTTTTTATAATAAGGGGTTGGGTAATAAAATGCAGTGCAATGATGGTATTTTACCTACAACAGAGGAGGTGATTTCTAGGAAGGATTTTGAAGCCCAAGAGACATTGGATAAATTGGATTTGAAAATGAGTGATGCTGGTGGAACTGAAGTGTGTTTTGTTGGGGGTATGTTCAAAGCGAAGAAGGGTCAAAGGGCGCTAGCAAATCTGAAGCGCTCAGTGAATTACGATGGGGAGGGATTGAAAAGGGGTTTCCTTGGTTAATTGTTATTTTTGTTTTATTTTTTACCTTTTTTTTTAAAATTATTTTTTTGTTTTTTTGCTGTCTTTATGTTTATTTTTTGCGGTGGGCTTCTTGTTCCTTTTGTTTGTAAATTCTCTCTCTCAACCTAATATACCTTCTTTTATTGTCAAAAAAAAAAAAAAAATCAGTAAATGTACCAGAATAAAGCAGGCTATTTAATAATGTAAAACAAGCTTAGATATTGTTGATAAAAAATGTGATGATATGAAACTTGTTTGAGAGAGTTGGGATGCAACTATCCAGGGATTAACATGAGACTGGACTTCCATAAAACCATCTTAGCTTCATGCCAAGTAGGCTTAAGACAAATGAGATACTTGATTGTTGAAAACTTAAAATCTAGTGAGGCAATAATATGGTGAGCATTTTCTTATGAGGATAGGATAGAAGTATTGTGGGAGATATTTCAGGTAGAATTGGCTTAGGCTGCTAATTTTTGGGAATTTTCTTGCAGGGCATTAAGTGACGGCATATTAATTACATGATTTCACAACAAGAATTTGTATGTCAAACAGGGTTTTTACTAGTTTTATTGTGTCAAGAAGTATGTAATTATTTAATACTGTTATGCAGCATGCATGGAGTGCTACATCTGACTTTGATTTTTATTTATATTCGTCTTATATTGACATTTTCTATCTTCTTTTGAGATCATGCTTCCTTTTTATTACATAGCATTGTGACGATGAGGGATAAATGTGTATTTGTGGAAGGTCTGGATTGTTTTCTTGATCCTTCTTTCTTGCTTAACCAAAATTTCCCCTACTTTATGATTAGTAGGTGCAATCTCGTGTTGAAAGAGAATTAAATTGGTCTTCCATGACTGGAAAAGTTCAGGCAAGAGTAGAGTCTGGGACTTGTAACGTGTGTTCCGCTCCTTGCTCATCTTGTATGCATTTCAACCGAGCTCGCATGGGGTCGAATACTGATGAGTCATCTGATGAAATTTGTCGTGGAAATGCTGCTAGTCAGTTTTCAGTGAATGAGGTTAATCGTTTACCTTCTTTCATGAGAAGGGCTTGTGACAGCCTACAGCATGCTACCAGTGAAACAAGCAACCCTTTCAGTGTCAATTCAAGTCATGATTCTTTCTCTGAAAATGCAGAAAGTAAAGCAAACTTTAGGTTTTTGGATATGTCTGAGGCATCTGAAGATGTTGAGATGCTTCCAAAATTGTCTGCTGGTGGAGCAGTTGTGGAAGATCAGCTTCCTCTGAAACCAGATTGCATTTCTGATCAGAGAACCTTCTCAAACAAATATGAGGATTCAAAAGGAGAAGAAGGGCATGACGATAACATTTCATGCATTAGTGGCACTAATGACACAAATAAATCAGTTGGTTATGTTAGCAGGAATGATGACAGAAAGAATGTAGCATGTAGTTCAGCTTCAGTTAGTTGTTTAGGTCTGGAAAGATTTGGAAAAGTTATTCAGTCCCAAACTGCTTCAGGCAGTCTAGATATTCAGTGTGACATTGGAGATAGCCACAATATGTGTAGGAGGCAGACTGGTTATGCAGAAGATTCAATGCGGGAACTGCCTATTAATTTATCAACTAAACTAATATCCCGGAAATTGGATTCATCAGTGATTCCTTCGCCAAAATATACAGATGCTGGTATGAGCTCCTCAAGGGTATTAAGTCCTTGCTTTCATTCCCGAAGTGGCAACTCTCCTTCCAGCAGCCCTAGTATGAAGGATTTGGAAGAGGATCCAATTTCTCATCATCAAGAAAAACTGCCTGAATGCGCTGTAAATCCTTTGAATTCATCATTGACAGAAGGGGTGGCATCTGAGAGCATTTTTAGACATAAATCTGCTGCAAATAATTGTGCTGAAATTGTTCAAGATAGAGAATGTACCCTTACTGGAGGCGGTTCTGACACTCCAATAAAAAATTATTCTAAGCCAGTGTCAGATACTAAAAAGAATAGTGGGGAACCATTGGATGAAGCTTTGAAGTGTTCTGATCAAAATGAACATGTTGAAAAGCTCAATGAGTCAGTTGAGTTATCTAATATGAAGGATCCTACTTTACAAGCTGCATCTGGGGATGAGAGTGATGAGTCGGACATTGTGGAGCATGATGTAAGTAAAGATGTTTTCACTGTTTACCATTAGAAGTGTATGTTTGGCTTTGTAGTTTGTTATGATTTGGATTTGTTTCTTTTTATTAACACACACACACACACACACACACATGCAACATGCTTATGTTTCATGTATTATGGTTAGCCAAAGGATTCATTGGCCCAGTTTAAGTAAGTTGTGCATTTTATAAGCTTGCCCTTGCCTAATTTACAGTATCTAGCTTATTTTCTAGGATGGTTTTTGAATACATGAAACTGTGGAACGATCAAAGGAACAATTTTTACCAATGTCACCCACTGGGTGTCCACTTCCAAGTTCTTTGAGGGCATACCCCCTTCTCTTGATTTTAAGGGATTGAAAGGAGATTTCCTTGGTGAAGTCTAGTCATGGTTTGGTTAGTTGCTTCTGATTGTGCTCTTTCCAGTTTGCTACATTTTAATCAAGCTTAATTCTGATGGATGCATGTTGCAAAGTCTGTGGCAGTCTGATATTTGGAGTCTTTTGAGTTCGTAAGGTTAATTTTTATGTATAAAAAATTCTCCAATGTGCAAATCACTTACAGAACATAGATAGGTGCCTTTTGTCAGTATGAAAGAAACTAAGGTTAGTAGCATAATTGAATGAGTACATTGTGACTAAAACGAGTAAAGAATAGAAATAGAGGTCATTGGAATTATTATACGTTTGTTGGGATCTTCTCCAAGATTTTAATCCTTTTTTTGGAACATAAGATTGGCCTAATTCTAACACTGAGGATGCTGCTGTTTAATAGAGAAGTTTATCAGGGATTACTTGCTTCTGTAATTTTTTTTCCCCTTTTCTTGTTGAGCCACCTCCCTGTGCCTTGTTTTCTATTTGATTTGTATCTTATTTGTTTGAATTTCTTCCTTTATATTAAGGACTTTGATTTTCCCTTCTACAAAAGATCTTTCTGAAGTACTTGTGCTATCTGTAAACAGGTAAAAGTTTGCGATATTTGTGGGGATGCAGGTCGGGAAGATTTACTTGCTATATGTAGTAGATGCAGTGATGGTGCAGAGCACACGTAAGTATATGCGATATGCAATGTTTTCATTTATTTTTTTCTGCTGTTAGGCTTTATTAATTATCTATTTTATGTGAATTATTTATTTATGGTTGAGATGGTTCTTTATGCTTTTACTACTGTCATAATCAGCTACTGTATGCGAGAAATGCTGGATAAAGTTCCAGAAGGTGATTGGTTGTGTGAAGAGTGCAAGTTTGCTGAGGAAACTGGAAACCAGACGCCAAATAAACTTGAAACGGTGGATGGAAATGAAAAAAATGATACTGTACATACTGATCTTTTTGACCAGTTGGATACTAAAGACTCAGATGTAGAGGTTAATAGAACTAACAAAGTTAATTCAAGTTCACAAGTCACTGGCAAGAGAAATTCTGACAATTTTGAAGTTGCTCCAGCAGCCAAAAGGCAGGCTGTTGAGACAACCTTAGTTTCACCAAAGCCGTCTAGCCCCAGCAGACTAGGTTCATTATCTCGAGATAGTTCGTTCAAAAGCTTAGATAAGGGGAAAGTAAAGTCAGGCCATCAAATATCCTCTGGTGCTCGTGCCAACAATGATGTTTTGGAAACTGTACGGTCTTGTACTGCAGCTTCACGTTTTCAAACACCTAGAGGTATTTTTTTTTTTTCGGAGTTGGATGGAATTTAGTTTCTTATTGCTGCCAATTTTTTAACTTCCAAAATTTTATATTTTTGAATGCTAATTCATGTTATTTTATTTTACAGGTGTATTATTAAAATCTAATTCATTCAGTACCTCAAACCTTCAACCAAAAGTTAAACCTTTTGATGAAAATCTTCCCCAAAAGCAGAAGGGGCCCAGAGAATCTGCTACCATTGACTTGAAGGAGGGGCCCACTAGAATGATAAGCAAATCAATGTCATTTAAAGCTGCAACCTTGGGTCGTACAAATGCTACTGAAGCAAAAGTTAAAATGCTTTCTTCTAAAGTTTCTCATGTCCAGGATCAAAAAGGATTCAGACAAATGAAGGAGAGGAACAACCTTGAAAGAAAGAATCCTTCTAAATTAGATCGCTCTCTGGTTAGCTCAATAACTTCCAGTTCTACCGTCTCGATACCAAAAGGGGACCAAAAGCTCATTTCTCGTGGTGAAATTATTTTAAGCAACAACAGGGATTTAAAGGCTGTGCATTCTGATGGAAAATTAACCACTTTGTCAAAACAGATGAGCAATCCAAATCGAAAGGGTTCAGAAATTCCTCTTGTTTCAGGTATGGTTGTACTTTCTTTAAGAGGATATTGTAAATTATATTTTTCTTTCTCTCTCTCTCTCTCTCTCGCCCCCCCTTTTGTGTTTTTCTTTTTAAATTTATTTTTATTTTGCTTTCTCCTTGGATCAGTTGAAATTAAGAAGCAGCCTTCATGTGTACTTAATGCAGTTGGAGCTACATCTGCTAATGGAACCAGCAGTTCTTCTGCTGAACAAAAGCTAAGTCAAGTTAGCCTTAAGGATGAACCCTCACCAAGTTCTTCTTTGACTGCTGAGAGACCATCCAATATTGTTAGTGGAATTCTGCAAGATGGGTTGCCTCAGTCACGGGAATCAATAAATTTGGGGGAGAAAACGAGGGATAATTCTGGTATTCGCTCCAGGTCGAGTATTACAACTGGTGGGAAGGGTGTTTCTGGTCAAAAAAGTAAAGAAATTGGTCATGCTGCACAATATTCCACAATTGGCAGTCCTCGGGTTTCTACCGTTGATGTCTCTGCTGGAAAAGGTTCGAGAGAGGAGATAAACAAAGGAAGTAAATTGAGAGCTGCAATTGAGGCAGCTATGCTGAAAAAACCAGGAATATACCGGAAAAACAGATTACCTGATCAATCTGATGAGTTGTCCACATCAAGCACAGACATGAACCCTGCAACGGCTTCTCAGGATCAATTATCAGGTCCAAGTAAAAATGTGATTTCTGGCGAAGGGATACATGATCCACATGCAATTCCCCAGATCTGTACTGCTAGCTCTTCTAAACAGCCTGCAATTAGTGATGTCAAGCAGTTCAATGTGCACCTCACTGAGACTGAATGTTCATCCAGAGTGGGGGATTGTGATTCCAATGCCCTTTCTGATGGAAAGTTGACTATTAAAGACTTGCCCAGCCATGCTTCAGCAGGACTGGCTGTTCCTCTGAAGATGCCTGCCATTCCAGAGCATGAATACATCTGGCAGTATGATTACTTTTATTTTTTCTGATTTATTACCCTTTTATATTGCAACTTCGAATTCTTTCCTAATAGTTTCATTTAATCATTATTGGCTGCATTTTTCAGTTTGAAAATGTTTTCAATTTATGCTTTTGTCATGTTTGTGCAGAGGGGCTTTTGAGGTGCGTAAAAGTGGAAAACTTCCAGACCTATGTAATGGAATTCAAGCACATTTATCAACTTTTGCATCACCAAAGGTTATTGAAATTGTGAGCAAGTTTACCCACAAAGTTCCTCTTGATGAAGTACCTCGCTCAAGTACATGGCCATCCCAGTTTCATGACAGCGGCACCAAGGATGATAATATTGCACTGTACTTTTTTGCTAAAGATATTGAGAGGTAGATGTCTACGTGGATTTTTCTTTTTACTTAATTGACCATGATTTTTCTGATGCCTATATAAATATAGATAGATAAATAAACAAAGAATTGTATGTCAAAAGAAAGAAAGAATACAACAAAAAGATGCAAAAAAAGGGGAGAATAAGATATTCTCCAAATGCATATATTTTTAGCTCTTTTTCTTTAATTTAAAATTTTTCCTTTTTGGTTGCATGTGATACAGCTATGAGAGGAGCTACAAATGTCTGTTGGAAAGTATGATGAAGAATGATTTAGCTCTGAAAGGAAACTTTGATGGTATTGAACTCCTGATATTTCCATCTAATCGGCTTCCCGAAAAATCCCAGCGTAAGAACTATAATAAATTTCTCTTATGGTAGTGCAATAAACCTATCTACTTGTAATGATGGTTTTATGGTAGATTAGTGGTAATAATGGTTTTGGAAGAGGCTTTTGTGCTTCTTGTGGTTTACACAGGTCTCATTTGGAAACTGGAGTCTGAATGACTGAATGAGTTGGAATGGGAATCCCAATCTAGTCATTCCTATTCAAGCATTTGGATCATTCACGCTAGAATCAAAATCATTAGAGCATATGAGGTACATATGTTTTTAAAATAATAGTATTGCCATATTGAGGGATAAAAACCCAATCCCCAACCCAGATTGCCGATCCCACCCATAGGAATTCTAATCCTTAAATCCTAGACAGGGATTCTCACTATGGTAGTGGGGCACCAAACTCGTTCCTATTGCTGGCCAACCACCCTGTTACATTCTCATTACCATCTGATAAGGGGGGCAGCCCGGGGCACAAAGCTCCTGCGTATGCGGGGTTTGGGGAAGGAGCGGACCACAATGGGTCTATAGTACGCAGCCTTACCTTGCATTTTTGCAAGAGGTTCTTCCCATGTGTCGAACCCATGACCTCCAGGTCAGCCTTAGAGGCTTTTGTTGTGGAGACTTTTGTTGGTATGGTTGAAGGTAATAATCTTTGCAGCAATTTGTTCTTATCCAAATCTGAGATGAGGTGAAGTTTTTTTGTACTATTCCTTGAGCGTTTGGCCAAAATGGGTTTAAATTTGTAAAATGAACTGTTAAATATCTATTGGAAGTTGAATAAACGAGAGTGCACTAAGGAAAGTTCTATCTTTATTTCGGACGTGTAAAGCCTTTTTTTAATACCAAAAAATCTTCCTGTTATTCATCTTGTTCTTATTTTTCCTGTTGAAAATTAAAACTAGTTCAAATGAATGATATACTTTCTCCTCCTACTTTTAACCCTGGCTTCAAAAAGACTTTGCCTTGACACTCATCATCCAAGCTTTTGTAAGTGATAACTGTGCTTGTAACTACTTGTAGAGCAAATGAACACTAATGTCATTCCTGGTTATTTTTATTGGTGAATTCTGAAGCTTTTGTTTTGTCATTGGCAGGTTGGAATATGTTATTTTTCCTGTGGGGTGTATTTAGAGGAAGAAGAGTGAAGTGTTTAGATCATACATCTGGGTCTTTAAATAAGCTTCACATTCCCAGTTTGAATGCAGTGCCCCATGACAAAGACCCTCCTACTGCTGTCATGTCTATCTCCGAGAACCTATGTACAGTTGGGCGTTTAGATAAGGATTCATCTGAATTGGAGAGGTCTGGAAGCGTAAGCAAATCATCATTCAATCCTGTTGCTGGGGTCAAGCTACCAATTTTGTCATCATCTGAAAAAATAAATGGGGATTGTGATATAAAAATATCTGACATTGACCACATACATGTTGATCTAGAAGAAAACGCAAGGCAGCCATATTGTGAACTTAACTCACACTCATTGTCAAAGAGTCCAACTGGGAGTGCTCAAACATGCCCAGAAATAAGATGCACGTCTGCTCCACTGGTATTTTTTTTTTCTTACTCATGCATATAACAAGATTTGTTAAAAAATCAACTCTCAATTGATACAGAGGATTTCTTAGTTTCATTTTGGTGCCTTTATTTTGACACTGACATTATTTGGTTCTGTTGGGCAAATAGCCTATCTTGGTTCTCTATTTTGTAGTTGGAGCATCTAATTTCTGATTATGATAGCAAGATTTATTTTTTCTGTCCCGCTAATCTTTTGGATCTGATGGCGACTTGTAGTGCTAATGTTCTGATTTGAGAAAGAAAAATGTGAGACTTGATTGAAATAGATGGCAATTTTTAATTTATCTGGCCTATGTATTAACTTCTAGGGAAGAAAACAGTATTTTGGAATAAAGAAAAAAAAAATGCAAAGTTTATACTCAAAAGTATTTGATCTGTTTTGGGGGGTTGGGGGGGGGGGGGGGGGGAATCAATGTCATCTGGATGGTGTTCGGGCTGACAAGGAAAAAAAGTAATGCATAATTTTGAAATCTATTTTTTTGTTGTTTAGTTAATACTAGTATGAATTCTCTAATGAAGTCCACTCTCAATACATTCCAAAAGAAAGGGATTTGTGCTGATTCTTCCCCTAACTAGTGAAGAGATTTCAAAGAATTGCTACTTAAGTAATGTCTTTGAATTTCTGATTTTTTATGAATAATACGTCATTGTTGGAAGTGAGATTTAGGTGGCATCAATTAAATATTATGCTTTCTTTTGAGGGTGAACCTAACCCAATGGTAGGATTTTCTACAGAAACTTGAGGGTTACTGGTTCAAGTCACATAAACAATTCTGCAATTGTGAAGGTGAGGCTTCATGGATTATGCTATCCCTAGACTCCCGATATGGTATAGGAGCCTTTTGAGCTGGTATTGCATTTTTTTGGGCTCCTAGATTTAGTTGAAGTCATTGCAATCATGACAAGGAGTGACTATTTTGTCTAGAAAACTAACTTTTGACCTCAGGAGTGGATATGAAATGCTGATTTGCTGAGTTCAAAGTTGGAGAAAGGTCTTCTATGAAAATGATTTTCTTTGGGACAGAGTGTTGTATTTGGCTTCCCTTTGGGCTTATAGTGCAGGCTGTTTTAAGGGTTGCTGTTTTCTGGAGGTTAACTGAGTGATGTAGAACAAGAAGCAGGGAAATGGATGGACCCTCATTGGCTGATTAAGCAGAAATGGATTAAGGAAGTATTGGATTTCAGCCCAACGGATTTAGGAGCAGTTGTTAAGGCTTATAGAGTGTTTGCTTGTAATATGTGTGTTTTTGGGGTTTTTATGCAATTTCATGTATTCTTAGGGGTATATATGTAATTTATTGTATTTTAGGCTTTCTTATAAATAGTCTGTGAAGCCATGTAAGAGGTGGTTATTGTTGAATTTGAAATTCAGCTGAACCTGGATGTGTTCCGTGCTGATTATATCTCTTTCCTCTCCTTCCTTCTTCCTCCTCCTCCTTTTTGCCCTCCCCTCTCCTTTATTTCTCACAAATTCTCTCTTGGATGTAGTTCCTTGATGCTATTCTACATCATTTAGTATCAGAACCCAAATTCAATATCCATTCTTCCATTTCAATCAGCCATTTTCCCCTTTCATCCTTCTTCCTCTTTTTTACATCTTCAATTCCAGCCCCCCCTTTTTTTACCTCTGTAGCAATCAATTTCCTGCTGAATTCTTAAGCCAGAACTTGTCTTCTTACGTCTTTCATTTTCTGAATTTATCACACACACTTTCTCTCTGTCATTTCTTCTCTCTGTCCATGAAATCAATTGCCAATTCCAGACTTCAGCCGCTGCAGTCATCTTCTTGTAAGATTTCAGCAAAAAAAAAAAAAAAAATGAACCCTGCACTCATGTTTCAAACATCACTCTGCTGGAAAATTTTCACATCACAAACCACCACCAGCTAGAAATAGAGATTGCCCAATTAGCTTTTCATCTAAAATGCATTTCCGTCTGACAACATATGTGGTCCCACACGTGGGAGAAGACTTCCTGGCTGTCAGCTTTTCAATATCCTTATTTTGTGTGTATTATTATTATTATTATTATCATCACACCACCACCACCATCAAACTTGCCACACCCTGACCTATCTACATGCCACATCTCATTGCCAGAAAGTCACCACCGGCTTGTGAGTCGCTAGCGACGTGCATGTGAGAAAAATTTCCCCTGTTCTGCAACTTCCAAAACTGTAAAATATCTGCTACCAGCCACTTTTTCCTGCAAAAAAACCAGAAAATATTTTAAGTACTTGGAGAGAGTTGATTGTGAAGTTTAATACACATTTTGAGGGGACTCATCTGTGCTGCCAGAACCAGAATCAGACCAAATTGTTGGCATTTGCAAATTGTATTTGTGGATTGGTTTAATTTCATAAGTTACTCTACAATAATGGAAAATTGTAGATAGTTCTTGAGAAATTGAGAGTCAGGTTTGTGATTTTACATGAGCAGATTGAGCATTGTGGGCAAATTGTGTTTAGGGCCTTTGGTGATATATGTATATATATACATGTAGTTGCTATATATATGTAGTTGCAGCATATATATATATAGTTGCATTATGGTGAGAAATTGTTAGAAAAAGGAATTTCTTTTGATGTATTTTGGACACAATATATTTCATGAGATACCATACAATTACATAGAAATTGAATATATAAAGGAGAAATTGAAGATGGTTCTTGAGAAATTGAGAGTCAAATTTGTGGTTTTACATGATTATATTGAGCATTGTTGGCAAATTGTGTTAAGGACCTTTGGTGATCTTTATATAGTTGCAGCAATTATCTATATAAATCCTGCAACATGGTGTCAAATTGTTGGAAAAAGGAATGACTCTTGTCATACTCTAGGCACAACCACAATATCAAGCCATTTCATTCCTTTCTCAAGGGTGGAGAAAATGTTTGCAAAATCATCATTGATGGAAGAGATCGTATGAATATGGATGTGGTTTTTGGAAATGGTCTCACTCGTATGCAGTTTCATTCGTAACCCCACCCATTGTCTTATGAGAGATATATGTTGGGTTGTGTTGAATGAATGACCTAACTCGAAGATAGGTCTCTCCCTTTGTTTGTAACACAAAACAAATACATTCTAATGACCATAACACCTTTACCAACTCTCACTAATTAACATACTAACACACATAATAATAATATTAGAAAACTAAAATAATCATGAACGCTTCCCCTTAAGTAGGAGCATACAATATCATATGCTCCTAGCTTGTTACAAATAAATTTAACATGAGCACCCCCCCAAAGCTCTGGTAAACAAATCTAACAAGCTGCATATCGGACTTCACATAAGTGGTAGCAATGAACTTCTGCAAAAGTTTCTCCTGAAGAAAGTAACAATCAACTTCTATATGTTTTGTTTGCTCATTGAAGATCGGGTTGGAGGCAATATGAACTTATGAAGAGCAGCTTGATTATCACACATCAACTCCATAAACTGAGAATGTGGAAAACCCAATTCTTCCAACATGTTCTTCAACCAAACAAGTTCACAACTAGTGTGAGCCATAACTCTATACTTTGATTTAGCACTTGACTTGGCAACTGTAGTTCATTTCTTACTCTTCCAAGAAAACAAATCACCACCAACCAAGGCATAGTACTTGATTGTGGATCTTCAGTTGGAGGGCGACCCGACCCAATTTGCATCTATATATCCCTAAATATAAGTGTGACCCTGATCTAGATATAAAATACCTCTCCGAGATGCACCTTTGAGATATTTCTAGATGTGAATTATTGCGTCTCAGTGACTTGCCCTCAGAGAATGCGGAAATTGACTCACAAAACTTGTTGCAGAAGACACGTTCGACTGAGCGACTCTGAGATTATTTAGCTTTCCAACAAGTCTCTGGTATTGTCTAGGATTATGCAACAAATCACCCATATTCGACACTAACTTCTTGTTAGGATCCATGGGTGTCTAAACTGGATTGGATCCCATTAGTCCAGTCTCATCCATTAGGGTTGACTTTCACAATGTATATTTAGCGACAACAAACCACAACCTTGTTAGGAGGAAAAGATACCAAGTCCCGAGTATCATTGGCCTGTAAAGCATTCATCTCTTGAACCATGGCATTCCTCCGCCCAGAGTGGGCTAAGGCTTCTGAACCAGATTTAGGAAGGGCAGTAGGCGATATCGTAACAAAAAAAGAATAGGAGGGTTATAAGAAGTCATAGCTAACATAGTTGGAAATGGGATGTTGTATATATGTGCGCTTGCCTTTCCGGATAGCAGTGGGAGGATCAATATCGTTGGAAATATGATCATCAAACAAGGAAACTGAAGGTGTGGAAGTAGAAGCTACATGGGACTCTCTTCCTTGGACCTGCCGTCTTGAATACACACGCAAATTAGGAAGATTGAGACGATGAGAAGGACTCAAACTACATGGAGACACAGGTGGTTGATTGGGTAAGGACAACAAACTAGAATCTAGAAGATTAGGTGGAGGAAGAGACTCACTGAGATCAAAAGCACTTAGGGACTTAATGTAGTAAGATGTGGACTCAAAGAAGGTAACGTTTGTAAAAACAAAGAAGTGATGCAACATCGGACTATAACAATGATATCCCTTTTGCGTATATGAGTAGCCCAAAAAGACGCATTTTATAGCACGAGGATCCAACTCATCCACTTTGGGAGTTTGTTGATGAACAAAGGACACACACTTGAATATACGGGGAGGAAGAGAGAATAGAGGTGAATTAGGAAAGAGAATGGAGTAGAAATTGTACACTAAGAATAGAGGATGGCATCCTATTGATAAGATAACAAACAATAAGTACAACATCACTCTAAAACACTTTAGGTACGTGCATTTGATAAAGTAAGGTGCCAGTGGTTTCAAGGATATGTCTATTTTTCCCCTCTGCAATCCCATTTTGTTGAGTAGTGTGGGCACAAGATGATCGATGAACAATGCCAAACTGAGTCATATAAGTAGTGAATTGAGTACTGAAATACTCTTTAGGGTTATCACTTCGAAGTATTTGAATTGGAAAACCAAATTGAGTCTTTATTTCAGAACAAAGGGCACAAAATATATGAAATAGTTTAGAATGATCTTTTACTAAATATAGCCAAGTCATCCTTGAATAATCATCCACAAAGGTTACAAAGTGCTAGAAAGCCAACTTGGACACAACTCTACTAGGATCCCAAACATCTGAATGGACTAACATGAAAGGGCTTGCAGCCCATTTATTTACTCGGGAAGCAAAAGAGACACGATGGCATTTTCCCAATTAACAAGATTCATAATCAAGAGTAGCCACAAAACTCATATTAGGAACTAGAAGTTTCAATTTTTCCAAAGAAGTATGACCAAGCCGACAATGAATTTGGAGTGGTGTAGCAGTAGCAATGTAGGTGGTAGAAGAATATAGCGGCTCGAAATGATAAGGTCCACAAGCTTCATGCCCACCGCCAATCGTCTTCAAATCTTGAATAACCACATAATTAGGGAAGAATGTTATTGATAATTTATGGATTTGGTAATCTTACTAGCATACATAAGATTGAAAGGAAACTTGGGGATATACAAAATTGAAGAAAAATAGAAGAAGTGGGATTTTCAATCCTAATTCCCTTTATAGCCGTGTTGGATCCATCAACAAGAGTAGCATAAGGTCAATTTTTCGGATACTGAAGAGTAGATAAGAAATTAGGTTTACTTGTGATATGATTAGTAGTAGCGGAGTCTATAACCCAAGAACTAGGATGAGAAGTACTAGATGATAGGCATGCTGTGGGATTACTTGTTTGGGCAAGAGATGCAATGGGAAGAGAAACTTGTTGTGACGCTTGATGCTATTGAAACTTGAAACACTCTTCCTTTGATATAGATATGGTATGGTTTAGACTCCAACTATGTGAGACACCTTTTATGTGACAAATCCGTGAGGTCAGTGGATCAAAGCGGACAATGCCTCATCAGAGTTGGGTCTAGAACCATTACATTTGGTAGTGTAGAGCTACCTTGGGGGTACTATCATGTGGGGTGGATCTTACGTAGAGGTGTAAGCCACTCTGGCGAGGGCGTTAGAGATCGGACAGGAGAGCTTGCCACGGTCCCACATTGGATGTATACTGGGGAAATATTGGGCTTAGAAGGATGGTTTAGACTCCAACTATGTGAAGCACCTTTTTATAGGACAAATTAGTGAGGCCAGTGGGCCAAAGCGGACAATACCTCACCGGAGTTGGGTCCAGGACCATTACATTCTGTCCCACATCAAATATGTATGAGGGAGATTTTTGGCTTATAAGGATGGTTTGGACTTTAACTGTCTGAGACGCCTTTTATAGGACAAATTCATAAGGCTAGTGGGTCAAAGCGGACAATACCTCACTGGAGTTGGGTCCAAAATCATTACATTTGGTATCACAGCTATCTTGGGGGTACTATCATGGGGGTGAATCCTACACAGAGGTGTAATTCACTTTGATGAGGGTGTTAGAGATTGGACGGGAGAGCCTGTCACGGTTCCACATCAAATGTATATTATGGATATCTTTGACTTATATGGATGGTTTGAACTCCAAGTATGTGAGACGCCTTTTATAGGACAAATTCGTTAGGTCAGTGGCTCAAAGCGGACAATACCTCACCGAAGTTGGGTCTAGAACCGTTACACTTAGCATAATCCCAAATCTCCTTGCATGTATTTGGATGCATGCACATCCTTGCAATCTAGAGCTCCATCAAATTTCACAAGAGGGAAACAATCAAGGCATCTTCTTGAATCCACACTTCTTTTCTCTTCTCATTAGAAGGATCTGATTGGAATAAGTGGTTGGATTTTCCTAATCTTGCTAAATAAACCCAAATAGCCTTGGACCATTGAACATAATTCTTTCCATCCAACTTTTCAGTTGTTATTTGTGGCAACGATGAAGGAAACATGTTTTTGGGATTCATAGACTCCGTCCCAACACTCCCAAACAAGCATCCACACGAATGTCAAATAAGAAGAACTATCAAAATTGATCGGGACAATAACAAATGAGCTGAAGCACCGAAACAACCATGAACGAGGTGAACCACCTACAAACTAAGATAATACCGCCACAGCCTCACAAATCAACTTATGAACACTGCCACTGCTCCAAGAAACTCACAAAAAGCTTTTACGAACACTGGACAATACCACGAGTGCATGGTCGAAAAAGGTTGGATTTTTGAGCAAAAAACATGCCCAACAGCTTGATAATATGGTCTAGGGAAGGAATTAGAACATGGTGGAGGAAAAAAAATCAGAAAAGGTGGCCAAAATCTTTCTCATGTGCCGGCGTGTGGGATCAGGACTGCCAGCAGTCAGCCGGCGCTTGGTGGCGCATGGGGAGGTTTTTGGCTATGGGATGTTGTAGGGTTATGTTTTAGAGGGTTTTTTTTTTCTGGCTATATGGTTGGTTTTGTGAAATAATGAAGGGTTTTGGTGGTTCTAAGAAGGGCAGCGATGGGAGGGTGTTTTCTGGCAGCGGGGGAGTGTGATAGGGTTTAGGTTGGATCGCACTCTGATACCATGTTGAGATTTTGATTAAATGAATGACCTAACTTGAAGATAGGTCTCTCCCTCTATTTATAATACAAAACAAATACATTCTAATGATTATAATACCCTTACTAACTCTTACTAATTAACATACTATCACACTCAATAATAATACTATAAGACTAAAATAACCATTAACAGGTTGATAAGAGTACTTTACATGTTAATGAAAGGTTTTTGGTTCCTATCCAAATGGGTGACTATTTTGATAATGTTTGGTGTGGCATCAAACCCATGAATATTGGCCATATGCTCCTTGGTTCAATTTGGTTAGATCGTTTGAGTGACGCAAGGATATGAGGACACTTGACTTTCACTATATTGGTAAGAAGAGCATTTGAAGCCTAGTTTACAAACCAACCAAGATAAGGAATCTGACAATATTAATTATGTCAACATTGTGCTGCTTGAAGACCCTAAAAGAAAGGAAATGCATGTGTTTGAAGAAATAAAAAATCTTCTACACTCCCATTGTTGAGTTTGTTATTCCCAAGGCATTCATTGACACCAATTCTCAAATTCAAGTCTGTGGTGCTATGAACGCAGTTTCTCACATCACTAAAGTAGACAAGCACCTAATGAGGTCCTGTCCACTGACATTTGTGTCATTTTCATGAGGAGGGAAGAGACTAGTGTACATCTATTTCTTCATTGCCCTTTCACGTAGGCTATTTGGAATAAGGTATTTGGTATATTTGGTGAAAATTGGGTCTGGTCATATTCTTTGAAGGCCTTTTATGCCATAACTTTTATGGTTTTTGGGAAAGGAAAGTATAGGAAAGTACTATGGCATTGCACCATTATGGCTATTATTTGGTGTGTTTGGTTGGAAAGGAACACTAGAGTATTCAAAGGTGTGGCTTACTACCTAAAAATTTGCTTTGGAGTAGAGTGGTATATCTTGCACCGCTGTGGGTGTCAGCAAATAGGTTTTTTTGTTTCTCTGGAACACTTGCAGCGGGATTGGTTGGCCCTGTTACATTGACTTTAGTTCCCTGCTTAGGTTGCATTCTTTGTAACTAGTTTTTATTGATGTAAAGGGAGGATTCCTGATTCTCCCAGTCTTCTCTTTTTTATTTGCCTTTCTCTTTCTAATTTTCTGTTGTACATTCTTTTCTCTTTTAATACAATTCTTTGTTTATCCAAAAAAAAAAAAGAAAAGAAAGAAAAGCACCGACTTTCAAAGAGTTAAGTTCATTGCTTCTTACTTTTAATCCTCCAACATTTCAAAATTTGTGGCCGAAACGTGGTTTCTTACATCACTTAAGCGCCAACTGTTAAAGAGTTCAAGTTCATTGCTTCTCACTTTTGATCTTCCAACATTTCAAAATTCAAGGCTGAATTTTTTCCAACTGGAGGTGGGAGATTTGATGTAGAACAAGTGGGGGCAATTGATGGACCCTCATTGGAGGCTGATCAAGGAGTGTTGGACTAAGGAATTATTGGATTTCAGCCCAGTAGATTTAGGAGTAATTAATGAGGCTAAAGTATATTTGGTGTTTTGTTTGTAGTACTGTATATCTTAGGGGTTTGTAATTCATGTATCTTTAGAGGTATACATGTAATTTCTTGCATTTTAAGTATTCTCATAAATAGTGTGAGAAAGCCATGTAAGAGGTGGTTCTTGTTGAATTTGAAATTGAATTGAACTTGGTTGTTTCCCCCCAATTGTCTCTCTTCCCTCTCCTTCCTTCTTCCTCTCCCCTCTCCTATATTCTCTATTTGCTATACTTCCTTGATGCTGTTCCACGTTACTGAGATTGGTTGGCATTATTATTAAGATGATACTGGTTTTTCCTTTTTTCTTTACTTATGTTTGAGGAATTCTTGTTCTGTGTCTTTTTTATTTTTCCCTGCATTAAGTCATGGACATAAAGCCAAATCCCTCATTCTAGTGTAGTGGCATCTATACAGGTCCAGAAAAATTGATCTATTCATCTTCCTATTAGCCGAATGGATTGAATTCAAATAAACTTCTAACTCCAAGGCTTGTGCATGCCAACATACAGATAGATCTTATTGGAACTCATGCGATAAAACTGTGCGGTCTTAGCCCATTGTTTCTTATTCTAAATGAATTTAATTGAAACAAATACTTCTAAGTCCATTCATTTGATGTGTCACTGCTACTTCAATCCATTGGTCACCACCTTATTAATCTAGGCCAATATCTCCTTGCTTCAGTATATGTCCTTTGGTTTCTTGGGGGTTGGTAATAGATTGAGTTTTGATTCTTTTGAGGCTTATTCCTACAAGCTTTCTCATTTGTTTTATGATCATAATGTTAGTCCTTTTTGCTCCTTGTTCTTTAATTTGGAAAGCTAAAGTTCCTTTGAAGATTAAGGCAAGTTGGCTCTGTTGCCCAATGCTTGTATCTTTTCCTTTATGAGTGCAGAGAATTGCTCACAATTTGATGTAGGATGAGTAACAGGTATTTGGATGGATCATGTAGACCCAATTTGGAAGCCTATGTCAAAGGATCATTGGGTCCTAAATCAAATGTCAGTTAGTTGTTTGTTATGTTTAGTTTTCTTGAAGTAGAATTATGTGTCTTGGGGTTTTTTTTGTAGCATTTGTGTATTTTAGGGGCACACTTGTAACTTCATGTAGTTTTTAGGGGTATGTATGTAATTTCTTGTGCTATAGTTTTCTTTATAGATAGTGTGTGAAAGCCATATAGGAGATGGTTTTTCTGCATAAATCTGCAATTGTGAAGTTATTTGATCGACAGATTGATTACCTGAGTTTGATATACATTTTGAAGGATCTACAAGTGCTGCCTACATCAGAATTAGACCAAATTGCTGCCATTTGTTAGTTTATGAGGGTTTCTTTTACTTGAAGTTTGTTCTTGAGAATTGAGAGTGGATTTGCATGAAAAAATTAAGGATTATTTGCGAAGTGTTTTAAGGGTCCTTAAAAAAGGGCAGCCCGGTGCACAAAGCTCCCGTGTATTCAGGGTCCGGGGAAGGGGCGGACCACAATAGGTGTTGCAACATGGTGACAAATGTTGAGTTGTCTGCAAAGGTGGAATTATTGTTCAGCAGGGCACAAAACATGGAGAATACTTTGGAGACTATTAGTAATGCTTTTGAATAGGCTAACGACCGAAGTTGCAACCTTAGGTAAGAGGCCCATGGATTTTCCTACCAAACTGGAACGTGGTATAGCTGCTGTCCCTTATACTTTTTGAGTTGCGTGAAGGCTGAAATGATCATTTGAGTAAGGGAATTAACTTGTAATTATCGGGTCTTAATAGTGGTGGTTGTCGTAATGAATTTGATGATTGGGTGTATTCTTTGGAGAACTTTTTCCAATGGTATGACATGAATGAAGCTAGAAAATTGTTTTTGGTTGAATCAAAATTAAAGTGAATTCCACGAATTTGGTGGATTAAAGGAAGGAGTTGGAAGAAGGAGATTCAGTGAATTACAACATGGGATGGGATGTAGTGACCCAAGCAATTTGTACCTCCCAATTACCAGCAATGTGTTCATCTCCAACTCTTTGATTTGAAGCCAAAACAAAAAAAAGTGGTGAAATGCAAACTAGTAGGTTCTGTTATTTAGCTGTTTGTTTCGACATAAAATATATGAGGATGTGATGATAGCTTTGCATAGGAAATGGCTGAAGCCAGCTATTCCCTCCAGCCTGCTGCATGTTTTGTCTTTACAGTTGTGGATGCGATAGAGGCTGCCATCAGATTGAGGAGGATATGCAGCGTAATCCCCCTAGAGCTACATCAACCCTTTAGTTTGAGAAGAGCACTAGTGGAGTTGTGCGAAAGAAGTCAGCTTGGAATACTACTGAGCTTTCTTGAACAGCTTTGAATATCCAACCATCTATCAAGAGCTTCAAATGTCAAGGTTTTGGGCATCGAGCTACACAGTGCCCTAACCAAGTGATTGTTGTAGAAAAAGAAGAAGAAGAAGATGATGATGACATTCAAGTAGTTGAAGCAGAAATAGAAATCCCAAGTGATATACTAGATGATGATGGCAACGTGAAAATATGTTTAGTGCTTTGACCTATGCTCTCTTCCCACAAGGTTAAAGTAAAAGATGATTGGAGGCGGACTAACATCTTTTTGAGTGATTTGTCAAAAACAGCTTCATACTTTGGTTGGTTGATCGTGGTAATTGTGCAAATGTAGTTTTAGAAGAAGCCATGAAGAAGTTAAGTTTGGTAGAGGCAGAAGCTTTGTGGCGATACACTGTCTTGGCTATTTTGTGTACTTGGTTGGGGGGATATGCTAGAATTTTTGAGGGTGTGGCCACTTCTATTAATCGACATATATCTCTGGAAGACTCATAGTGGGATTGGTTGGCTTTAATTTATTAGAGCTGTCGTGCAATTATTTTCTTTCTTGTCTAGCTATTTTACTTTTGTAATGGGAGGATATATTGTCCTCCTTGTTTTTTATTTTTTTCTTTGCTGCACTCTCTCTCTCTCATACAATTCTTTGTTCATGAAAAAAATAGATTCAGTTTAGGTTATTTCTTTTATTTCATATTTTGACTAGTTGGGAGCACACTACATGTGCACCCAGATTTCCAAATTTACTATTTTTAAGGGAATGATGGAAATTTTTTAAGATTAAAATTATTTTATCAAATTACTTATATACCCCTGATTTGTAAATGTTATACTTATAACTTTTAAAATTATGGACATTTTAGATAAAGTAAGGGAAGAAAATGCAGGTTTGAATATTGCCTCTTCTCTTGATTAATAACATAGACGAGTTTGAAGTAGTCTATGTTGCTATTTGCTAATGTCACCATTAGTGGTGAAGAAACTTTAAATTTCAGGGCGTAATTTTGAGCCTGGTAGATTGTGGCTTCTGTGCCTTTTCAGCTGGAAGTTACAAAATTCAATTTCGAAATCATGTTTGTAAGTTTTGGCCTCAGGAGTCAGGACTGATCCTCAAGCCTGTTGTTGACTTCTGGTTCGTGGTGAGTTTGGGTTTTGTTGGATTTGATTATCATGGTTATGGTTAAGAAATTAAGTTTTTAGCATTTTCTCTAGGGTATGATTCAGTTGGTCCAGTTAATTTGGTATGATTTTGGCCAAACTAAGTGAAATGGATTTTCTAAAATAAATTGACTGTAACAAGCAAACTGAGCTGAAAAACAAAAACTTCTAATATTTTAACTGAAACAAACTTTTTAATTAACAAAAGAAGTGTGATTTGGTTGGTTAATTAAGTTCTTATTGAATAGTGCACTGGGCAACCTTTTCCAACATGTTATGAATATTTTATTGATTTTTTTCTCGACTTTGCAAAATTGAAATATGTAAGTATTAGGGTTTAGCACCCCTTGCAAGGCAACATCACTTTAGAATTGTAAAAGTAAATTAAAAACAAAGCTTATTAGTGGCTTGGTGTGGCATAAGCTTTCATTGCACAGTTGTGAGATATCTTTAATTCTTATCATGCTGGATGGTGCCCACTATTAGAAGACTCATTTGCCCTATAAGATACACCAGCATTTTCAAACTAAATTGGGAAGTATATATGCATGTTTTATGCAAGTGCAATTTGTCATACTTGAAATGCTCAAGGAATATTTAATGAAAATTCAAATTGGAGCAATAGGTGGGGTCAGCTGCATGAGTCATTTTCCATCAATTTTTATGATCTTGGGCAATATCTGCCGGCAAAGGAAGGGCTGTTGAATTCTTAATCACTATCTGAATCTAAGTTATTCCAAGTCCACCCCTTTCCCTCCTACTGCCACTAACATTAACTAGCTCGCTCTTGATGGTGTGTTAAAAGGACTATATAATTTTAAATATTAGCAATAAGTTATTCCAAGTCCACCCCTTTACCTCCTACTGCCACTAACATTAACTAGCTCGCTCTTGATGGTGTGTTAAAAGGACTATATAATTTTAAATATTAGCAATCTCCCCCCTAAAACTGGTCTGAAATAGGCATGTGCAATTTATAAGATGTTTCATCGTGGATGAGTTTGTCTTTATCAAAGAAATATTTTGTGGTTATGGGATTTAATGGGAAAGAAAGCTTAAAGTTTAAGCGTATATGCACACACTCACACACACAATTATTATTATATCCGTGAATATGCAAGCATTTCTTTTGTATTTACATTTAACTTTTACCCTTCTCCTTGCAGGAAGAACAGAGTTATGCAGAATGCAAACTGGAAGCTGAGCTCCAACATTTTGTTACGGTGACTGGAGCAGTGATGAGTGCAGGTAAGGAGGAAATACTAGACAAAAAGGAATGCAAAATGAAATTTGAGAAGAACTTGGAGGATGATGGGTTAATGGACACACAAGCTGCTGAGCTTGATGGTACCCAGACTCGGGTGGCAACCATGAAAGAGCTTGATGGTTTGCAGTTAAACCACAAGAAACGTCTGCGTCCGGATTCGGCAGAGGTAGACTTGCAATCTTCTTCTAATGGTACAATTCAAGCAATGCCATGGAATGATGCAAATAGTGCATTGGTCGATGGAGGAAATGCAAGCAAGAAACTGAAGACAGCCTTCAGTGAAATGTATGGATGTAATAGTACTAGAACCACTGGTTTTGTGGCTGATCTAAATGAGCCCGGGAAAAGTTCTCCTGATGAGGGAAAGCAATTTGGAACTTTTGATGAAACAGCTAGCCCCGAGAACTCTGGAACTAGTGAAAGGCACTTCTTTCCCGTGGATTCATGTAACATGGAAGAGACTCAGTTGGGGGACATCTCCATCCCTTGGAAAGTGCCGCTATCAGCTGATGAGGATCAGCTTCATGATGGGTCCCCAAATCTTGAGCTTGCTTTAGGTGCTGAAAAGAAACCGCGAAAGCGGGCAATGGTGCCTTTTCTGGTTGGGATAGTAGACAAGAAGAATGAGCAAGACAAGCCTCCAGATATGCTGATGCCCAAGGAAGACGAGGATGATGCTTCTGCCTCTCTTTCCCTTTCCCTTTCGTTCCCCTTTTCCGACAAGGAGCAGACCGTAAAACCTGTTTCAAAAACAGAGCAGCTCCTGCCTGAAAGGCACCATGTGAATACATCTCTGCTCCTCTTTGGGGGCTTTCCTGATGGCTAGATATGGGATGATGCTCACATTTTGTACATTGTCGTCGTGCACCCCATGGATGCGTGTAGTTATAACACAGATCATGTATGATGATCTTTGATGGGTTTTAAAGGAGAAACCCTCCATCTGTTCATAACCTAAATGGTAATAATATTTTTTTCCTTTTTCAAAAGCATTTAGATTTTTTTTTTTTTTTTTGAGTGCACAGTCACAGTTGTCTGTATATATTAAAGACAATGAAAGCCAGCAGAGTTTTCGGTTCCCACAAGGGGTTTTTGGACCATTGCATGTCTATTTATATATTTATTTTTTCCTTTCTCCTCGCTCTCAACGGATTTGTTTAATTGGTTAAGGGCAGTGCAACTTTCTACATTTGAACCTTTTATTGCGTTGTGATTATGAATTTGGGATATATAGTACAGGCAGTTGGGGAGAAGTAGCTGAGCAGGACGTTGTGAAGTTGGAACTCTTTTCCTGCATCTTTACAGGGGGTTCCTACACCGATGGTTTCTTCAATGAACCTCTCCTCGATTCTCCAAAAAATAGTCCCTCTCTTATCTCTTCCTCCCCAAGGCTAACTTGCAGATCGCATAGAATTCGATCCCCGGCCGCCTTGCATGGGATCACGCAATGAACAAAATATGCCAGTCCGTAGTGAGCTTTTAGGTGGATAATTGCCAAATGATTTGTTTTTTATTTTTTATTCCTAGATTATGTTTAGTTTAGGAAATGGTTATTATAAAATAATTGTAATAAAAATGTTTGATAGTTGCCATAAGAAAATGTGTTATTGTCCTAAATCAAATAACAATACAAAAATTATACAAATTCATAACAAGGAATAGATATAGAATAACTAGCTTCAAATTTTATGATGGGAGCGCGTATTTGTTTCATAGTCGATACTGAATGAAAGAGCATAAGCTTTCGCGCCAACTACCTTTTTTCTAAATTATTATATCCTTAGATAATTTTCATTATGATTTCATTTTAGTATGTTCTATCCCTAAAAATAGGTATTCTATAAACTGAAATAACCTAATTTTTAAAAACTATTTAGGTGAATTTGGTTGTAATAAACTTTCTCCTTTCTAATTCACTCTTAAAAAATATCTCAATAGCAAAAAATAGAGGTCAAACTCCTAAAATAATTTCAAATTTTCTTGACCCTCTTTCCTTCTTCCTTTTCCCAACAACTACTCTATGTACAAGTATATGAATGCTTAGATTGGGAGCAATTGTTGAAAGTTAAGGAGTTGTCACAAGAGGGAGGGTGAATTGAATTATTAAAATTTCTTTTAATTCTTTTTATGAATTCTTTGACTTCTTGTTAATTTATTAAATACACAACAAAAGCTTAAGTGAACAAGCAATCCTCAAAACATTATTCAGTCAAATCAAACAATCCAAACCAATCAACCACAATATATTCAATCAAGATATGAAATCCAACTCTGATACAAGTTTCAGCTTTTGTAGCCCTATATATGTGAATTTGATTAGAGCCCTATAGAGAATGAAATTGGTCTTTCAAGATGATAAGCAATACAACATCCACACTCTTCCCAAAATTCAAATTTCAAATAAACCTTCAGTTAATAGGTTTTGGGTGTTGACCAATCAACGTACTCCCTTATGTTTTCCGCAATTAATATTGATCAACCAACGTACTTCCTTTTGGTTTCCTCAAGTCCCAAAAACAAATCATGTTGGGAGAGATATCAACAAACAACCACAGTATATCTCTACTTTTATGTGTGTTGAAAATATTAAGAAAAATAATCAATCACACCAAACCACAATAACACAAACAATTTTTTATGTGGAAAACTTCCCTAGTGTGAGGAAGAAAAACCATAGGACCTAGTCTAGTTGAAACCTCTTCTATCAACTAAATAATGGGTACACCTAGTCTTCTCTAATCTATTTCATTAAGAGGCTACAAATATATTTCATTAAGATATCAATAATCTTGGCAAATATAAAGAGAATTGGAGAGAATATATCAAATTCGTGGTTACTGTTCACGGGCAAAAATCCCAACTCCCAAACTCAAAATCCGATCTCCATCGTTCAGATTGTAGCTCTTTGAGTCGTGAACCTCTATTTCAAATTTCAGCTCAATTGGACCACAGACGAAGCGGGTTAGAGTCTTGATGAAATCTAGGCAGCATGATAAAAATCACGTTTTTCTCTCTTGCTTTTTAGAAGTGACGGCTCCTTCCTTCTCCCCTCTCTTTTAATAAAGCCCACTAGGGCTTTCCTTCACATGGAAGGAAATAACCCAACAAATCTCCCCCTTTTTGACTATGTGGAGGGAATCACAATCCCGGTGATCAAACAACAAACTTCAAGCTTCTCCCTTGGTAGTGTCTTTGTCAACATATCAGAACCATTATCATCAGTGTGAACCTTCTCAAGTTCTAGTAACTTATCGTTCAACGCATCTCTGATCCAATGGTATCGTACATCAATGTGCTTTGATCTTGCATGGAAACTAGAATTCTTAGCAAGATGAATAACACTTTGGCTATCACAAAACAACACATACCTTTGCTGCTCGAAACCAAGTTCTCTTAAGAACTTCTTTGCCCATAGCAACTCTTTAGTCGCTTTCGTTGCTGCAATGAACTCTGCCTTTGTCATAGAAAAAGCAATACACTTCTAAAGTCTCGATTGCCAGGCTATAGCCCCACCTACAAAAGTTATCAAATAGCCCGAAGTAGACTTATGAGTATCCACATCCCCAACCATATTTGCATTTGTGTAGCCAACTAACAATGGTTGTTCGTTTCCCAAACCAAGTCTTAAACTGGAAGTGCGTCGAAGATACCTCATGATCCACTTTACTACATTCCAGTGTTCTCTTCTCGGTTTTGACAAGAATCGGCTAACTACACCAACTGCATAGGTTATATATGGTCTTGTGCAAACCATTGCAAACATCAAACTTCCTACCGTTGAAGCGTAAGGAACTCTTTCCATTTCTTCATTTTCCTTATCTATAGAAGGAAATTTCTTTGTACTTAGTCTGAAGTGGGTAGCAAGAGGAGAGCTAACCACTTTAGCTTTGTCCATATTGAACCTCTGAAGCACTTTCTCAATGTACTCCTCCTGTGACAAATATAACTTCTTGGCACTACTGTCACGACTGATCCTTATGCTAAGAGTTTTCTTTGCTGGCCCCAAATCCTTCATAGTAAATGACTTACTCAACTGCTTCCTCAACTAGTCAATCCTTGAAGCATTCCTACCAACAATCAGCATGTCATTCACATAAAGCAGAAAGAAAATAAAATCATCATTAGAGAATTTCTGAACAAATACACAGTGATAAGAAGTTGTCTTCTTGTAGCCTTGCTCCCCCATAACAAACTCAAATTTCTTATACCACTGTCTCGGTGCTTTTTTCAAACTATATAGGCTTTTCTTCAGCTTGCACACACAATCCTCTTTCCCTTTCACTTTGAAACCCTCTGGCTACTTCATATAAATCTTTTCCTCCAAATCACCATGAAGGAAGGTAGTTTTCACATCCATCTGCTCAACTTCCAAGTCAAGACTAGCTACTAAGTCGAGTACTGTATGGATCGATGACATCTTTACAATTAGAGAGAAGATCTCATCAAAGTCAATACCTTTTCTCTGACCGAATCCTTTTATAACCAATCTAGCTTTGTATCATGGCCGTGAAGAGAACTCATTTGGCTTCTTCTTGTAAATCCACTTGTTCTCCAAAGCTCTTTTTCCTTTAGGTAGCTTCACTAACTCAAAGGTGTGGTTATCATGCAATGGCTGCATCTCATCTTGCATGGTCTCAACCCACTCTGTCTTGTGTTCATTTTCCATGGCTTCTTCAAAACACTGGGGCTCTCCCTCGTCAATTAATAACACATACTATTCTGCTGAATACCAAGTGGAAGGATGTCGGTCTCTGGTTGACCTCTTAGATGGAATCTTTGGTGGAATCTTTGGCACTGTCAACTGCTCATTAGTCTCAACATCTCCCGGAGCCTGTAAGAGAACATCCACATCACCTCTACCCTGGTGGTCATCCTGAATCTCATTCTCAACCTGAGATGAAAAATTCTTCAAAGGAACTAGATCCACATCAGTTAAACTGTCACTCGGCTAAGACATAGATTTCTCTGCCTTCTCAATATCCTGAATCGTCTGATCTTCTACAAACATGACATCTCTGCTTCTCACTATTTTCTTCTCAACTGAATCATAAAGCTTGTATCCAAATTCATCTTGATCGTAGCCAAGGAATATATACTGTTGCGTTTTCTCATCAAGTTTGGACCTTTCATATTTTGGAATATGCACAAATGCTTTGCACCCAAAAACACGTAGGCGATTATAGGAAACATCCTTACTTGTCCAAACTCGGTCTAACACATCAAATTGTAGAAGAACACATGGTGTAAGATTTAACACATGAACAACCATGCTCAAAGCCTCCCCCTAAAATGATTTTGGCAATTGGGTTTGTGAAAGCAAACATCTCACTCTCTCAACCAGTGTTTTATTTGTCCTTTCTGCTATGCCATTCAGTTGAGGAGTTTTCGGAGGAGTCTTTTGATGTCGAATACCCTGTTGTCTACAATACTCTTCAAATGGACCAGAATACTCTCCACCGTTATCAATCCGGATGCACCTCAGTTTCTTTCCAGTCTGTCTCTCAACTAGGGCTTGAAATTGCTTGGATTTAGCCAACACTTGGTCTTTTGACTTCAAGGTATATACCCACAACTTCCTTGAATGATCATCTATGAAGGTCACAAACTATTTGGAGCCACCAAGTGTTCTCGTCTTCATAGGGCCACACACATCCGAATGTACCAAATCCAGTATCTCTGATTTTCTCGAATGAGGGGAATTCTTGAAGGAAACACTGCTCTACTTCCCTGACAAACAACGAGTACACCTTTTCAGAAGTGTACTTTTTAGTTCACATAGTTGACTTTTCTTCCCCAGTAGAGCTAATCCTTTCTCACTTATGTGAGCTAATCTCTTGTACCACAACTCTGTTGTACTATTATCCTCCATTGCATTAACTATGTCGTTGGAGATCTTTGCTCGCAAAACGTGCAATGCAGAGTGCTTCATGCCTCGAGCCACAACCATAGCACCCTTGGTGAGCTTCCATTGGCCATCACTGAAAGTGCTGTAGTATCCTTCGTCATCAAGTTTACCTACAGGAATCAAATTCAAACGAATGTAAGGAATTTGCTTCACATATTTAAGAACTAAACTCGTGCCATTATTTGTCTTCAGATACACATCCCCAATTCCAATGAATTTAACCAAGCCATCATTTCCCATCTTTACTGTTCCAAAATCAGCAGATCTATAGGATGTAAAGAAATCTTCTGAGATGTAGCATGAATGGAGGCACCACTGTCAATCACCCAGCTGGTCTCATGGTATGCAACATTTATCATCTCATTATCATAAACAATGAGGAATTCTGTGGGAGTGGTGGTAGCAACTCTATCATCACCATCTTTGTCATCTCCATTCTTTGTTCCCTTCCCTTTCTCATTCTTGTTTTCTTTCTTCAATTGCCTGCAGTATTTCTTGATGTGTCCCTTTTTCTCACAAAAATGACACTTAACATTTACAAACTTGTTGGACTTACTTCTGTTGTTATTTTTGCTCTTCAGACCTTTGCTTTTAATTTTTCCCCTTTTTTCTATAACCAAGATCTTTGACTGTGAAGAGGATCTCTGTGTTTTTCTTCTCATAACTTCATTTAGCAAATAGCTCTTAGCCATATCCATTGTGATCATACCTTCTGGAGCGGAGTTAGACAATGAGGTTTTGAACGTCTCCCACGAGTTCGGTAATGAGCCAAACAATCATAACCCTTCTATCTCATCATCAAACTTAAAACCCATTCCAGCCAACTGATTAATAATTTCTTGGAATATATTCAGGTGATTAGATAAAGGAGTCCCATCCTGGTACCTCAAAGCCATCATTTGTTTAATCAGAAACAACTCATTATTTCTAGTCTTTCTAGCATATAACTCTTCAAGCTTACTCCATAGAGAACATGCATTTGTCTCTCCACTAATATGGTTCAAAACATTATCATCATTGCCTGATATACCCACACACTTGTCGATGTAACAAAGTCCATTCCACATCAGACTTTTTTTTTCTGGTTTTTCAGCACTAAACACTGGTAGGTAATAATCTTTCACTTAAAGAAGATCCTCCATTTTTCCTTTCCATATGTGATAATTTGAACCATTGAGATTAATCATTCTACTAGTATTTGTTTCCTTAACTCAAACTGCCGACCTGACAATCTGTCAACCGGGCTCTGATACCACTTTGTTGGAAGAGATATCAACAAACAACCACAGCGAAATAATTTTTCTCCCTATATGCAAGCAAATATAGTGTATCTCTACTTTTATGCATGCTGAAAATAGTAATAAAAATAATCAATTACACCAAATCACAAGAACACAAACAATTTTTTACGTGGAAAACTTCCTTTGTGTGAGGAAGAAAAACCACGGGACCTAGTCCAGTTGAAACCTCCACTATCAATTAGATAATGGGTACACCAAGTCTTCTCTAATCTCAATTAGAGGTTACAAATATATCTCATCAAGATATTAACAATCTTAACAAATATAAAGAGAATTGGAGAGAATATACCAAATTCGCCATTATTGTTCATGGGAAAAAATCCTAACTCTCGAGCTCAAAATCCGATCTCCACCGTTCAGATTGTAGCTCCTTGAGTCGTAAACCTCTCCTCCAAATTTCAGCTCAATCGGACCACAAACGAAATGGGATCGGAGTCTTGATAAAATCTAGGCAGCATGAGAAAAATCACGTTTTTCTCTCTTTCTTTTTAGTAGTGACGGTTCCTCCCTACTCCCCTCTCTTTTTTTATAACTTGCTTTAGGTTTTTCACACTAAAAGGCTAGACTTTGGGCTTTTAATAAAGCCCACTTGGGTTTTCCTCCATATGGTAGGAAATAACCCAACAAATTAATCTTTAGTTTATTTAAAATTCAATCCATGTAGTTTTTATGATTAAGTAATTTAAATCATCCATGCAGTTGATATATACTGGAAATAAAAGAGAGTAAGGAAAGAGAGTGACACCACATTTTTTATGAGGTCCTGCTTATTCTCAGCTTACGTCCTCACTCCTTAAGTCGGCTAGAGCAACGCCTCTTTAAGCGATACCCCACGCTCGGTCACTCCTTCAATAGGTTAGAGCTACACCTCTCCAAGTGATACACCATACTTGGTCAGCGATCCAATAACCAGGAATCATCAAAGAAACTACAAGAAACAATAGGTAACCTCTGCGTACAATAATACTCTCACATAGAGCAGATTAGTACAAATTCAATTACTATAATAATTAAATATCAATATGAAATACAATGAAGCTCAAGAGAATTTATCACCGAGTTCCTTCTAGATAAGAATTAACAACTCAAAACTCAGAGGTAGGATGAATCGACAACTCAGAAATTTAGCAATTTAGATTTTGCAATGAGTGAGCAAGAGACAGCTTTGTTTGCAAGATAGCTTTCAGCAGATTTTTCAATTCTTTCTTTCTTGGTGTTTTTAACTTGATTTGCAAAACCATGTATTTATAGACTTAGAAAAGTAAATTCGTGTTGACCAAGTTTACTTGGAATATTTCCCAAATTTTCATTAATTTTGGGGCATAATAAACCTTTATTTGAAATTTAAAACATTTAAAATTTCTAACCATTAAAAGTATTCAAACGACTGAAGTATCGGGTTCAGTCTTCGGATGTTCCTTAAAGTACTAAAAATTATAGTCTGGACACAGGGTCAGACGACTGAGCTGAAAGTTTAGTCTTCTGAGGGTGTTCTGTCTGTTCTGTGTTTTAACAAATAAATCTTCAGTAGATTGAACTAATTTTTCAGTCTTCTGAAGAAATTTTTTAGACGTCTGAAGTAAAACTTTAGTCGTCTGAGGTACATCTTCAGACTTATGAGCGTATACCTCAATCGTCTGGGTAAACCAACTTTAGAATTTTCATTTTAGGTTTCAAAAATCCTTTTTGTTCTCTTGTTTTTATTTCTTATAAAACTTTTTCCGAAATTTAAAATAAGGTCTCTAAGTCCATAATTTACCTTAGAAGAGTTTCAAAAATATTTCAAGAGATATTTAAACAAGAAGTACCTACATAAAACTTCTTATGACTTGAAATTCTAAACACTTAAGTCTTCATACTTGTCTTTTTTCGAGTTCTCTTGCTTTGTTTTTCTTTAGCTTTATGTTATTTTCAATCTTTAAAATACTTTAAGCTTTAAGCAAGTTCTCTTTAACATCCATGTTCTCATAATCTTCAAGCTTTATTAGATCATCTTTAAATCCATACTTTGACTTTTTAAGTTTCATTTGATCATCTTTCTTTGAAGTATAAGTTTTCAATAATCCTTATGAGCATTTGACTTTGTATTCACATGCTTGAGTCCTGAAATATCATCGCTTGACCAAATATGTTAAGTTTATCTTATTTGTTATCATCAAAACAACATTTTAAGCCTTGTAAGGCTAACAATTGCATGTGCATCAATGTAGTAATATTGGTAAGTGGGAAAGGTGAGAGTGAGATTTGAACTTTGTACACTGTCCAAATGCATCATTATTGGTTTATGCGTTCAAATACTCTTAATTGAGCTTAAGTAAAGGTCTATAGTATTAATAAAAAGAAGTAGAAATAATTTTAAATTTTTTCTTGACTTATTCCACAAAAACCATTAAAAATTTCAAATCATAGGCACATTTTAAATAAGTAAATTTAAATATAATCTTCTTATTTTAAAAAAATATTTTCTTATTATAATGATCTAACGATCATAAATATCAAAAAATTATTTTAATTATTTAAACATCTTCTTGTGACTACTGAATGCTACAAAACATGCACATTATCTGAGATTCAAACTAAAACAAATAAAAGACTAAAGATTTTCAAAGGCCTTAATTTCATCTATACATAACATATTTCACAAACACATGATAAAGATTAATCTCTTACATAAAAATTAATTAAGACTTATTAAATTTTTTAATTTTTGTTATTTCTAATTTTTAAAAATTTATATCTGATTACGGTTAGTGTAACTTAAGGTTTCTTGTTGTTAATCGTTGTTTTTGTGGCTGATATTTAATTTTTAAAAATTTATATTGATTTTTGAAATTTTGACTACTTGAATATTTAGGTTGGAAAAAAATTAAAAAATACTTTTTTATTATTTTCCTCTTTTTTATACAAAATATTTAAAAAATTTAAAACAAAACAATATTTTTATAATTATTAGCGAAATTGAAAATGAGAACCAGACGGCTGAACCTGTCCAATGGGTACGAACATTTGGCAGTGAAAGGGTAGTTTTGTAAAATTAACTTGTATATACCCGCTATTCTTCGCCACGTCGTCGGATAGTTTTCACCTCGCCTTCTCCGCCCTCGCTCTCTCTCTCTCTCTCTCTCTCTCTCTCTCTCTCTCTCTCTCTCTCTCTCGCTCTAGCTCTAGCTCTCTCTCCATAGCTGATTAAATGGCGACCTCCTATGCTCCTCTTTCGATGTCAGGTTAGTCTTCGAACTTCACGCTGCCTGCAAGTAACAGATTTCCTGATCGATTAGGGTTTTCCTTTTTAACATCTTTGATTCTGCTCCGTTTGGTTGCTGAGAATGTAGAATAGATATTATAATCTTGATTTTATGATTTTTTCTCCGTCATTATTTTCGTTGATTGGAATAATTATAAAGGCCACTAAGCTCTGTGCAGCTGTTTAATTCTCTTCGGCGTTGTTTTTTCTATCATACGGAAAATTTTCATTTCATTCATTTCGTTTCTTTTATTCTCTTAACCAAGTGAAAGATTTTCGTTTTCAAAATTTGCATCTGTGAGCGCACGTTTTTGTTGCTCAGCAGTTTATGTGCTCTTGTTGTTTGTTTCTTCTCTCAGAACCTTTTATTTGCTGTAAGTGATTTCATTCTATTTTTCTACGATTGAGCGAAACAAACTAACTTAGCAATAATCCCCCCCCCCCCCCCCCCCCTTTTCCAAATGAAGAAAGAAAAACTGAGCAAGGAGTTGCTGTATCGCGATGGCAGACCAATGGTGTAGATTGGCCTGGCCTGATTGGTTACTTTATTTGAGCTACTGTGTATGGTTCAATTGGCGTTTGGCTTGTATCATTAGTATCCTGTAAACAAATGACGCATTTATGTGCTCCACTTAGTTATCTCTCATCATTTTTAATATGAAATTTTATGCTAGCTTTCAAGAATGATTTCAATGCTTGTCCTTGCATTACTTGTATGCTTTACCCTTTAACATAAGTTTAAATCTGCATGTGGTCTAAAGGCTGTGTGAATCCATTTGATTAAATTTCATATTGCTGTTTTTTGTTGACTACTTAGGCGAGAGAGCCTTAAGTTGCAATTTTTGGATGAGAGAAGATAATTTTTTCATATTCAAACAACAGAGTATGATGCTTGGTGGGCAAGGAGTTCTCTCCAAAGATCCCAAGAATAGAAAATACAGGTCTTTGAATTACTAAAAGTCTTGCCTTTCAATCCCTTTTGAGATTGGAAAGTGATAAACCCAAAAAAGAAGCTGAGAAGCCTGAGATAATGCAGCCAAAGGAAGTGAGGAAGATCATTCTATCCTGTAAAAGCCACGTGCAGGTTGTGCGACTCGTAAAAAATTTAGCATCTTTCAATCTGCAAGGTCCAAACAATGGGAAATTTTGCTGCGCTCCAAAGTGCACTACCATTTCTATATTGCCAAAGCCCCTATACTTAATTGGTAAAAGCTTTCCCACATTCCGTGGTGTCACCCACTCTCCACCCATGTAAGAAAAGAGAGCGTTGAGAAGCTGTGCTGCTACCCTGCATTGCAGAAAAAGGTGAGCATTTGTTTCGTTGCACTCAAGGTACATGATACATATGTTGTGTTTGAGAGCCTTCTACCTATAGGGCAGTAGGGCCTTCTTCAGTGAATCGGAAATTGCGTGTTTATCCTATCCTGGATCATAGTCAAGACAAAGTTCCCAATCTTCTTAGGAATCGTAGCGCTTAAAAGGATGTGGCTCCAAGGGAAAAGATTAGGGAATATGGTTTTCAATGGGTGTGCGAAAAAAGATTCTAAAGTGAACATACAAAAAGAATCACCTTACCACACTTTTTTATCTTTCCTAGTGTAAGGGATATAATGGTCCAAGAAGGAAAGTTGGGTAGTGCCATAGGGAGCTCATTGATCTCTCTTTAATTGAGATTTTTGAAAAGGTGGAAATCCCAGAGGAACCCCCTTAGAGGAAATGAATGAGTTGATGGGTGTATTATGTAAAGAGGTAAGTTTAAATATTTGAGGCATTTTCAACTCTAGTATATTGAGCTCTGTGCGACTATTTAATCCTCTTCGGCATTGTTCTTTTTATCTCCCAAATGATTTTTCATTTCATTTCATTTCTTTAATTCTCTTTACCATTTGTCTTTCTAACAACCAAATGAAAGATTTCGTTTTCAAAATTTGTATGTGGGCACATGCTTGTGTTTTTTGGCAGTTTGTGTGCTCTTTTTGATTGTTTCTTCTCTTAGAACTTTTTATTTTCTTTAAGTGAATTTATTCGATTTCTACAATTGCACAAACAAATCTACTTAACAACCCCCCTAAAAAAAATGAAGAGAGAAAAACTGAGTAAGAATTCATCAAGGTTCTACTTTGAGTCTGTATTATTATTATTATTTTTTAAACTTTGGTGATTGATGAACTTACTAGGAATATCCAAAACAAGATACCTTAGTGTATGTTTTTATGCAAATGATATTGTATTGATTGATGAAAGTAGGAGCTGAGTGGAATTTAAGTTAGAATATGGAGAACCGAATTTGAGTCCAAAGGGTTTAGGATAAGCAGAAATAAGACAGAATATATAAAATGTAATTTTATTAATGTAAGGTGAAGTAGTGGAAAGAAGATTAAACTTGATAATCAAGAAATTAATAATAATACTAATAGATTTTGATATCTTGGATCTATCATGCAAGTGGAAGATGAAATTGAAGAAGATATAATATATGGAATTAAAGCAGGTTGGGTAAAATGGAGGAGTGTGTTGGGTGTGTTGTGTGATTGTAGAATACCCTTAAAATTAAAAGGAATTTATAAGATGACTATAAGGCTTGCTATGCTTTATGGTTGAGAATGTTGAGCAACTAAGAAAGAACATGTGCTAAAAGTAAAAGTTTCCAAAATGTGGATGTTAAGGTGGATGAGTGATATAACATTAAAAGATAAACTAAGGAATGAACATATACTCAGTAATTTAGGCATAGCATTGGTTGAAGACAAGATAAGGGAGGGGTGGTTGAGATGGTTTGGGCAATTGAAATGTAGATCTAGTAGGACACTTGTGAGGAGGAGTGAGTTGGCTATTGTTTTTGGCATGGAAAGGGATAGAGGTAGGCCTACAATAACTTGGAATGAGGTAGTGAGGAAGGATTTAATGGCTAATAATCTAGTAGATGAAAATCCTTTCAATCAGGTGAATCGGCGGAAAATGATTCATGTAGCTGACCCCACCTAGTGGGACTTAAGGCTTATTGTTGTTGCTGTAGAGAAACTAAGCAACTGTATCTCAGTGGCAGACCAATGGTGCAGTTGGCCTTATTGGTTTGAGTTACTGTGTATGGTTCAATTGGTGTTTGACTTGATAATTAGTATCTTGTAAACAAATGAGGCATGGACCTGCTAAAATCTCTCCCCTTAGTTAACTCTTCATTATTTTTAAATATGAAATTTTATACTAGTTTCTAGAAAGATTTCAGTGCTTTTCCTTGCATTACTTGTATACTTTAACCTTTAATATAAGTTTTAATCTGCATGTTGTCTAAAGACCATGTGCATCCATTTGATTGAATTTTACGGTGCTGTTTTTGTTGAATACTTAGGCGAGAGAGCCTTAAGCTGCAATTTTTAGGATAGAAGAAGGCAATTTTTGTAATACCAAAAAACAGAGTACTAGGCTAGGAGGACAAGGAGTCATCTCCAAGGATCCAAAGGATAGAAAATACACGTGTTTGAATCACAAAAGCCCTACCTTCTAATCCCTTATGATATTGGAAAGTGTTAAACCCCAAAAGAAGCCAAGATAGTGACCCCAAAAGGAAGCAAGAAAGATCATTCCATCCTATAGAAGTTGTGAGTGCCTGAGTGGGTTGTGTGACACCTAAAAATTCTAGCCTTCCTCTCATTCTACGAGGTCTAAAGAATGGCAAAAACTGCCATGCTCCAAAGAGCTCAACCATTTTTGATTTTTGCAAAGCCCCTATACCTAATAGGTCAAAGATATCCTGCATTTCATGACAGCCCACCCTTGACTCGTGTAAGAAAGAATAGCATTCCAGAGCTGTGCTACCACCTTGCACACATTCCACTCACTTTTCACTTGCGTAAGAAAAAGAGAGTGTTCCAAAGCCATGTTGCCACCCTGCATTGCAGGAAGAGGTGAGCATTCGTTTCGTTGCATTCATGGCACATGATACACGTGTTGGGATTTGGAGCCTTGCAGGGTAGAAGGGCCTTATGCTGTGAAGCAGATCATGCATGTTAATGATATCTCGGTCTAGAACAAAGGTCCCATTCTTTTTAGGAACTTTAGCCCTCTAAAGGATGTGGTTCCAAGGGAAAAGATTAGGGGTCCTGGGGATGAGGTTTTCAATAGGTGTGAGAGAGAAGATTTTGAAGTGAACATACTCATAGAATCACCCTCCTACACTTTCTCATCCTTCCTAGTGGAAGGAATATAATGGTAACAAGGAAAGTAGAATAGGGGGATGATCAACCTCTCTTTCATTGAGATTTCTAAAGAAGTGGAAATCCCATAGGAAGCTCCTTTAGAAGAAATGAATGAGTTGATAGGAGTGTTATGTGAAGAAGAAAGTCCAAATATTCGAGGCACTTTCAGCTCCAACGAAGTCTCTCCCATTCATACATCCTCCCAGAAACCAACCCCATCACCATTAGCTGCATTGAACTGGATGATAGGAAAGAACTGACTAGCCACATGGGACTCGGATTTTGAGGGATCCTCTCATTTCCCACCTATTATGTTGGGTCTCATATTTACTTTTGATTACCTTATGTCATAAGGAGTTAACTTTTGGAGGAAACCTTCAAAGCCACTTAGTCACATGGGACACAAATTTTGAATTTCTAGGGACATGCATGAGAGATGATACCCCTTCCTCTTTTTTCCCACTTGTACCCACTCGTATGTTGGGTTCCATATTTGCTTTTGATCACCTTATGTCATAGAGAGTCAACTCACACATGTTCCCAAAGCGTTTCTTATGCATCACCTTGTTAGAAACTCTAATGGATCATGTCATAGGGTTTCTTGAAGTCCAATTTAAAGAGAAGTCCCTTCCTTTGAACCTACCCCTCCTCCTAACATCCTTTGCTAAAAACCATTTGGTGTCGATTTTTTTTTATTAATTTTGGTTTGTTTTTCTGTTTCGATTTTAATTTTTTAAAAACAAAATCGGTTTTTAGTTTGATTATTGGTTTTAATAAAACTGAAATATTAATAGTAGTTTACATTTTTTTTTTTTTGTTTATATATTTATGTAATTATAGAAAGGAAAAAAGGGGAAAGGGTGTCCTCGGGCCACAAGGCTCCTTGTTTTGCAAGGATAGGGGAAGGGTTGTCATAATGTACGTAGCCTTACCCCTGCTTTTGTGTAAAGAGGCTGTTTCCTTGGACTCGAACTTGTGACCAACCGGTTACAAAGGAGCAACCTTACCATTGATCTAAGGCCCAACCTCATTAAATTTTTATATAATTTAGAGTTTTTGAATATTTTAGATTTGTGTAATTTTATTTTTCATTTTGTTAGTAATTGTTGTGTATAGCAGTTGTCGAAATACCTTGGAAGGATGGGTGGGTTTCTCATGGAAGAAAAGAGGCTTCCCTAACTTTTCTTTTTCTAATCTGGGATGAAGTGAATGCTTCTCCATTGTCTTGTAGCCTCCTTCTTGCCTTGCATTCATCCCACATTGGACAAAAAAGCATGCTTTCCCCTCTTATAAATTAGTGCAAGCGTCAGCATGTTGGAGGCCTTTGGCCCAATCATTCCTCTTGGCTGATCAAGTCCTCACAAAGTGCCCAACAAAGATAACATGTTGGTTAGAGTATTATATTTACACACACACACATGTTGTTTAGAGTATTATATTTACACACACACACATATATTTTCTGAATAGTTCAAAGATCATAAAAATTGAAAAATTACCAGACTTGCTAAATAGACAGCAATCATTTCAGTTTGGTTATTGGTTTTGGGCAAAACCAAGCCTAATAGGACCAATTACACCCCTATCTATATTGAATAAACGCAGATTGTGCTGTGGTGGCACCATCCCCTAAGACTAGTCTGTCTATTAACTAGGACTTTGGATAGGATTCTGTAAAGACTTATAACGAGGCTAATTGGTTAGTACTCCCTAACGTTTCAGGCTCTCTCCTTTTCAAGGATAAGGATGGTGAAAGTAGAGTTTGCACTAGCATTCACCACACTATTACGATGGAATTCTTCCAGGAAAACTATAGGATATCAACTTCCAAAACTTCCCAATTGTCTTGAAAGAAAGCCATCGCAAAACCATTAGGGTTGGGAGCCTTGTCTTAAAAAGAAAACTATCGTGAAAAACTAAAGGATATTAACTTAGGGCTTGTTTGGTATCGTTGTTGTCTTTAGTTTTCTGTTTCTATTTTTCCATAGTGAAAAAAAAGATTATAAAAACGCGTTTATTTCTATTGTTAGTTTTTTGTTTTTGTTGTCGGTTTTCAGCTGTTTGTCAAAAAATTGAAAATCAGATTTTATGGTTTTCATTTGTTTCAGCAACCTGTTACTAGAAATTTTAATATTTTAGAAATATTTTTTTGGATTAAATTATTCATTTTATACACTTTTAAATTAAAATTAAATGATCATATGAATTTAAATATAATTAAAATAAAAATATACATAAATTTCAAAAAATAATAATAAAGCCAATTACAAAATAATTTTACTATTTTTCAATTGTCATGTCCAATAAAATTTTTATTGTAAAGTAAAATTTGAAATTAGAACAATTAAGTAAAATAATTATAATAAAAGTTATTTTTATTATAACAATTATTTAATGTGCATTATTTGTAATTTTATTATTTTAATCATATTTTTATAACATTTTGATTTAAAGATGAAAAAGAGCATTTTTTAAATTAATTTTTTAATTTTTATTAGTTTTATAAATGTTAACAAAATAGGTTGCTAGTTTTTAGTTTTTAGTTTCTATTTCTAGTTTTTGGTTTATGTTTCTCTAATTTTTGATAGTGATACCAAGTGGCCCCTTAAGTTTTGTATGATGAGAGATGGACACAATTTGGCTATAAGGAATGCTACCAAGCTAGATGAAATAAACCTTTTTTTAATAACAAAAGAAGATATATTAAGAGAGAGAGAGAGAGAGAGAGAATATACAATCTAGGTGAGGATATGAAATACTTAAAAAAGAAGAATAAAATAGAAATAAAAAGGAACAAAAAAACTAACCAAGAAAACCCCTCTTTAAGCCCTTCCCATAGTATTTTTTTTTTGATAAAAAAATAAATTTTATTAGAAAGGGCAGAATGTACAAGATGAAAAAAAACAAAAACGAAAAAACAGGAAGAATAAGATCCTCCCTTTACATCAAAAGTAAATAATTACTAAGCTCACAATCTAGGTGCAAAACCAAACTCAATGCAATGGAGCCAACCTGTCCCGCTGCATGTCTTCCAAAGAGATGTGGCGAAAGAATCCAATTGCTGACACCCACAATGATGAAGGATAAATCACTCTACTCCAAAGCAAGTTATTAGATATAGCCACTCCTAAAAATAATCTAGCATTCCTTTCCAGCCAAACACACCAAATAATTGCCATAATAGAGCATTGCCATAAAGCTTTTCTATTCTTTAACAAAGCCTCTAAATGTGATGGTACAAAATGTCTTCAATGTTGATAGGCAAATCTAGTTCTTGCCCAGTATACCAAATAATTTATTCTAAATAGCCATCGTGTAAGTACAATGAAGAAAGAAATGTGCACAAGTCCCTTACCATTGTAATTCGCTGAACACTTTAAATTTGCTAGTTCTCTTTGACACTTCTTTACCTTAGATTTACAACCATCAAGCTGATCTCTGTTTCCTACATAATCAGACAATGAAGGCCCAATTTAACCAACAAAGACTGAGCTTGAAGATC
Organism: Malania oleifera; assembly: GCF_029873635.1. Classification (NCBI taxonomy): domain Eukaryota; kingdom Viridiplantae; phylum Streptophyta; class Magnoliopsida; order Santalales; family Ximeniaceae; genus Malania; species Malania oleifera. The sequence continues at coordinate 98,132,134 of NC_080423.1, forward strand.
CCTCCCAGAAGTCTCTTGACGTGGGTGGGCAGTATTCCATCACTACCTATTTGTTCACTGTCGTCTTCATAAATATGAATCCCCTCCAATCCTTCCACTGGAGGCGGTGAGACATAAGCCAAATCCCAAAGACAATTAGAAGAAGAGTTAGAAACATAGCCATGTTGATCCTGAATCTCGTCCAAAAGTAAACCCCTATCACATTTAGAATCACTAATACTTTCACCATCATTGTCTGAAACATCCTCCACTTCTTCTCTTTTTCTTTGCAGACGCGCTAACCCTCCCACTAGCAACAACCCCTTTTGGCCAATTGGCACTTCCACTATGCTCAAATTTCCTCTTGAATCTCTTGTAAGAACATGTTTTGTTTTCTCACTAGAAGAATCTCGATTTTCTTCAAACTGCTTCCTCATTTCAAAGCCCATTGGCATTTCCTCCTTTCAAAGCTTGTTTGCGTTTCCCTCCAAACCAATAATAATACAATGTCTCTCATCTTCTCATGAATTTTGATTCTTAGAGGAACCTTCCCCTTTTTCATTTTGGCAGATAGCCCATTGAAGATCCTCTCCTCTACTGGAAAAACGCTACCTCTAGGAACTGATTTTAGAAACTAACCTTTTGAAATCCGCCTCTTTCCCTCTACTATTTCCGAAGTTGCTGCTCCTATCCTTTTGGCCACCATGAATTTGCTTCATAGACAAGAGATGTTCCATTAGATTAGTGTCTATATTCTGCTCAGAGGCCTAATCAATTCCAGCCACCTTTTGGATTTCTAAAGAACAGATAACAGATTTGGGCTTCGTTCAAATGGGAGGACTGACATTGATGGCTTCCTTGAATGCAATAATACTCCGGGACTTTAAGATGGGGTTTTGGGCCTACAAATTAGGGTGGCTAATGGAATAATTGTGGGTTCCTCCATATCATATAACAGGCTCCAAATTGTTACCTTTATTTGATCATGGGCCTGCTCCAGCTCAATCGACTAGCCTCACAATGATTTAATGATGCCTATATTTCTAAATTCAGTCTAGGTCCAAAATAATCATTAGAGACCCAGGCACAACCCACTGAGCCTTCAATGCCCCATCTTCCATGAAGGAGACCCTAGCTGTCTTTAGAACCATCAACGCCCCATCCAAAACCCTAACCATCTTGAATTTTGACTAGTCGTTGCTCACTCCATGCAATGAAACGGAAGGACTACCCCTTGCATCTTCCCCCAACAACAAGCGCAAAGAATCTGTACACATGTGATCCTCTGACTGATTGTTTAGATGGAGGTTTTCATTTCCTGCCACTTCATTTCTCCTCTAAACTACTTGACTCCAAGAATGAATATCATTAATCCCTACCTTTAGCATCAGTGCTAAGAAGAGATCCCACCATTGCACTAAATTCTTCCCAAATCGTAGCCAACTTTTCACATGTAGAACCTTTAGGGAACAAAGATAGAAAAACCTCTTACTTCTCTAGCCATGCCCTAGCTCCGCAAACTTCCTACCCATGTCACACAAATCACCATCCAATAAGTCACACAGCCTGCCGTGAAAGCTTTGAATATCCTTACTCAAACTTCTAGAAGCATCGAAAATCCATTAGAGAACTAGTTTGCCACAACTGATGATAACATCTCCCACATCTCACACACCTGATTTTTCTCAAGAGCAAACAAAGGGAGAACATTCCCCACTTTATCCAATCTCAAATCAAAGATCTTCCCTTCAAGTTGGATTGTGCTAGTGAAATTCAAAATGATAATTACCATAAGACATAAGAATTAAAAAATATAAAAAAAATGTAAGAAAATTTCTTCTTATTTTACTTGTTGAACACATTTTTGTTGTACAAAGTTTTCAAGTTTAAAATTCATGTTGGTGCCTTCAAATTTTTATTGATATAGGCTTAAAAAACCCCATTTATTGACTAATATAATTTAGGAAACAATATTTTGGTGCGGTGTCATGTTTTATGATTTTTGAGGCTTTCCAATGAGAATAAAATGCTTAACATTAATGCACCACTAATTGTTTGTAACAATTGTGCATTGCATCTTTACAACATAATATGAATCCCAAGGTATAAGATGATTTTTCATTTACAAGAGAAGAAGATGATTTTATTAGATAAGAGAGAACATACAAAAAGGAGAATAAGAAGTTCTTTTAAAGAAAAGAAAAGAAAGAAAAAGTACAGAGAAAAAACAAAAGGAAAAAAAAATAACTTACCAAAGCAAGCCTGTCCTGTTGTATATAACAGAATCTCACTCCTTTAAAACACAGAGTGTCAGGTGCCAGCACACCAAAGTGATGCTAAATAATGGATTTGTGTCCCATAACAAAGAGATATTCAACTTTTTACCCATAAAAATTATGCACATTATGCTCCAGCCATAATCCCACATCATTGCAAGAACTGCATGTTACTGAAGTGACTTGTTCTTTTGAGGGCTTTACGTGTTTTTCGTTGGTTGAACTTTAAAGCAAGCCAAAAGGATTATGCTTCGCAAGGTATTTGAAATGATGCTTGTGCCTTCTTTGATTACATAATGTTTTTTGCCTGAAAATGTGAGACTTTGTCATCTACTTGCAATATTTTGTGTTTGTTCTTAAATATGGATTTGTGATATCGTACTTGTTTTTTGTTTTGGTTATAGGCAGACCTCGTCTTAAGGAACGTGAGCTTTGGTGCAAAAATTCCCATTCGTTTGGGAAAACACCAATATTGAAAATTCAAAGGAGATCAAACCAGTTGGGAACCAATCACAAGTTATCTGTTTGCGCTGAGTACAAGTATGACATTCCAACTCCAATTCATGTTTTGTTTGTACAAAACTTCAATTTATGCTGAAAGGAGAAAAAAATCTATTTAAGAAAGAATGCATGTTTATATGGTTTATAAGACAGATGTTTGATAATGCGATACCCATAAAAAAAGAGTTTGGTGATGTGATTCTAAGATGGGTAAGACCTTGGGTGTAGCGTAGGCTGAATATTGTAGTAACTATTTTTGCTCACCTCACTGCCAAAATTTGGTTTGAAAGTTTGGACCTATTATTTAAAGACTATTAGTATAATTTCTCTACATCTTTTTGAAGACTATGAATATCTAAGTTGGCAAGATCCTAGGATAGGTGGTTTGACAGGGTACTTATAACCAGGGTCTTCACCTCACTTGCAATCATTTTATCAAAAGCTTGTAATCTTTTATTACAAGATAGTGAATTCTCTTTTTCTCCTACATTTGTTTCTTTTACCCTTTTTCTGACTTGCTTGGGGATCTTGTTGCGGTGCGGGGGGTGTTTTGCATAGGAAGGAAAGACCATTGAAGGCATTGGAATGGCTTGCCTTAGTGCTACATGAGATTGGCCAAAAGGGTTGCCAACTCTAGCTTTATAACAGTAAGAGGAAGAGAGAATTGACTGTGTTGTAAGGAGACTACAAGCTTTAGGTAGGTGATTATGAATGGGGTGGAGACCAATTTATAGGCTCCCATGGCAAATCACTTTTCTTAGGATTTTGCCACCTCAAGCTCCCTAGGATATTCTGACAAATATTCCTTCCCAAAAAAATATGCCAACAAATATTCCTCTCTCTCCAAACAAGAACTCTCTAGATACTTTACATTTCTCCATGGAAGAAGCTAGATTAAACCTCTCCCTTTTACAATCATCTCCATGCAAGCTGCCTGTTTGGCACCTAATTGCCAATATGGCCAGTCTCTGCATGGCATGAAGTTTGATTTCATGCTCAACACATGGAATTTTACCTATGAGGTTTTTTTCTACCCAAATTGATAAAATGAAACTAGACTTGAGTGTGGTTCTCTATTTACCATGCATTTGGTTCCAGTTTGGTTTGTTTCTAAAACTGAAAGTTTCGGTTTAATGGAATTTGGCTCAAAACCAACAAAATTGAGGTAAGGTGACCTGGTTGCACCCCTTAGGTGGTGGGATTATTTTTTCATAGCCATATTGAGTGCAAAAATAGCCCTCGTTGTTGTTGGCGGATACCGTCACCAATGAAAGAAGAGGGTAATCGTATTGTACATCTAATCCATAGAGAGAATCCATAGAGAGAGAGGATGACATTTGTTTGCTTCTCGCTTTTCCATGTCTAATTGCAAAATTTTTTTAGCACAAGGGAAGATCATTTAGAATTATGGAAGAATTATTGCTGATAATATTTTATTATGTTTCCTTTTAAAGAACAACAATGGTAGAGTTGCATTCCTTTCTCTTTACAAAAATTGAAAATCTATGGTAAAGAGATACTGGGCACCTAACCAGCTGATTTTTGTTTGCAAGCCAATGATTATGGATGATTCTTATCACTGGAGAAGTTTCCATACATAGAATATAGAGGCTTCGTGTTCTTGACGGCAAAGGAGGCAATGTGTTGGAAAGTGTTTTTTGCAAGGTGAAAGGATTAATTGGATGTGATGTTTGTGGCGGGTCTCTGACAGGGAGAAATTGAATGAGGCATAAGTGGTGACAAGATGTTTAGATTGTAGCTTAGTGAATGTTCATATAAGGTTGGAGGCAATGGAAAACCACACAAGGTTACTGGTGGTCAGTTTTCATAAAGGTTAGAACCTCAGAATTGTATGAGGGGGGATGTTTTTTGGTGAGTTGAGACAAAAGGGGCAATTTCCAGTTATGGAAATTATGGAAGAGAAATCCTACCTGGAATCATGGGATGAGGTTTGATTTTTCAAACAATTTGAATTTGAATCTTGAGGCAACTTTTTGGAACTTGCAATCCACCTCAATCAACTTTTTGGAACTTGCAATCCACCTCAATCAGGAGGATGTTTACAATAGCAGAAATCACAATTTAATTAGTGAAGGAAATCAAGGAAGGCTGAACCAAGATAATGAGGGAGAAGGATTCACTTGTAGGGAGATCGTTGGGACCAAAACATGTGTGCAAATGTATTGATCTTAGTGTTAGAGGCCCAAATGAGGACATGTTATACTCCACCCAAACATCATATGAGTTTTTTTTCTCATGGGCTAGGAGCAAATGGGCGTCATGTTTGAAATGGAATAGTGGAGGAGATCCAACTTAATTCTTCAAGGGCTCAATCATAGTTTTAAATCGCGGTAGTGGGTAGCGTAACGTAACGGTAATGGGTGTAACAAGAAGCGGGAGTAGCGGATGTTACATAATGGGAAGCAAGTGTAATGGCCGTAGATTTTTTTGAAGCACACACAACCTTGTGCATATTAGCGTACTTGCATGTTTTAAGCTTTTAGCCCTTCTTGGAAAGAGTTTTAGTGTATTTTGGATTTTTTAGTTCATGAAAGTAAGTTATTTGGTAAGGGCAACAAGTTTTCATTTGTTTTAAACCACCATTGATAGAAAAATTATGTGTGTGCACGTATTTACACTTTTCATTGTTCTTATTTGTGACAAATTCTTATGTGCGCTAAATTAATTAATAAAACAAAATACATTATACACTACATTAATTTATTAGACACATAAGACATACGAATAATACAAATATGAAATAGTTAGAAAAGAAAGAAGGTTGAAGTTGAAAAATATAGAACATAAATATCACATTACTAATATTATCAAAATAAAATATTTTTCTAACAAGTTAGTATTTTCAAATTGCTAATTAATGCATCTATTGTTATTATTTAAAGAAATAGTAAATTTTGTATCATTTTCATCCTCATTATAATCTTTTCCCCCTCTTGCCACTAGGTATATTGAGAATGATATATGAAAGAGAGGAAAAAAGTGAGAAGAACAAGTAAAAAATAAAATAATTTTTTGGTGTAACAGTCCTATAGCAGTTATGTAACGGATGTAGCGGCCTTTACGTAATGGTTGCGGTCCATAACGGCTGCTACGGCTGTGATTTTTCTGCCTACCGATTTCGCAGTGTGTAACGGTATCAGTAACCCAAAAAACTATTACGTAACGGCGTTACGTAATGGTTGCGACCTTTATTTAAAACCATGGGCTCAATACAAAAATGTAATGGAGTCTTCTTCCCTGGGTTTCTGCCCGCAGCAGCAAGGTGCTGCTATGCCAGAAGCAAGGTAGTTGCAACTTGAGGATCTTGGGAGGCGTGGTGGAGGCTTGAGGGAGATTGGTGAAGACGACTTTGTTGGCTGTAGCTTAGGTTTGAGACAAGATTAGAGTGTTCAACATTGACTTTTGGAAGCTTATGCAAAAGCAAAGACAATAAAAGGGTTTGCAAGGGATTGAGCAAAGGTAAAGCAGAATGAGATTCTTGTATCAAAGGAAAAATGAAGAGGAGGATGCCTCCTCTGTGTCTTATGATCTTCAAGGAAAAGCATCTGTTATTGCCCATTGGCGCAATTGAGATGTGACAAAGGTCTGGATTTCCATGGGAAGGAGATTTTACAAGTGAAGGTCAGTCCAAGTTGCAGGTATCCGGTGTGACATTGTTTTACTCCTATGGAGGGAACTCAATCTTCAAATGAGGATCAGGTTTTTTTCAAGAGTTTGTTATTGGAGATTTAACAAAGGTCTGGATTTATATAGGGAAGAGATTTTACGAAGAGAAGGTCGGTCCAAGCTGCAAGGTAGATAAGGAAGGGGAAGGACTGTCTCTTCAGTGGTACAATGCTGTGTTATTCCTATCGAGGGAACTTAATCTTCAAATGAGGGTTGCAATTTCGAGGGGCCCAGCCATATTCCAATAGGTTCTAATCCAATCGCTGTACCTCTTGTGGTTTCTAGTTTCATTCCTATTTTCATTTCTGGAGAACGAGGTGTGCAATCTTGGTAAAGAACTACTTGATGTGCCGCTGAGTAGTGCTGCAACTTTTGAAGGTTTTCTTTCTACTCCTATGGATGCTATTTCTAATTCCATATCACTTTTGTGCCAAAAGAGGTTAACCAATGGGACTTGCGTACTATGGACCTTCAGGGATGAAAGGGATGATTGGGATGCTTGAACACTGCTAGATGAGTTAGATCTTGGTTGTGTGGATCCTAGTGATGAAATTGTTAAATTTGTTAAGGGGTTGTTGTTCTATAGAATGGGGTGTGCAATCTTGGTAAAGAACTACTTAGTGTGCCACTGAGTAGTGTTGCAACTTTTGAAGGTATTCTTTCTACTCCTATGGATTCTATTTCTAATGCACATCATTTTTGTGCCAAAAAGAGGTAACGAATGGGACTTGCACACTATGGAGATGCTCAAACGTTGCTTGATGAGTTAGATCTTAGCCCTGTGGATCCTAGTAGTGAAATTGTTAAAATTGGTAATCCTGTTTTTTTTCCAGAGAATGAGGTGCAATCTTGGTGAAGAACTACTTGGTGTGCTAGAGTAGTGTTGCAACTTTTGAAGGTATTTTTTCTACTACTATTGATTCTATTTCTAGTTTCCTATCACTTTTGTGCTAAAATAGGTTAATCAAGGGGACTTGCATGCTATGGAACTTCTAGGGGATGAAAGGGATGACTGGGATGCTCGACCCTTGCTTGATGAGTTAGATCTTAGTTGTGTGGATCCTAGTGATGAAATTGTTAAAATTGTTAAGGGAGTTGTCAAGGAGAGGAAGAATGTTGTGAAGCTAAGTATAGAGTTAAGAAGACTTGCTTCTCCCTTTAATTTTGGTAAATGTGGTAGAAGTTTTGGTGATATTAGTAATGTCACGAAATGAGGCTTCTATCTTGGAATGTTATGGTGCTCAGGGATGTTAAAAAGCTTAGAGTGGTGAAAGAGTTAAAATTAGTGGAGTTTCTCTTAATATTTTGTTTGGAATATAAGTTGATGTTTTTATGGTTAAGAGTATTTGGGAGTTTTGTATTTGTGATGCGGTGTGTTGCCCTTCCTCTGCACAATTAGGGGTGCAAATGATAGTGTGGGATCCTAGAATAGTCTTTGTTAAGGAGTGTTTGGTTGGATCCTTTTTGTTGTTTGTTCTTCAGTTTTGGTAATATTAGTGATGTTAAAAAATGAGGCTTCTATCTTGGAATGTTATGGTGCTCGAGGATGTTAAAAAGCTCAGAGTGGTAAAAGAGTTAAAATTAGTAGAGTTCCTCTTGATATTTTGTTTGGAATATAAAGTTGATGCTTTTTGGTTAAGAGTATTTGGGAGTCTTGTATTTGTGATGCCGTGTGTTGCCCTTCCTCCGCACAGTTAAGGGTGCAGATGATAGTGTGGGATCCTAGAATAGTCTTTGTTAAGGAGTGTGTGGTTGGATCCTTTTTGTTGTTTGTTCTCTTAGAAGTGAGGGGCTTTAGGGATTGGTGGGTTATGTCAGTGTATGGGCCTATACTGTGCTCCTTTTGGGATTCTCTTTTTGTGTAGTTGGATGGTCTTTTTGGCCTTTGTAGCCTATATTGGGTTGTTTAGGGTGGGGGTAGGGGGGTTGGATTTGTCGTCGTTCAGTTTGTTTGTTAGAGATTTGAAGGGATGGGGGTGCTAGCAATATGAGAGAGTTCAATTCATTTATTTGAGATTTTGTTCTTAGGGATGTTGCCTTGGCTTATGGTCTTATTTGGGTGGATTTGGGATAGAGGCTAGCTTCTTGTCGTAGTTAATAGGTTTTTGTTCACTGATGAATGAGAATATTTATTTTTGAATGTTGTTTTGAAGGTTTTAGTTAGGCTAGGATTATGGCCCAAATGATGAACCTAATAGACATCTATTTTGGACTGAGCTCTTGGAGATCAAAAACCATTGTGGCACGCCTTGGGTTATTGGGGGAGACTTTAACATGGTGTTGTACCCTCATGAAAGAAGTGGGAGCGGACGTGGAGCGGAGCGGAGCGGAGAATGGTTGTATAAGAGAATTCTTGGACTTCATCAATGTGAATGCCTTTATTGATCTCTCACTCATGGGTGCACTTTCACTTGGTCTAACTCTAGAGAGCTGCCTTCCTTCTCGAGAATTGATAGATTTCTCATTTCGGCGAGTTGGGACTCACTTTCCCAAAGCCACCTACGATCTCCTTCATAGGCCCACATCAGACTGCTTTGCTATCCTCATTGGCATGAGAGGAGTCAAATAGGAGCCAACCTCCTTCCGCTTTGAAAGCATGCGGCTAAAACAGAATGGCTTCGATGGCCTTATTAAGCTTTGGGTTTGAAAGAAAGCTAGCTTTATGTAGCTACAAAGCTAAAGGGTTTGAAAGAAAAGCTCAAGGTGTGGAATAAAAGTACTTTTAGAAATATTCAAGGAAAAAAACCACCACTCTTCATGAAATCAAGGTCCTTGATGAGCAAGAGGTAAGACAAGGGCCCAACATCGAAGAAAAGGACAAAAGGATTTTGTTGAAGAAGGAGCCAACTGACATTATTAGTGTAGAAGAGATCTGTTGGGGGCAAAAATGTAGAGCCTTATGACTCAACGAGGGAGAATGGAACACCAGATTTTTCCACTGAGCTGTGAATGCTCACCGTGTACTGAACACCATTTCCAGCATATGAAATTGAGGGGTTACACCTTAACAGAGGAAGAAAAAATTAAAGGGGGCATCTACAACTAACATAAAACCTCTTACTCCAAACCTGTGGAGACCTGTAGTGGATGGGATCAACTTTAAATCTCTCAGATCCTCCACTATAGAATGGGTAGAGAGACCTTTTGAGGGAGTAGAAAATCTCCATGCCATCAATGAGTGCAGTGGAGACAAAGCACTAGGGTTAGATGGTTCACTTGTCGTTCTTTTAGTCAAATTGGGCCATGCTCAAGTAGGACTTCATCAACACCTTTGAAGAATTCTTTAGATCAGATAGATTTGTAAGCAACATCAATGCCACTTTTCTTGATTCTGAAGAAATCCAGGGTAGCCAACATAAAAGACTTTTGCCTAATTAGTGTACTAGAGTCTTGCAAAAAATCCTAGCCACAAGGATCAATAGAACCATACCAAAAATCATTGGGCAACATCAGCACACCTTTGTGGCCGGTAGACAGATCATAGATGCAGCCCTTGTTGCTAACGAAGTGTTGGATTCTTACCGGAGGGAAAAGAAAAATGGGCGGTGTGCAAGCTTGACATGGAGAAAACCTTTAATCACTTCAACCAGAATTTTCTCCTTTATCTTCTAAGGAAAATGGGCTTTGGGAAGAGCTGGTGTAGATGGGTCACTCAATTACCTTGGGCTACCTCGTGGCTCCAAACCCAAAGACATAAGAGTGTGGGATCCCATCATTGAAAAATTCGAAAAAAGGCTGGTAGGATGCAAAAGGAATTTTTTGTCAAAAGGTGGTAGACTCACCCCCATTAAAGCAACTTGACAAATCATCTTGTTTACTTAATGTCCCTCTTGCCCCTCCCGGCTTCTATTGCCAAGAGACTTTGAGGGAATTTAAAGGAGGTTCCTTTTTTTTTTTTGGGGGAGGGGAGGGGAGGGGGGGGGGGGGGTGGTCAAGTTCGACCTTGTCAAATTGGGTATGGTCAAACAACCCATTCGTTTAGGAGGCTTGGTTTTGAGATCTCTCAACTTTTTCAACAAAGCCCTACTTGGAAAATGGTTATGGAGACTCATGATTGAGAAGGAACACCTTTGGTGGGGAATCATTGCTGCGAAATTCGAGCTTGATCCTAGTTATTGGACCCCCCAGGCTGGTGAAGGACCACACGGTGTAGGGGTGTCGGACTTCATCATACTTGGGGTGATTTCTTTTTCTCCACTAGATTCCATGTGGGGAATGAGGGCAACATTTATTTTCGGCATTATGTGTGGCATGACCAGGAGATCCTTAGTGTCTTGTTCCCTGCCATTTATAACCTGGCTTGCGACAAAGATGCCTGCATCAGCCAGCGCCTCCAGACCTCAGATCAGGGGCTCTTTTGGAGCATCCCCTTAAAAATGTGGAAGATTGGGGACTCCACCACCTCAGAGACTTCTACAGCTATCCTTACAACTTCTAGCATCAAAATAGCACAAATCAGCCAGTTTGGACCTTAAGAAGGGGGTCTTCACCGTTAGATCCTTTTACAGGAAGCTCTGTCGTTCGGAGTCTTACCGTATTGGTTTCATTGAACTCAAATTTGGAAGACAGCTTCCCCCACAAAAGTTGCCTTCCTTGCTTGGTAGGCAACTCATGGTAAGATCCTGACTTTGGAAAACTTGTAGAAAAGGGGGCTATCTGTCACCAATAGATTTCCCCTTTGCATGGCTGATCCTGAATCAGTTGAGCACATCCTCCTTCATTGCTCTTGGACAAAGAATATGTGGAATTTGACTCTGAATTTGATCGGACAATTTGGGGTGAGGAAAAATTTTTGGGGGGGGGGGGGGGGGGGAGAACTCTGGGCCTGAAGAGGGATTTAGGCAACAAAAAAGAAGAAAAAGGCTATCTCTAATTCCCCCTCAATTTTCTGGTGTGTTTGGAAAAGAGTGTTTAGTAATTCAACCTTAGTCATCAGACAAGCAAAGGGCAGTGGTTAAAGGTAGTTACTAGCTGGCATAGTGGAAATTTTGTATATGATTTTTAATGTAATCTTTGATTGTTGTGACACCCTTCAGGGTGGTTGATTTTTTGTAATTCGGGGAGTGGGGGCATTTCCTTGTTTCCTTTTCAATAAATTCCCTTCATATAAAAAAAAAAAAAAAAAACCTCGATTGCTACACTGCAACTGTTACCATTATGTGGATTGACACCATTTTTGAAAACTTTACTTTTGAAGCAAGTGCAATGTGGAAAGCTATTGAAACATATTTATTTTTCTTTTATGTTTATAGAATAATGTCCTATCCATTTTTCTTATTCAATATAGGAAAAACAAATCCTTTTAAGTTACAGTTCAACTTCTAGCCAAGGTCTCAAATTTCAATGCAACTAAAATTTTCAAGATTTTGAAAGTATGAAAATTTTGAAGTTGATGTGTCAATTGATTTTGATTTAAAAATGGTGGAAATATATTATAAAAAAATGATGGGATATGTAATAAAACATAGATTGTTTTATGAGACTTAGGAAGCTATTAATAGACATAATAATGCAAGTTTTAGAATTCAATATTATAAATAAAATATACCAGAGACAGGAATGTGATGCATAATGTGCAATAACTAACTATAGTATAATAATGATATAAAACATATTTGATTAATATAAATGAATTCCATAAATCTGTTAAAAATTAATTATTATACATATACATAGAATTTGGACATAGAAGGTCAAATATTGTTTTTTAACTAATGTGAAAGTTTAATTTTTTTCACATAATTTCAAAATTCTAAAAGCTATCCATGTCCTTGTTATAATAGTATTTGCTTTCAATAAGAAAAGAAGATGAATTGAGAGAGAAATTTCAGTTTGGGTTTTGAATCTGAAGTCTGAATTTTAAGGAAATTTTATTCTGTAGTTAAAATTTTGACAAATTTTGCTGAAATTTTGAGATTTCAATAAATTTCGGGTGATTTATGGAAAGTTGTATGGAAATTTTCTAAAAGGAAATTGATTGCCATTTTGATTTTGAGGGTGGTGAAAAGTGGTATTTTGTTGAAACTTAAGATCATGCTTCTATGTTAAAAGATAAATAGTTCACCCTTCCAACAAATATTCAAGTGTTAGTGGCATATCACAAACCATGGTGTTTTGTGGTTGGAGATAATTATGGATAGTCTTTATGTTTATGAAGCTGATTAACAAATCTTCTTATATTGCACATTTGTGTCACAGATTTTATATATTCTTTTAAAGATATTTTTCAATATTAGATTATTATTATTTTTAAAAACAAGATTTTTATAGTTTGTTTTTGCACTCTGATGTCCAGTGAAGGCAGTAGAGGAGGAAGTGGAGATTTTCTTGCTGGTTTCCTCATTGGAGGTGCAGTGTGTGGAACCTTAGCATACATTTTTGCTCCGCAGGTAATTAGACATCTTCCTTGAAGCTTTATTGTGTAATATCTCAGTACTGACACTCCCATCTTTTTTTACTGTATGAATTACATATTTGACTGTGTGGTCTATCATTGCATAAATTAGAAATAATGCCTTTTAATTTAGGATTTTTTTTTTTTGGGATAAATAAGGAGAATGTATCATTAATGGGCACCAAAGAGTTGCTGTCCATGTACAAACTAAAAATCATATTTACATGGAAAAAATAAGTATAGTATGTTTGTTACATACAATAATGTATGCATTTCTGCATGAATACCCCACCTTATCATGCGCGTGTTGTGTTATAAGATAAAATCCCCCTTTTTATGACAAGCCTTCTGCTGTTCAATGGCTAGGAAACTGAAACACCTTTAAAATTCTTGGGTTCAATTCTCTCTTTCTTCCATTCCTCTTTTTGCAAGCAAAAAATAAAATACCTATATGCAGATTCAAATGGACTAGGTATTGTTTAGTAACCACTTTGCCTAAAAGCTTAAGTTTTGTGTCATTGGCAAATAATTTATGTCAAGCCTTAACACCCGCAACCCGAGCAGCCTGATTGCTTGTGGAGAGGTAAACAGACAACAACAAGATCCAGCATGGGGAACAATGCAACTTTTTTTCACAAATAGATATAAACACAGGCAACAAGAATAGAACCTACCCGCTGTAACCATGGCTTTGTTACTATGTTAAGTGACCATTTTACCTCAGGGCTCAAAGTGGGGGTAGCAAGGGTGTAAAGGAATGTAATCAGGCCGAGGATATGAAGGTATATAAGCGTGTCTATCAGAGGGGTGGGAAGGATCAGATAAGAACAGATTTCTTGTTAGTAATTGGTTGAACTCAGGTCAGCAGGGATGCAAATTTTTTTAAAAAGAGATTCTGCGGGGAATTTCTTTGTTAAAGAATCTCAATACTGCTCTCAGTCAGTCTTAGAGAAGGGCAAAGGGAGAAATCAGATTGAAAAGGAAAGCAAATGGGGTTTCATGTCGGACAATGACAGTGAGTTTGCCCATGATAGTGGATTATTGTGTTGGATGAATTGAACGGTCTATCTGGTCATGATTCCAAAGAAAGATTATTGTTGTATGAATTCAACGATTTTATCTGGTTATGATTCCAATTCTTCTGAATTTCTTGGGGTTTTTTCTTATGCATCTCCTCCTCTGCTGGAAGGTTTGCACGTTGTTTCTCTATTTGTGGAGGGGGGATATGGGTAAGGACTTGATAGGAAGTAATAAATGTAGGGTTGGAATTCTCCCTACTGCTATTGAGGAGGTTAGGGTGAAGGATGTAGAAGCTCAAGATTTATTGGATAAGATGGATTTGGGCTTTGTTGATCCTGGAGGTAATGAAGTTGGCTTGGATGGTGCTAAAAGAAAAATGAAGAAAGCTTAGCATGAATTGGCAAATGTATAGAGTTCTGTCAATTATGATGGGAAGGGCTTGAGTAGGGGTTTCCTTTTTTTTTTTGGTTACGATGATGTCTGAGGTCCTTTGGACACTAGAATAATCCACTGGGACAACAGGATCGTCCCTCTACCTGTCTCCACTTAAACACCGAAGCTTAATCTCAATTGGAAAGCGTTAGGCCCCAATACTCAAACCATGGCACCTAATTAGGAAAACCTTGAGTTTACCAAGGCACCCTTGGGGGGCTTGAAGAGGGGTTTTCTTATTTAGAGTTTGTCAGGTTTAGTGTTGGTATTATTTTATTTTCATTTTTTCTTTTTTATTTTCTAGCTATAAAGTTATCCTCTCCTAAGCTGTATTTTTTCTAGTCTCTTCATAATTTTTTTGTTATAAGAAAAAAAAAGTTGTGTGAAACAACGTATACCTAGTCCTAATAGGTGTCCTAGCAAACTCTTGAGCCCAAATTTGGTGTCGCACATTTTAAACTAATTGTAAAGGGAATGATTGTAGTTTGATTATGAGCCTAGTAATTGTTAAAGTACCATTCAAGCTCTCTGGTTTTAGCATTTTATTTTTTTTTAAAAAATTGTGTAATGTTTTCATATGTGATAACTTGACTGTACTTTGAATTTTGCTCTCATGATTTGTTTTTATTTTCCTTTTAAACTGTTAACTTGATTATATGTGTTGCATTCTCATTTATGATGTGTTCGGGGGTTCTTTTCTTCTTTTGGTCGTTTCTCTGAGCTTGAGTGGCACTGGCAAATAACATCAATAGCACTTAAAATTTCTAGAAGGGGGCCATTAAAGAGAGCACAATTTTTTATCAATCTGATGGTATTATATCAGCTTTTGGATCTGATCAAAATATTTAAAATTTTCATCATCATATTTAAGAGTGGCTGCCATTTCTACTAGCCATAATGGATTTGTACATGAAATCAAAATAGCAAAACAGGACACTACAATTTTTATGAAAAGTCTATACAAACATTCTGGACTTGAGATTCTCTGCTTTGTCAATTGTTGCCGTGCATATATGGGAGGATCCATGGATTGCCACCCATTGCTGCATTAGGGAAACAAGAATTTACTTTAGGAAACACTAGGCTCTTCAGTCATGTATTGTAGAAAGAGTAGTAATAAAAAGTTGTAGGATGTGCCCATGGTTCTGTTATCACCTTTTTTCTTTTTTCTTTTTTCTTTTTTGGGTAAGCAAGAGAATTGTATTAGTGGGCACTAGGATCTTGTCATGCATTATGGAAGGTTTTCATAAGAAGTTTAGCTGCTTAGGATAGTGGTTGCAGGAATTTATAATTTAAAGAATGTTTTTCTGCGATTATTTAAGTAAGAATATTAAGACTGGATTTTCGGCTTCTAGGTGGTTACAGCAAGGAGATCCATGAATCCTTACCAAATAAGGATTCATGTAGTCGAACCCACCTAATGGGACTTAAGGCTTGCTGTTGTTGTTAGTAGAGTTTTGAGTTGGTTGGAAAGGTTGTTACTACAGTTTCTCTGCATGGGTTTGTCATAGGACCATCCTCCTTTTACCTGACAATTTTAAATTGTCTCTTTAGTGGGCTGTGGTGTTCTAGTGGCTTTGACTTGTCTAGTTGTCTAGGAGTTCCTTAAGGTGTCTAAGCGCCTTGATGGATGGAAGGATGCTGAGATGCTCGTGGGAAATTTGTTTGGCACTTGGAAAATAATTCTCTTTTGCATAAGGCAATAAAAACAAACTGGTTTGAGGAGAATAATTGGGACACTAATATTGACAATGATGTTTTTGATGCAGGATCAGAGTCCAACAGTTACGAACATAATACACAGGGGTCTTTATAGGCTTTCAATACTTGGAAAATTGAGAAAATAATAACTAATTTTAGGATCTTAAATATACCAACATCTGACTGTCATGAATGCTAAAGACCTAATCTTAAAGGTAATCACTGTCAACCAAATCAAAATAGTGGCTTGTTTAGGGAGAATCTAGGAACTGGCTCAAAACACTTGTTGCAAAGGGCTGTTAGGTCGTGTGACTGTAAGGTAATTTCACTTCCGAACAAGTCTAAGATCGTCTAGGTTAGCCAAGTCACCTTCATCTGGTAATAATTGTCTGTTAGGATCCTTAAGTGTATCAACGGATTTAGATTCCAACTGCCCAGTCTCATGTAAAAGATCTAGAACATGCTTTCTCTATGACAAGATGGCCCCATATGAGATCTTGATACTTCTATATCTGAGAAGTAACGGACCTAGATCTTCAGTCTGAAACTTTGTATGGAGAAACTGCTCCAAACTTCAAATATCCTCATTATCACAATGTCATCTACGTACACAAGCAGCAAAATCCTATTGTCAGCAGTATGGCAAAAGAATATAGAGTGATATACTGCAAATGGGTTAAGGCCAAACTCAAGCAGCCAGAGCACATTGAACCTGCCAAACCATGATCTTGGAGATTGCTTCAGATCATACAAGAATTGTTTTGGAGGACAAACCCAAAAAATCCAAGTATATAGACCTCCTTGAAGATCACTGTATACGAAGGTATTCTTCACATCTAACTAATGCAAGGGCCAATGGTATGTATTGCTCAATTTGCTGCATTCTTTTTGCCCTCTATTGGGTTTTGAACCTTGGATGGTTTCGAACTTCTTTCTTGTGAGCCCTTGTCTTCCTAGTTATTTGAATTTTTTTTTTGTTCTTTTTGTTGATGGATTCTTTATCCTTTTTCCCTCTCTTTTTAGTTTTTTGTTCTTCTGGGAGGATCATACATACATACATACATACATTTATATCTGTCTGTGTCTCTGTGTGTGTGTGTGTGTGTGTGTGTATTATCTTAATAGATTTTCCTTTTTCTACCTAGAAAATTTAGGTTATGTTTGGTTTGTAGAATGTCTTCTTAGGAATAAAGTGGGATAGGGTGTAGAGCTCATTTTGTTGCTCAATTTGCTGGATTCTTTTCGCTCTCCATTAGGGTTTGAACCTGCGATGGTTTGGGAGTTTTTATTGTAAGCCCTTCTACTTCCAGTTTGATGGATTCTTTTTACACTTTTTTCTCATTGGATCCTTCATTTTTTTTATTTACCCCTTTTGATTTTTGTTCTACTGGGAGTATCCTCTTACATAAATACTCTACACATGCACAAACAGAAAAGGCATTTGATACTTAAAAAATGTTATCATATAGTAATGACAATGCAAAATTTTTTACTAATTCAGGACGTCTACAAAGGAATGATTATTCTCTAATTTCACCATGGAAATGTCTATTCCTATCCTATTCCTATACCTGAGCTTTTACACGAGCAATTTTTTTTTTTTTTTTAAATTTATAATTTCTATTTTATATTTATATCCCCGCCTTATTTCATTTCATGAATCAAATGCAACAGTAAACATGTTTGGAAGCAGACAACTAGTTGTAGGGAGTGGTTATGAGTTACACAGAAATTTTTTTACCATAACAAACAGAACTCTTAATCCATTTGTGTTAAATATTGAATGGTAGTTGATTACTTAATTTTTTATGGGGATATTGAAATTTATTTTTTTTAAAAAAAAAGAGGAAGGCAAAGCTGGGGGAATGCCCTTAACAGTAGTATAGATGTCATTCCTGCTTTTGTTATTGGTGGGTGGACCTTGGTTTTCTCAAATTATTTCTTATCTCATATATATTTTTTGGGGGTACAGATTAGACGATCCTTGCTGAATGAAGATGAATACGGGTTTAGGAGGGCGAAGAGACCAATATATTATGATGAAGGTTTAGAGGTGACTAAAATGCTATTTTCATATTGCAACTTCTGCTGCCCATAGCTACATCCATTTATCAGTGTTCATTTTTGTTAATACTTCTTTTCATTTTGTTATTGAAAAGCAGGAGACCAGGCAGACATTGAATGCGAAAATAAGCCAGCTCAATTCAGCCATTGACAACGTATCTTCTCGCCTGAGAGGTGGCAATAATTCACCTCAAGTTCCCGTTGAATCTGATCCTGAAGTTGAAGCTACCATGTGAGGTTTTGTTCTGCTCGCTTTGCTTATTAGCTATAATCTTTCTTTGAATTATTTTCTTGAGTCTTAGTTGGGGTAAAGAGAGTTAAAAAAGAGTGCCACATGATATTTGTAGACTGGATCTGAATCCCATGTGTGCTGTTTTGTTTTTTGGGTTGGATTTTCTTCTACAAGTTAAATTTCCAAAATTTCAGTTTATTGAAAAACTACATGTGGCCTCAGATTTGTTCCTTTTTATTGCAATGGTTATTGATATATATATATATATATATAAAATATTTGGAGGATTTTTATCCCCACCTAGTGGGACTTAAGGCTTGGTCTTCTTGTTTTGTTGTTGTATTTGGAGAATTCCTATGAAAAATATAGGGCCCGTTTAGTTGTAAAAAACTGTTTTTTTATTTCATTTAAAGCTTTCAAAAAATTATTAAAATGTTATGTTGTCTCAACTTGCTGACTATATATAAACTTGGAAAAGAGTACAAATTATTTTT
This sequence comes from Malania oleifera, assembly GCF_029873635.1. Lineage (NCBI taxonomy): Eukaryota > Viridiplantae > Streptophyta > Magnoliopsida > Santalales > Ximeniaceae > Malania > Malania oleifera. The sequence goes on from NC_080423.1 coordinate 98,150,914, forward strand.
TCAAAAGTTTTGTATAACAGTTGAAAAATTAAAAACGATGTGATTTTTGTTTTGAGAAATATATTATTATATATTTCTTGCAACTAAATAGAATTATTATGTATTGTTTAAGAAAAAAAACGTGAAGTAGAAATATTAACCAACTAAATTCACCTAATGAGCTACACAATGATGGTTTGGGTACTCTTACTGGGATATCCAGTTTTCAGCATTTCAAGGGTGGAAGCAAGTAAGAAACCTTTGTGGCTTTGTTAGTTTAGAAGTAAACTGATCCTTATTATGAATTTGAATCTGGAAGTTAAGTGTTTGGGATTTCAAGATACTCAGAATTTCATTAGAATTTGGATTACTTGTGAATGATATAGCAGATTGTTACTTTTTTATGATTGGGAGTTTGAATTTTAGATTTGGAATTCTAATTTGTATAGATTTAGATAAAATTTGGTATAATTTTGTACTGATGAAAATTCAAATTAGGTCCAAACTTTAGTCTTCCAAATAATTTAATGTTGGGTTAAGATTTGTTGTGTATGCCTACTGAGGATATCCAGAAGAGGGTAGGGAACAGGAGGGAGCATTAGCTTGACGATGGTACAACAGTGCATCAATGCGTGTCATGTCCTCAACCGCATATGGCCTTCTGTCTTCTTCGTGCATTTTCTCTAGTTTGAGCGTGGCATTGCTATATGGGAGGATGATTTAGATGCCACAGGATTTTGTATTTATGTCCAAGTTCGCAAACAACCCTCAGGCTTGTGGTCAGATTTCGTGCTTGCCTAATGTTCTTGAAGATTGGTGCCCCAATCTCACATCAAACACGTACTAGAGAGATATTAGTAGATGAGGATGGTTTAGGCTTTAGTTATGCGAGACTTCTTTTATAAGATAAAATTGAGGCAGTGGGCTAATGCAGACAATCCCATTGGGATTAGGTTGAGATCATTATATTTGGTATTATAGTCCGTAGGGGGTGTTATCGTGCGGATGGATCTCTTATGCTGAGGTGTGATTTCACATGAGGGTGGGTCGCAGAGGTATGAGTTTTGATGAAGAGATTAGAGATGATGCGGGAGTGCTTGTCATAATTTCATATTGGATGTATTTTAGGGGATCTTAGGCCTATAAGGATGTTTTAGAATTTTAACCATGTGATGGCACGAGTGCACATGGCAGGATTTTATTAGGTTAAATAGTTATCATCATGACCTATATTGTATAGCACGATTGTTTTGAAAGTCTCTTAAAAGACTTGTATAAGTGTTTAAAGTCTAAAACTTTTATGTTTAAAGTATTAATTTTGAATTTTAAAAAGGGTTGGAGAGGTGGTATGAGATGGGATGAGTTTTTCCCATTGTTGTCTAGCCTAGCATAACCCTCAAATTAGTAGGAGAGAGAGAGAGAGAGAGAGAGAGAGAGAGAGAGAATGTTCTTCAAATTATTTGTTTATTTTCATTAATAATGTAATTTTTTATTTTATTTTGCATGGGGATTACTTTTCAATTCATCTAAAGCTCTTATGTGCGACATGTAAATGCATCATGGCTCAACTTAAATATTATGCAAAATCCCATATTGAAAGATACGACCTAACCAAAGTAAATAATATGTTTAGATTTTGTTTTTCCTAAAGCCTAGACCTATTCTTAAAATATGGACGGACACTTCGGCTCTTCCCCAATTCAACCAGCTGAAGAACACTTCTAATGAACAAAAATCAATATCGTTGATGAACTTGTAAGATACTATATATGACGACAGTTTATTTTATTACAAGTAGGTCAGTCTTGTATTCATTATGTGAGGCTGTGGGTTTGAGATGCTAGGCCTGCCTCCAAGGTTTGGTTGGTAAAGATTAAAGACTAGAGAGCTCCGGTTTCCCATCCAATGAAATCAATTTCCATGAGTCTTACTGTATTGGATACCAAATGACAATTTTATTCGACAAGAAAGCTTCAGCGGCCCGATCTATTTTTATTTTTTCCTCAAAGATTAGGGCTTTCTTGACCCACAGGTCTTGGATAATAACTAATTTTTTCTCAAAGATAAGGGTTCTCTTCTGCACCATCACTCAATCCCACTTAGACCAAACCAGAGAGAGAGAGAGAGAGAGAGAGAGAGAGAGAGTTGGATGATGTTCTCATTCCAACCAAGATGCTCAATGGCATGGGAATCCTATTCTTCCAAACTAGAGGATGGGGTTGGGGTTTTGGTTTTGCCACCGAAGGGAACAAAAACACAGCTTTTGCCCACGCACTGGCCATGCTTCTCTTAAGATTAAAAAGAAAAAAAGATTCTACCAAATCTATCACTCATCATCATGCTTATTACCACTACCACCGCTGCGAACTGCCAGATATCACAATATAACTTTGCATTCTTCTCAGAATCTTTTAGATACCCAAAAAGCAACCAAAGAGTATATAGCTTTTGTACACAACCCATCTCAACTTAAGTAACGTTTGGAACTTAGGTTTGAAATTGTATACTATGTTTTCTTCAAATTTACACATTAAAGTCTAAGATCTCAACTCCATACGCCTAAACATAAGGTTAGTATATTGTAATTAATATTTATAAGGGTACTGTTGTCTAAAATTTGAAATAATGACAATTTGATTCAATAAGTAAAATTTTCATGAAACTTCCTCATGTGGGTTCAAGGTGTCCAAGTTTGAGGGGAATCCTTACATTCTCAAGAGAGTATGAATATGTCTATCATGGCAAATTCTCATGCTCAAAGAAATGTGAAAATAAGCATAAATATATATATATATATATATATATATATATATATATATATATATATATATATATATATATATCAGCTTCTTATCACTTGCACCTTAATCACGAGATCCAATTACAAATATCATTTGCCCCCCAAAACCCGCAGATCTCCTTGCGAAATGAAATGATAGTTGAGAATCTTGAATGGGTCTATAATCTTTATTTTGATTTTTGAGTCTAAAAAATCTTGACTGGGTCTTTATTTTGATTTTTTCACAATGACACAAACAAATAAAAAATCCATCGTCACTTGTTCATACTCTCATTTATACTATGCCAAAAATTAACCCACCCACCCCCACCCCACAAAAAATTGTACTTGAAAACTAGTTTGAGAATGAATCATTCATCTAAATTTTCTTGGCTCCATTGATTTTCTGCTACTTGACAATCTTATTTTCCATAATAATTCTTCTTCTCCTACAAATCAAATTCGTTCACAGATTATCCCCCAATCCAAGAAACGATCTCCCACCCCAAAATGCAGAGATCCCTCCTCTTGTTTCCTCCCCATTTCTTTTTCTTTTCTTTGCCCTTCTTTTTCTTCTCTTCTCCGAACGAAAATTCTGATCTAATCAACAACTCAAAAAATCCAGAAAGAAAGAATCAATCAATCAGAAGAGGCAACAAAGAGCCTAATCTGATCAAGGAAGGTAAGATTCTGGGGCCTATCCATGCGCTTCACGTACCCTTTCGCCTCCTTTTCCGAATACGCGCACAGCCCCTTCTCCCCGCTCTTCTTCCACAGCTCGGTCGCGTAGCTCCCGTGCGCGTAGTACGCCTCCGCGCACGTCACCCCGCCCCCATCGTCGCCGATGCCGCCGGCGACCTCGATCGGCAGCCGCTCGTAGTGGCCGCAGCTCGTCCCCTCCAACTCGTCCATGCGGGCGAGTCCCCGACTCGACACGGCGTACAGCTCGCCTGATACCCTGTCGCCGGAGCCCGAAAGGTTCAGGAGGAACGGCACTCTGTACGGCCCGCAAACCAGCGGGTACTTCTCCACCGTCCGCCGCGGTCCCAGGTACACGGCGTCTCCGGTGAGCGCCATCGTCTCGATGAGCGTGTGGTTGAAAAATCCCCTCTTGAGGGTTCCGTAGGTGAAGATCAGCGTGCGTTGGTCCTCGCCGTCGACACCCATTTTCAGACGAGACGAGACTCGACTCGACTCGTTGGTGTGTATAGATTTGTAAAGAGAGAAAGGTGAAAGTTGTGGAGAGAGAGAATTGGAGATTTATAGTGAGAGGGAGAGAGGCTTGGATGGTTAATATTTGGGCGTGATAGTTTATTTGGACTGCTGCGATTGGTTCTGGTTGGACCTTGGAAATTAAATTTATAACGTGGGAAAAAAAATAAGGGCACTTATATCTCAGGGAGTGTTTGGGTTTATACATGAAAAAAAAAAAAAATGATGGGAAGATGGTTTTTAGAAATAGATGTGTTGTTTTAACTTTTAACAAAGCAAATGATAACATAAAATTGAATTTGACATCATACTTAAATAAATGCATTGTTTGTTTCTAAACTTGGACTATAGAGAATGCAAATGAGCCGTAAAACCTAAACTTGAAGTTGCTAAGAATATTTAGGAACATTTTAAGTTGTTGAAGTAAATACTATAATAAATATCTTTTAAAAAAAATGTAATCATTTTTTATTGTTGATCATTATGAAATTGTGCTATTAAATATCTCATAATAATGATGGCAGCTCATAGAGACATTTTTGCCCCCATTCATTCGATTTCATAAGAAGGTATAGATTTATTCGGATTTAAATAAAATATATTATAAAATCATATTATATTTCTCTGAAATATACACAAATTTAAAATTAAATTTAAATTTTGAAATATATATTTTCTAACACTATCTTCATAATTTAGGTGTGAGCATTCAGTCAATTTGGTGAATTTGATTAATTAATCGAAAAATTTCGGTTACAAAGTCGAAATTTCATATTTAACTAAACTCAAAATCGACCGAACCGAATTTTGGTTAAATTGATTAATCGATTTTAACTGATTTAATATTTTAATATATATATAATTCATAAAATATAGATTTTCAATATATATAGAATATAAATAATATATATAATATATAAAAATAAATAAAATTTTAGTATATATATAATTATTTATTGTTAATTTATACTACTCGATTAATTCAATCAACTCAAAAACCGAACCGAAAATCAAAAATTGAAATTCAACGAAAATAAAAATCAAACTGAATCGAATAAATTTTTAACCGAACCAAACCTATCGAATTTACTCAATTAATTTAGTTTTAACAGAATTATGCTCACCCATACTTCGTATGATAATTTAACTTCAAAAGCCCTTTTAGGATTATCACTTAAAGCATCTAAATATACTTTCAAAAGATGCTTAAAGTTGTTAAACCAAACACACCCTTGTGTTGCATTCTGAACCGATTGACATATTGAATCTTGTATGCAAAAACATTCAATTATGTTATATTTGGGAGTATGAAGTTTAGATCATAAATTTGGATTTAGGTAGTTTTAGACAAATTTTAATACAATTCTATATTGTATCTTATTCAAATCAAATACAATTTCAAATCCAACATCTCAAATTAAGGGAGTGATGCTAATATAATTTATCATATTGAATGATTCAATTCTTAAATTTTTCTTGCAATTTTGTCTTAACTTAATAATATGATTTCTTCGACGCGCGTGCTAAATATCAGTGTTGTCATTTAATTATTATTTTTGTATATAATAGATTAATTCTTATATTTTGGTTGAGGGGCACTTTGTATTCTTACCTTTCAAATAAATGATAAGATAAATTTTTTTATTTTTTAAAAAGAGGGTGACACCTCCATTTATTTATTAATATACCGTCACTTTTGACGGAGGAATACCGTGATTACAAGATAAAACAAAAGGGAGAGCATAGAAAAACCCTCCCAAAACTAGCTACCAACCAAATTAGGACAATAAAACTAAACATAACTAACACAGAAGATAAACACATAGACACAACCAAAATCAAAACAAAATATACCAAACAAAACTCTAGAGTTGAACTAATGACGCACGGAAACGAGATTTCACCTATCCATCTGAAGAATACTTTTCAGATAACGTGATAAAATAATACAGGATATAATTTATAGTCATCTGGAATCTATATAACTTAGTTTGGTCTAATGTATTTGTATAAATAAAATACTAAATATTCATCAAAGATATTAAGGACTTATTTGAATCAATGATTTTATTTAGAAAAAAGGTAAAGAAAAGAAAGAAAAATAAAAAGAAAAGTCTTTTTTTTGCTATTTTTTTTTTAGTGTTAATGATTCTAAAAATAAAGAATTATTTTAATACGATTGAAAAATTAGAAAAATTAAATGCTAATGATGAGTAAAATTAAAAGCTTGTTCATAAATTTTTCACATATACTTTATTTCTCTCACTTTTCTTATGGTCGTATGGATCAAGAATTTTGTTTGAAAAAAGAAAGGAAAAGAAAATAAAGAGACTATATATTTTCTCTGAATATCAAAAAGCTAACAATATTTTATCAATTACTTTTTAATCTTGAGCATTACAATTTTTCTTGCTAAGACACATTCTATGGAGTCTTGTAACTATTGGGTGAAATATGATCATCAAATGATAACAAAAGACCAAACACTATAAAATCTCAGAACTACTTATTAAATATTTATTAATAGTATATATATATATATATATATATTTAAAATGATGGTATTTGAAACTCCTTTGAATACTCGACTAATCTAGCAGGATAATGGGTCGACTGTTTTACCTTTCTTCCTTTAAATATCAATATATTATCTCAAATAGAAAGTTGTAACCTTAGAGACTCGAACTATAATAATTTAATTAGGAGAGTCTTGGGTTTACCACATAAGCCACTCTTAATATATTTTTATGAACTATTATTGTTGTTACTATTTTGGGATCGATTAGACTCGTACCCTCACAAGCTATAGAAAAAAATGTTATCTATCTCTTATGTCGTACTCCTTATTCATAAAATTTGAACTTAATACTTTCAATAACTTTGATCATTGAAATGTCTTTAGCTTTACTTACTATTAATTAATATTTAAACATACAAGAATTCCTTGACAAATAATTAGCACTGAAAAAAGAAATAATATTACCTATTAATACTCTTTATCTTATATTTTACACATTTTTAAAATAAAAATTGAGTATGTTTGTTCAGTAAAAATATTAATTTAAGAAGGTTAACAGTTATGAAATAATTTAAAACAGAAGATGTGAAGGCAAATCCCCAAGTCATGATCTCGTGCAGCTCACGTGCGTGAAAAATTGGAGCAATCATGAGCCGTACATACCCTATCATCTCATTTTTGTCTTATTGCTCATTGGGCTAAAGTAGCCCAATTTAAAAAGCCCAAGAATAGTGGGCCTGGGCCCATTACTGAACCATCATTTCCAACTCACGGCACTCGTGTCCACTTTTATTATTTGATTATTATTTAAGATCAAACATCAACAATCAATCCAGAGAGTTCTATATTATATATGAGGGTGAAAGTCACTTGGAGATTTGGAAGGATCTGTTTTGAGATTTAAAAAATACTGAATTTTCTTTATGTTCAATAGAAAAATGAGCTTTTCTGAGATACAAGGGTTTTAAAAATTAAATATTATGCATTGGAGATTTGAAATTTTAGCAGAGATTTATGAGATTTATTAAATCTTAAGAAAAGTCTGGGCCTTTTTATTGAATCTCAAGGAAGGCAAATGTTTTTTACCCTTATATAATTTCATATATATTTAAAAATATTTTTATGTTTTTTTTACAACATGATTATTGTTATGGTTCGGGATTCTGGTTAATCTTTTTATATAGTGTTCTATGCATGTTTAGAAGTAAAAAAATTCACTAGGTTTGTACTTCGGAGAATAAAACTCGAACTTTAGAATTGAGTCTGCGTGAATTTGGACAAAGCATAATTTTATATAACTTCTTTTTTCTCTTAATTCTGAAAACTATACTAAAAAATATTACTTAAATAGGCATTTCCAATTAAAGTTTTAGGATTTTTATATTAAGAGTTTTGAATTCAAATCTTATTCTAAATATTTTGTGAAAAAAGCATAACCAAGAGTTTTACAAATTTCAATATTATATAGCACTTAAAAGTTTAAACCTAACTAATGAAAAACAAATTAAATATGCTCGTATTTGTATTAGTGTGTTTGGCTGGTTTGGAAGTAGGGCCTCCATGGCACTAAACTGAGGTTGGGGGTGACCTCGGAAGTCAATCAATTAAGAAAATAATCTAAAGAGAAGAGTCTCCCACTCTCACCCCTGCGTGAAGGTTGGGGCTTTGTACATCCTAACCCTAATTTCAGCTTGGTGAACCAGTGGCGGGGATGATAGTAGCAATTGCTCCTTGGATCCACCAAGAAAAAAAAAAATAGTTCCTCCTGGATGACTTGTGTGGTTCTTCGATCAAGTCTTCTGCATAATGAAATCATTTTAGAAACTAAATTTCATGTGGATTCACCTGATGTTATTCAATATCACCACTATTTAATTTAATTTTATTGGACAGGAGTTTTGACTCGAGGGCAATACTAGTCTTTTCGAAAGACCTAATTTTTTTCCCTTTCATACACCCTCTTCGAATTTAGTCATTTTGAGGAGACTGCATAAAGACAGCGTGAATAAAATAAAAAAATATTATGAAAATGCATATAATAGCAACCACGACAACAACGACAATAAAATTATAAGGTAATGATCTCATTCCTGAAAAAAAAAAGAAAGAAAAAAAAGAAAGAAGATTTTAAGAATATCACTCAAAATTTAATTTTAACTTTGGTTTTCATTTTTTTGAATATTTGCTAAATTTGTTTTCAGATGCTTCCATGGTATATTTTCTATTTCCGTCACTTTTCAAAATGGTCTGACATATGTAAACTTTTTAATATATAAATTTAAGCCATAGACGAAGGTGAGAGAGACTAGAAAAGCGGGTGAGACCGTCTCTAATCCAGCCCCACTCATACCCTAATATATACTTCAATCAACCAAGCAAATCAGTCAAGATCAAAACAATGAAAGAGAAGAAGGGATTTGAAAATAGGACTATCCCGACCTCCAAACCCTAGTTTGATACGCACTTCAATGAACCAAACAAATCATTTTTAACGAATAAGCAAAAAAAAAACAATGTTAAAAAGCTTGATATACATTGTTGGCCCATAATCTAATAGTTTAAATTTGTAAGTAAAGTGTTAATCTAACACGGTTTCAGAATTGGTTACCAGGAGATCTTGGATTATAATCTCGTCGCCCGCATTTATTTTATGGTATTTAAAAATTTTATTATGTGTTATCATTGCATGTGCTGTGTGAGAGCTTAAATTTTTAGGTAAAGTGATAATTGAACAAACAATTTAAACTATATTTTTTATTTTTCAATACTTTTTCTTGATGACACCCAACAATGTGAAAGCCCCTCTTTGTCAATTTTTTTATTTTCACCAACCCACCACTCATTCCATGTCAAGCTTCTTTCTTCCCAAATTTCCACATAATTTCTTTAGTTGTATTATAAGCTGTCTCTCTCTCTCTCTCTCTGTTCCCTTAAAATATTTGTGTTTTAGCTGGACTCCATAGCCATTTCAAACAAGCAGATCATTGATTTACATGACATTTTCTTTTTGATGGCCCATTTGTTTCATGTTAATTTAGAAAGCATATATATATTTTTTCACTAAAAAATTTTCAGGTATGTTTATTTTTTAGCTATTTATTTTTATGTAACCCATTAATTAAGGAAGGCGTAGCCCCATAGGGAAGCAATGGCAATCCAAATGTGGCCCGCCGCTCGTCCTTTGGGCACCTAAAGCTAGGGCGACCCTCGGAAAAGGCGGTTCAGTCTAGTCCACTCCCCTGTACTCACTCCTAATCCATATCCTGTTCTGGCCCCTTTCTTGGGCTGAGTTGAACTTCTTAGTTACTTCTTGATAATTTCCCCACAGTTTCATACTAATTTTCTCTCTTTATATACGTTTTTATTAAGAATTAAGCTGTTGAGAATTTCACTTGTGAGTTTGTCACACATTTAAAAAAATGAGTGGATGATGAATTCTTATATACATGGTTGGGCTCAAAACCCAATACGTTTAAGCTTTTGGGTCAAATTGGTGTTCACCCATATGTATCAAACACATCTATGGACTCCTCTGATACTAATAGACAATGTTTATTTGTAAAATTAAAAGATGTTGACCTTTCTTGAGGTTTAAGAAATTTTTTCTTATATTTTACACAAAAAAAAAAAAAAGTCTTTGAGAAGTGTAAGTATACCAAAAATCAAAGGACAGAGGAGATCTATAGTATTTTTGAATCAAGGTTAATAAGATTTTTGAAATCTTAAGAAATGTTAATATATTTTTTCTTTATTTCTATGAATATAATAGTCATAACATAAAATTTTGATAACTTATATCATCCTAAAATAAATGACAATGCAAAACTCATGACTCTATTAAACCGAATAGGTAAGTAAAGTTATTTCTTACTAAATTTTATCATGAGAAAATATATACATATCATTTTCATGTCGGATGGAATTATTTAAGATTTCGCTTGAATTATTATACAATTTTTATTACAAGCACCTCTTATTCCACTCTATCCCTGAAAATAAACATTTTGTGAACTAAATATAATCTTATATATGTGTTAAGTTAATAAATATTATAAATTTTCAATGAACCACTCAATCTTCTCTAGTTGCAAATCAAAGTTTGTATTTTTTTTTTCTTAAATCCAGAAAATTTAAACTCCAAACTTCTAAATTTTTTTTTTGGCAATGCTAAATCTTTGCAAAAAAAAAAAAAAAATCAGCAGTAACCACAACCAAACAAACCCTAAGTTAATTAAAATTTTGAGGCAGGGGAATGATGTACTGTTATTCCCACATGTGCAAAGAGAATGTTTTATGTGGGAAGAGGTACATAAAAATATGTTGTAAATTTCTGACCACACACTTCCTTTCCAATTGAGTGGCTGTTAAATATTTTCTCATTCCCCAAACAAAGGAGAAGGGAAAAAAAGAAAAAAAAAGAAAAAAGAAAAAAAAGAAGCACCTTCTCACAAGCTGGTTACTATCAAAGCTCACAATTGCCAGCATCTTTTTCTGTATAAAACGCGCCATGATTTGTTTTATTCTGAGGCCTGTTGGCAAAAGAAACACTCTTCTCGAATATTATTATTATTGTTATATGTTTTGTCTCAACTCTCAAGCCAACTTTTCTATTCATTATCTATATTCACATTCTACCGAGATATAATAATTTCTAGGGAAACAAACAGAGGCACAGAGCTCAATATCAAATCAAATGAAACCATGTCAGATATACACATGCAACAATTGGATACAGTGTAATTAATTATGTACTTCTTAAAATCTTTTTACTGTTTAGTCACAGGATTGAGCTTTGTTTACACACCCAAACATGTTATAAAGGTAAATCACAAGGTTTTAGTGTTAGTACTTTTGGGCCGAATCAAATCCTTTTTTTTTTTAATATTTTAAAATATTTTTTTCTTTTCTCGCTTTAAATTTTAAATATTCCTCAAAACTGGTCGTCAAATTCATCTATTTTATAAATTTATAGGGTAAAAACAGATCAAGCTCATTATAATCTTTAACTACGTGTTTGAACTGATATCACTATTTATTTACAAATTTGAAAATCTTGAATTTAGATCAAAAAAATTATTTTCGTTATTAGAATTCCTAACATAACAAAAAAATTTTATAAATGAGATTGGTGCATGCAAGAGATGGATGAGGGTACGTACTTATACATTTTGAGTACGAGATTTTAGCATCCAAAAAAAGACCAAGGCCATAATTTATGGTAACTTTTAATTAAGCAATTTTGAAAGAAGGATGATTAATAAAATTCAAATGCTTACATATGAGTGTCATGACTTCTAGCTCGAGGTAGGCATACACATACCTCACATTTTGTTACTTTATTGTGAGAAAGAAAGATTAAGAGTTCTTAATTAACTTTCCTTCTTTTTTTTTTTTAAAGGTTATTTCTCTCTTATAGACTATGAAAACACAAAGTATCATCAGTTGTAGGGAATGGTTATAATAAGTTATGCACTTTTAAAATATATCGTAGAATACCCTAATACAAAGGACTGGTTCTTCATCAATCTCAAGCCATAACTCAAATGAAACGTTGAGTTCAATCTATATTTAAGCAAATAATGGTGACAAAGGTTACTGTTTGGAACTTTCATTTTAGAGGGTTCGAGTTCAAATCTTATCAAGGTTGAGAAGAGATACGGGATAGAAGATGAGACGCCTCTTGTCTTCTAACTTAGACCCATGGGCTTTCTAATCAACCCAAAAGAAAAAAAAAAAAAAAAAAAAACTTTTGTAATGTCTTCCCAATTAAGAAAAGCAATATAAAAACAAGAGAAAAGAGTATAGAGTGGGAGCAAAGTCATACGGGTCTTCTTGTTTCCTTTCTTGTCTGTTTTAATTATGTTGAGAGGCTATGTTGCCAAATTGATAATAGGGAAAGCAATGGAAGATGGAAGATAGGGCATGGTGTGGTCAATATTGTCATAGAATTTATAGCCACTGGTGACCACATGTTCATATTCTATTCTGGAAAATGGTAGAAACAGAGGATATGCGCGTCCCCTCATGCCATCCTTTTGCTCGACTGAAAGGGTTTCCTCCACAATGCATGGTCGCCCTGCAACCCCCACTCTCTCAATTTCTGCATTCCTAAGGTCCACACGGCTGCCACAATTCATGCGCCCCAGGATCGATTTCTAATTTCTTAGCCTAAAATTTTGTGCAAAGGTAGTGTGTCTGTGTGTGTATGGGTTGTATCTTCAAATATCATGACGGAGGAAGTCAAAATTTTAAGTGGGGCTTGTCAAAAAGTAATAACTTACGTCGCCTTTTGAGAGTTTCGATTTTAGGGTTTGAATTTGAATTTGTGTTGATTTTAATAAAACGTAAATAAAATTATATCGAGTTTCTTTCAAATTCACACAAAATTAAGTACAAGATTTAAAATTCATACTCTCAAACATGTTTAAGAAAAGGTCATACGCCGTGATTAATGAATTCTATATTATCAAGTAAGAAAATGGACGCTCGCCGGGTAAAGATGTATATCGAGTGCACTTGCATCATTTTTCACACCAAATGCACTCCTCTTACTTCTTCGAAAAAATATTATTTGCATACCTAGTGCTTAACTCACTCATTTATTTGATTATGAGAGAGTTAATGACTTAGGCTTGGTTCTTGCAAATGGATGATGAAAAGGAGTTGACTTAGTGCTACAGAAATTTTTTTGTCACTTTGTGTTATTTGTGAAAAAAAATTTTTTTGTTGAAAAAAGAAAACTAATTTGAGCTTTTTGAAAGTTGTAAGTTAGTTGAAAATGTTTAAAAGTGACTTAAGTGGATATATCATTAAGAAAACATAAATAGGCATGGATAATTTTGTAGTTCAAAAAAACTAAAAATGGTAATGAAATAGGATATAACATGATACGAAAAAAAAACAGTTTTAATTTTTAGAATCTCTAAATTTGTTACTCTTTAGAATACTCTTAAAGAGAAATAAACAGTCGACTTTCGAAAAAATTGTTTAATAAAATATGTTACGGTAACTTTTACCTTTCAAAAGATGAAATTCATCCGAGACAAAGGTCACAAGGTCCTAAATTTGCCCCTAATAATATCTCTACTTTTTATTGCCTTCTTTACTCCTTTTCTTCTTCTTGCCACACATTTTTTCTCGGACGGATTTGTAACATTTAAAAGATAATATATAAAAAGCAATTTCTTCTAATGCTCTCTCTCTCTCATCCCTAATATTTATGCTTCAATTTTATATAAGCATACTTATGAGGAGGTGTAACGTCCTAATCCAATTTAGTAGTCCAAAAACACGAATACTCTCTCCAATATTGACATGAAATTTGGATTGTGATAGCAGAATGCCCTTAAAATTTATTGCACGACGCTTTATTCCTATACCTGTGATTTACAGACTTTAATATTATTATAATGTCAGTGGCTAAGCCTATTGACCATAACCTTTTAAACTTAGCAACCCAAAAGCTTGAGCCAAGTTGCAGAACAGCAACCTTCTCATATATGAATTATGGGCTTCCCATTTAATGCATCATAGAAATTGGAGTATCACAAGAGGGACCATTACGATAGTCTCCCCTCCCCACCTCTCTATCTCCACCAATTGCTAATAGGGACTCTAGAATTTTTTCAATGATTAGTGAAGCCATATTGAAAATCGAACTCATTTATTTACTGATCCAATTAATTTTTACAAAAATATGATTTTTTTAATAAAATATTTAGATTTTTTAATTAGTTTTTGATTAATTAGGTCGACATATTAAAGAATATATGAGCAAAGAAATTATCCTCTAAACATCCATCCTTAAATTAGTAGTGTAATGTATGGTGGAGTTTGGGGGAAAAGCTAGTCAAGGCTTTTGTATTGATGTGGGCAAAAGATATTTGTTTTCATGCCTCTTCTTCTCCCCTTCAGTGTCAATATTAGTTCTGAAAATGATGGAACAATGTTGATGCATGATGAGTGAATGTCATGGTGACACATCAATATAGAGAAAGGAAAAATTCGATTGATTTTCTTATTAAAAAAGGAGAAATGAGAAAAATATAATTTACGAAAAATAACACCATCTACCACGTTATCTCATAGGTATTTTTTGGATGGATAGGTGGGGTCTCACTTCCGTTCGTCGTTAGTTCAACCCTCGAGTTTTGTTTGGTGAATTTGGATTTGTTTATGATTGTTTTTGTCTCTCTATCTTATTTGTTAGCTTTATTTATTTTTGTTATCCTAGTTTGGTTGGTTGCTAGTGTTGTTTTTGGGAGGGTTTTATTTTATTTTTCTGTAATCTCCCTTTTGCTTATCTTATAACTACGGTATTCCTCCATCAAAAGTGAGGATTTATTAATAAATAAATGAAAATGCCGCCCTCTTTTAGTTTTAAAAAAAAAATTACTGAGATAGCTTAGTTCAAGAAGATATTATATTTTGAATTGTGTACACATTGCTGACATGATGTGAAATTGAATTCACCTAAAATTGTATTAAAATGAAATACCAATGGTTAGATTTTGAAATTTTTACGCTACAAGTTTCGGGTTTAAAGCACGTGAGAGGGTGAAAAGAAATGCGAGACGTAAAATGATGTACTTCCTTTTGTGTAGTCCATGCTTCATTGGTATAGGTTTTATTAGCAAAAATAAGGCAACAAATGAAACCAACGCGACAAATAAATCTTTTCCTACCAATAAATTAGTGAAGAACAAAATATCTAACAATAACAACCAACAATCTCAGCAAAAAATTCAATTGAGAATTTGCTTGGAGCAAAAAAACTCCTTCAATGTGAAGGGTAAAAATCACAGGGTAGGTATTTGATTTGGATTATTATTATTATTATTATTTTGATTACGTCGGGTGTCTGGCCATTGATCTTCGGCACTTTCCACGTGCATTTTACGCTTCGTGGTTGCGTCTCAGGGTGCACCGACTAGTCCCTCGCTTGTGGATCCGGCCCCACATCACCATAGGTTGGTAAATCAGGAACCCAAGGGCGAGAATCGAACCCGGGAGGATAATCGTCAAGTGGCGTCCCGTCAGTTGCTCTCACCACCTGAGCTTAGCCCTGGGGGCTGATTTGGATTTTTATTGATTTGGACAAAACTCGTAATATAAAATTTTAGTAAGGTTCTTCCAAATTCACACAATTACAAGTTCAGACTTTGAAATCCATGTTTCTAAACACTATCTTAACCTTAAGTTTGGGGAGAAGTCTTGGTTTGGATTTATGTAGACTAGGAAACAAAAAATAATACAAAGTTGTATTGAATTTTGTCTAAATCAACCAAAATTCAAATTGAAAGCTCGAAGTCCATGCTCTTACATCACAATTGTACTTGAAAGCCTGGATTTCAGACGAAAAAATTTAAATTTGTCTGTATTTCAATAAAAGTTTAGTAAAACGTTGTACTTCATTTGGGAGTATGGATTTCAAGTTTTAAATTGGGTTTGTGTGGATTTGAACAAAAGGTAATATAAAATTATATCGAATTCGTTCCAAATCTACACAAACTTAAATCCAAAACTTGAAATTCATGCTCTCAAATACTATAGCTAAATTAATAGGATATAGTGACGTATTCAAAAAATTTACGTATATTTAGATTTTACCCTAATATTCAAACTCAAAGCTTAGAAATATGAAATAGGTATTCAAATCTTAATAAGTCACCAGCTAAGCAGCATATTTGGAAATTCCCTTTTTTTTTTTTTTGGTGCTAAGTACTTCAGTTGTCAATTACTGTGGGAATAGAATGATATTTCTGAGATGAAGTGATTGGGAGTGTGAATTTGTGGAAGACTACAGAGTGGAGTTGGGGATATGTGTTGGGCTACAACGAATGCCTATAATGCAATTGGAACAAAAAGTCAAGCAAAATCAAGTTGATCCAGAAATGAGAATTGAAACAGAGAACCCACAAAACAGAATTTAATCATTAATCCTGGGGTGTATGCCAAAGATTTGTAGTATCAATCAGACTGACAATAACTAGAAGAAATATTGGAAGCATAAATGATCATACATAAGAAATGTACAATTGAATTTGTTATCAAATTATTTCTCCTCTTTCTTTTTTCTTCAAGCAAGCAATCAAATTTCTTGTTTAACATTTTCATCTTCCAAATAATATCCACAACACACTTGTTTTTAGGGAAAGTATCAAATCTTTCGGAGACAGAAAGAGAGGGAGAGATCGATAATATCTTTTCTTTTTATCTTGGTTAAATTCGAGCTTTTTGCCTAACTTGTCATTTTCGAAAAATTTACGTGTGATTTTTCATCCAATTTTAATGTGAGCTACTATTTATTTATTTATTTTATTAAGAGTCCTTATAAAGTATTGTGAATACCTCCAAATGATCTCAATTGGTTGTTTTAGGTTTTAAGAATGAAAATTATAATACATATATTAAACTTCAAAAGAGTTCATGTATTTGTCGAAAATGGGAACTTAGTGAATGAAATTTTTTTTTTTTGAATTTTTTGCATGTTGTGAAAAATAAGGGCGGCCTCCCCCAACAATGCGTAGCGGAATGAATATTGTATAAAGGATCATACATACATACTTGCAACAAACAAAATGGTGATAAACAGAAAACATTCCAACCCATAGCAATATAAAGAGAGTAATAATAAAGGCAACGACGTCAGGAATTACGTGGTTTGACAAAGCCTACGTCAACGGGAGCAATCGACAAGTGATTCATTATGAAAATCAAAGTTTCACAATACAATGATTGCATTATTTTAATGTGATTATTGAAAGTGACTCACGAATTATAGTTGATTGGTTTCAGAAAGGTAGATGTACTTCGTGGTACATTTGGGATTTTTGAGAGAGGCTCGTGGTGGAGCTAGAAGGAGTGAACGTCATGATGATGCATCAATATAGGGAAGGCAGTAGTGCGACTAATTTTCTTACTAAAGAAGGAGATTTGAGAAACAATGTAATCTACGACGAACGACAGCTTCTACCACGTTATCTGAAAGGTATTCTTCGGATGGATAGGTGGGGTCTCGTTTCCGTTCGTCGTTAGTTCATTTCTAGAGTTTCGGTTGGTGAATTTTGATTTGTTTTTGGTTATGTTTATGTTTTTATTTTCTTTGTTAGTTATGTTTAGTTTTGTTGTCCTAATTTGGTTGGTTGCTGGTGTTGGTTTTTGGGAGGATTTTTCTGTACTCTCCCTTTTGTTTTATCTTATAACCACAGTATTTTGCAGCCAAAAGTGAGGGTATATTAATAAATAAATGGAGGTATCACCCTCTTTTAGTAAAAAAAAAAAAAAAATGATCTTCTCTCCTTCTCTCACCATCTTTTACTCTCTTATTAGTTAAAATATGCCCAGAATGACATATATAACAATCACTGAAAGGTTTCCCTCCAAATACCTAACCACACCAACGTTCAAATTCAAAATTTAAATTCTTTCTCGCAGCCCAGTGACCACTCGTCGACGAGAAAAGGGCTCTCATCGAAGAGTCATAGAAGGCCGCTCATCGACGATTCTATCCAATCGTTGATGAGTCTTTGCTGCTGCCCTGCACCAAGACCACATCCATATGTTTTTTCATTTGTTTATAAACTCCTGAAGTATAAGAGCCACACCGTAAACAACAATCTCCACCTTGGCCATTATACGCCCCTTAGGAGAACCCAAAAAACATATCTGACTACTCCACCTTGAATTATGAACGTTTGATTAGGACCGTCTCCCTTCTAGCACTTGGAGACATGCATCAAGTCCAAGTAAAGTCGCTTGAATTTGCTGATGGCAGCTTAAACTTCTACCATCAACCCCAATACAGTTGTAGATATAACACTCAAAGACTTCACCCTAGGCTTCCAATAAGACCATCTCACAACAGTAAACACAAAAGCTGCTGCAAACCTTATATTACCAAAGCCCCTACATAGTCTTCCACAAAACTAACAACTGACGGTCGACTCTGTTGCCTGCTGAAACACCCCATTGTACAATCATGGAGGACTTTTGACATATCTCGAACATCACAGCCTGTCCTTGGGTACTAGGCAATAGAAATTCCATATAGATTCTCCACAGAGTTCCCTTGAGACAACAAACAAAAGTTTCCCTACAGTTCCGTCCATAAAGCCACCCTGAGATAACACCAATCTCCCTGTAGCTCTATCCACAAAGCCACCCTGAGATAACACTAATCTCCCTGTAGCACTGTCTACAAAACCACCTTGAGATAACACCAATCTCCCTACAGTTTTGTTCAAGCAAATCAGCAAACCAAGACCCATCTTGGCTGTACCCAACACATTCATGTCAAAACCTTCCAATAGAGTATCCAACTGATTTGCCTCAGTCAAAGCCTTTCCAGCCAATAACATGTCATTCACACACAACAGATGCATCACTCCACGACATCCTATCACCCTCTTCCACATTGGAAGCCTCACCAACTCACACACCTGAGTAGTCGTCTGACAGTACACATGAGCCCACTGTGATCCTGCTGGTCTTCCGAGCTAAAAACTTCCTGCAATATGAACAATGTCATCTCTTCCCCGAGTCTGTTGCTCCACCTGTATCACATGCCCATTCAAACCATGATACTGTTGACCTGAGATAGAACTGTTGACTTTTTAAGTTCGATCCCTGTTTTGATGTTGACAAAACATATATATTTCATGTGTGCATTTAGTGTGTGAACAGGTCTATATCTTAATATGCACATGAGGTAAAAGTAAAATAGAAGCCAAAAGGACCTCAAGATCATACATCCTAGTGTATTCCATGAAGTTTGAAGAGTAAAATGGAAGAAGAAGACATCTATTTTCAATTGTATTGCATTTTGTTTTATATTTTGATCTGTAATAATGCATTGCATGCATGGTATGGATGATAAGTTCAGATGACCGTAGATAGACCCTAGGGTGGACACACTTCATAGAAAACCTTTTCCTTAACAATTAACTTCATACAAAAAGGTTTTAATTGGTTAGGGTCAAAATCGGGGCAAAAGCAAAGCCTTCAGTTAACCGACGTCAGGTTTTTAGGCTTAATTAGAAAGCCTCGGTCGATCAAACCCTTCTAGTTATAATCAGCTTAGTCGACCAAACTCATCGTAGGCCAAAAGTCAAATGTTTGACTAAGCCTCGGTCGACCGACCATATTTTGAACTAAGCTTCCACGGTTGACCAACCATTGAATTTGACTTTTTCTACTTGCCTCGGCTGACCGAACTTTCAGTTCAAAAACTCTTCGGTCAACCAAACTTACCCACTCGACATACCTAAACATCCAAGAACTATAGTTCACCATAATTCTTACTACTACATATATTCAGAAACGAAACTGAAATCGGACCCTTACCTTGGTTTTGGGTCAAAACCCGAAAATCCTCGAAACGACTTTCCGATCCGCTAAAAACGTAGAGATTCTCCTCCTGATCCACGTGGTAACATCTGATCATTGATTATAGCAACTGACGGCCTGAAATTCTAGAGAGAGAGAGAGAGAGAGAGAGAGAGAGAGAGGTTTTTGGTTTCTTAACCATTAAGCAAGTGAAAAAGATATTTATAGGCCTTTGACTCGGCCAGCCTCGTCGACGAGACGACGTCCTTGTCAACGAGTCGCATAAGGAAGTTCGTTGACACCAAGATGGCCTTGTCAATGAGCCCGAGATTTCAGAATTTCCCAAAATCTCTCGGCATCTCCTTGTGACAAGCTACTGAATATCATTGCCGAACTAAACAAGAGGCTTCGTTGACAAGCAAAGAAGCCTCGGGTCGGGTTCTTACATTAAGCTTGGGTTAAATTGAAATTGGGTTGAAATTGGAAATTTTGGATTGGTCTTGGGTTGGTTTTTATTAATTAAAGTTCAATTGGACCTCAATTACAAAATTAAGAGTCTAATTAGGCCTCAGTTCATAGGCTCAATGCGAAATGGGTTCAATGTCCATTTTCTCTCATTTTGTATTTTTGCAATGTTTTGGGATTTCGAATGCAAAAAATAAAATGAAAAAGGGTGGAAAAGGGATATATCATGTTTTTGATAAATTGATGCCTACACAAAATATGACGTCAACAATTATTATGAGATTCTTTTTAGTTTTGAATTGTTCATTTTATTTACTCAGGTTTACAAATAGTAGTCAACTTCCTAAAGTTATCAATGATTTGTATAAACTGAAGAAGATAGATACGACTTATATGAGGTATGTTTAACTAAAAAAAAAAATTTAATCAGGTTCCCTTATCACGTTCATGTAGGTCTGAGTGATGTCGTGAGGTTGTTGAATTTCTCCAATTATGTCAACGTACTGGCTTATGGACTTTTAATCTCAATTCAAGTTTTTAGGTTTTTTAGTTTTCAACAGACTCTTGGGAGTATCTAATGAATATTGAGCACTTATAGGGTCTTTTAAGAACTATTGGAGTGATCTAAGTTTTAATACTATTTTTGTGTGCTTAATTTCTTTCCTTTTTTTTTAAAAAAAAAGTGTTTTATTTTTCCAACACTCTCTAATATATAATTTCTTCAACTTTTATTCCTTTTTCAGTTTCCATATTTTGATTTTTGACCTTTTGTATTTTATTTTATTTTTGGATTTTAATTTTCAAATATTTTGCATTTTTAGTTTTGATTTGTTTTTTTTGTTTTCATTTTCTTTGCTTTTCATTTTTTGATTCTCTTCTATTTTCAAAGCCTATTATTTACTTATTTTTATTTTATTATTATTATTATTATTATTATTATTATTATTATTATTATTATTATTATTATTATTTATTTTTTAACTTTACCTGGAGATTTTTTAGGTTTTTATTTTTAAAGAATTATTTTTCCTATTTTTTCAATTTCAATTGTCTTGTATTTTTTATTTTTTATCTTCTTTTATCTTTTTCTTATTTTTGGATTTTATTTTTCATTTTCTAAAATTATATTTCTATTTTTTAATGGAATTTTTATTTTCTATTTATATTATTTTTAAATTTTGGATTTTAATTTTTTATAATTTTTTGATTTTTTTTTTTCATTCTTTCTAGATTGTTTTTTTGGGGTATTTTTTAAGTTTATTTTATTTTTTAAAATTTTAATTTTATAGTATAATAATAACAAAAATAACAACAAAAACCTAATAACAATTAGATAAAAGTTAAAAATTGAATTGAAAAAAGGTGAGAGGAGGGCTTTATCTTGCTCTACCTAGAGGTTGAGAGTTCTCTAGGTTGGTGATGTTTTTCCCTTCCCTATTTTTGGAACATAATTTTGAATGATATTAATTTGTAATTTTCTAAAATGAAAGAGAAATTTTTTAGGGTTAAAAAAAGTCAAACTCAAGAATTTTAATTTTTTAAAATAAAAAAGAAAAATCTTTAGAACTAAAATGTTGCATATCATCCTTGATCTTTCTGCTCATCTATATTCTAGGCCATTAAAAAGGGCTAGAAATTAGTACAAGAAAGTGAAATTTTGCTAAAAAGAAAACAAAATGCAAGAAAAGTGATAGATATGAGAAAGAGAGAAAAAATGAAGAAGCTTTATGTCTAGTTTCAAGAGCGGCTCCTAGTCAATCCATGACGGTATGTGTCATATTCACTTTGCCTCACTCTAGACAATGAAACAAAAAGAGAAAATACCAAAAAAAAGTGAGAAAATACCCAAAAAAAAATAAAGAAAGAGGGAAACAATATATATATATATATATACACAAACACACACACATACATGGAGAGAGAGAATGAAATGAGAGGAGTTTCTCGAAAGAATTATGGTTCCATACCAATTAATAATCGAGTTTCTCGAAAGATCAATCCCGATTAAAAACCCTTATATCTTTTTTTTTTTTTTTTTTTTTTTATTACATAGGAATTCCAGCCATGAACAAGCCCTTTAGACCCCTTGGTACGGCACCAAACCTACGGATCAGCGTCCTTCGCCCCCAGGTCTCGTTGATCAAGGTAAAGTCTGGATGCGGACACGACTTCTATGCATCAGTTGGACGTTCGGCCAACCCGACCTTCGGAACACATCTCCATTACCATTTACGGTCTCCGCAGGCTCATAGAGCAAACTCTCACCATTCACGGTCCCCACTGGCTCACAGAATAAACTCTCTTCATCCACAGGTACTGTTGATTCTGTGAGTATATTTTCTTGGAATTGAACCTCCGATACTCCGTCTTACTTGCTAATGCCTTTCCACCGTGCCATGCTGTGGGGGTGAACCCCCCCCCCCCCCCTATTTCTTCCTAAATCACTCAATGAGAAAGGACTGAGATTAAAATAGAGGAATACAAGTCCAGAGAGACACCATAGGGGAGAGAAAAGTGAGAAAATGAGAGTTACATATTGCATACAAATGATCCCAAACAAAATAAAAAAGGCAACCTTGAGGGCTTAGAGTTGTATTAGACAAATTGGATGTCAATAGTTACCTCAATAGGCTTCTACTATTACTTCTAATTTAATGAGGGCAATAAATAAAGAGTCAATGATTATAAAAATAAGAATTCTAATTCAATTTTGAATCCTAATGTAGATGTACTATAGTTAAAATCTCAAATTGAATTATCTAAGTGTCAATTTTTATTTTTTTCAAAATTAGAAGAAAAAACCATAATTAACAATTGATTGTTATTTTTTATGGAATTAAAATTATGGATGCTGGTAATTTTTTTCACGCGTAATCATAGTTCAAACAATGTATAAGCTTGAGATAATAATTTAAAAACTACTTTTTAGTAAATATTGATTAAATTCATATTTCATTGAAAATTTTAGAAAATTAAAAAATAAAAAAAATTATTGTGACAATTTATTTCATAACTTTTTTTTTCTTCTTTTAGTCAAATGCAAAATCTCCTCTCTCAAAATTTACATAATCAAAATAACCAAACATCATTGTAATAACCCCAAAAAGGGATATAGAAGATTAGTGGAGTGATTCCAAAAATAATAATAATAATAATTAATTAATTAATTAATCAAATTTAAAAAAAAGAAAAAAAAAGAAAAAAAAAAGAAAAAATACTTAAAATTTATTTTTATTTTTATTAATAAAATATATTATTAATATTAATTAAATATATTATTATTATTATTATTCTCCTGAAGCTAGAAGCTTGAGGAGATTCATTTTTTTTTTTTTCTTTCTTTTGGTTTTCTTTCTTCTTTTTCTTCTTTTCTTCTTCTTCTTTTTTCCTGTTGCGTGTAGACACACACACACACACACACACACACTCTCTCTCTCTCTCTCTCCTTAGTTACGTGGCAGATTTCTGCCCGATCGAAAATCGGAAGATACCGCTAGATTCCATTCTCCGCTGTCGTCATTTCTACTAGAGCGGATTGATGGTAGGAGCGGCGTAGGCGTATCTCCTAGTGTAAGCCAAATTTCTTTTTTTCTTTAATTTCTTACAAATTATAAGTCCAATCGACGAACGGACACCACCACGAGAATCTAGGAATGATTCTCTACAAGTCTAGTGAGACAGAATTCTCATGGGGTCGTCGTGGGCAAAACCCCAAATTTTGGGTACAGGGGTTACTAAGGGGCTTACTTTTAATTAATTAGTATTAATTTAGAAATGCTAAAATATTGAGCATCTGGGGTTGAAGTAGGATTTCTGAAATTTAGGATCCGGGTGAGCGCCGCGGGTGTAATTTTGAGATCCGCAGACAAAATTCAGAAAATTAAGTGGAGGTGTTAAATAATAGTTTAAATGATAATTTGGGGTATATGGAGCTTAGGGAAGGTTATTTGAGTATTGTTTTGGGGAAAATGAGTTAATTAATCTAAAAAAAATGTGAATTTCAGGATTTGAGTTTCGGGTGCTAAGGGCATAGAATTTGGGTCCTAATGAGACTCTCAGTAAGTCAGGTAAAAGGAATAAATTTTAACAATATTTTTAGAATTACTGTTTAAATTAATATGTGAAAATGTGCTTATGATATTTTATCTGAAAATTATTACGATATAAATATTAGATAAATTGTGTGACATTTGAGTGATTTTAAATTGTGTATTTTGGAATGTGAAAATAATATGTTATGAATATTAGATGAAAACTGTGTGGCACATGACATGTATTGAAAAATGTGAAATATAACGATGAGTATTTTTTGAAAAAATATTGAAATGATAATGATTGATGTGATTAGTGAAAAATAATGAAATGTGGTATTTATTTGTGAGTGAAAATTATTTGTATGAGAAATGAGTTTATACAAATTACTGGTATGAGTATTTTGGGAAAATGTGAAAGTACGTGGAATATGATATATATTATTACGAGATGATGAAATGTGCACAGAAAATGATGAGAATATTTATGTTGAATTGAATTGTGATATACTGAAATATGATTGATAAAATGCCAATACCGCATAATGATTGCAGGTATGTGGTAGTAAACCCTGATGGATGGTTATGATATTGAGTACGGTACCGTTGCTAGTGGTGTTAGTGCAACCACACGGACTCTTAGAGCGTGTGGCGTGATAGTCAACTGTGCCATTTTGTAGGGTTGTTGGACCCCCTGAGTCCGGATCAGGGTTATAGGCCGACCAGTCGTACTACAGACGCGTTTTGTGATATGATATTTTGATCTAATCGAGTCGGCCAACCGCCGTTAGATCCAGCCTTTGGGTCGCACAACCTTGACCATGGGGGCAAGCATGACGTGACTAGAAAGATCCTTAGGGTGGCCATGAGTTACAGACGCGATGTTGGTATTTGATACCGAGTATACTCATGAGCTGGAAAGTAAAATGGAAACGGAAAGTGAAAGAATGATAAAATTGACTAAAATGAGAAATGAAAGAAAGAATGGAAATTGAGAAATAAAGAATGTTAAATATGAGAAATGAACTATGTGAGTTAATGACATAAATAATCGAGGCGAAGTGAAACTCTCCGCCTGAGGGCTTACTAAGTAAGGTGAGTGCCCTAATAGGTACAAGATGTGGTCATACCCGACTGCATAACGTGTTAGGGCAGAGGGAAGCTACCTGTATGGGCGGGTAATCTTCCCTATTCTCAGGAACTTCGCGGTAAATATGTGTTAGAAATTATTGAATTTAAGAAATGGTTTTAAAACTTATAAAACCTTGTTTTGTATATCTATATGATTATGAGAATGTGTATATCAGTGTATTTTCTGAGATGAAAGGATGGTTTGAAAAGTAAAGTGTATTATAACTGAACTCATATGGTCACACATTGTAAATAATTTATTCCTTCTTATTGAGATGTGTCTCACCCAAATTATCTAAATTTTTCACTCAATAGGGATAGATTGGGTGATAGAGCTCCGTGATCATAGGGAGCTGGGACCCTGACACACACAGGGTGAGTTTTTGATGGACTAGGGAGGTGTGATTCCCTAGGGTTGTATTGTTTTTGGGTATGAAATAGTATTATGTAAATAGGTATATTAGTACTATGGATATTGTATTTTGGATAATATGAATATACTGTCTTCCGCTGTTAGGTTTTATAAATAAAATAACTTTTTTGACCTGGTACCTAGTGCGGGTCGGGTCGTATGAATGGTAGTAGGATTGTTGACATAGCCGATTTATGGATGTTGTCGATGAGTGATTATTTATTATTAAGAAAAAAAATTGGTACAAAAATCGGGGCATTACAATCATTCTATGGATGGAAGCGTAAAATACCACTAGCCCACGATAAAAAAAACAATAAAAATACCATTTTAGAGATTAGCAGTATCTAAATATAGGTTGAAATTATTATCACAAATTTTATAACACATTGATCTTAGAATATATAATTTACACACATACCCGAACAATATTAATCAAGAAAAAATTGGTTTGAATTAGTATTTTTTTTTTTCAACATATTCCAAAACCTCCCTCAAAATCATAGAAATAAAAAAAATTAAAATATAGAAAAATAAGTATTTTGACACACTAGTATTTTATTTTTTTATAATCTGGGGACTCTAGCCACCATCGCGCCACTTTGAACATTATGATATGATACCAAATCTCGGGGGATGAAAGCCATCCGCCCATTGACGCACCCTTGGTATTCACCAAGATAAACTCTCAAGGGTGAATTGAACTCGTGACCTTGGGATTACCAAAGTGACAAGTCGCCCTTACCACTTGACACACTAGTATTAGCTGACTCGAAGCATACACACTTTTTTTTTCGTTGCTTAATTGCATCTCTTTTTAAAACATCTCAAAGCTCACTATTGTATAAACGCAATGTCATTTTAGACAAATAACAATATGTTGGTTTATTTAATAACTTATGTGTGACCTAAATTATACTTGTTCACGTACTTAAAAGCTCACATAAGACCCTCTTGTGTTTGTCAGCATCAAAACGAAGATTAGACTCAAAAAGCCAACAGTTTAGTATTAGTTCTGGAATGGAAAAGTGGTGGAAACCTCTAAAAGGTGATCTTGTGACCCGATTGAAACCCTCAAAACAAAAAAATTTGAGCCTTATGATCCTTTCTTCTTTAACCTACAACCATAGCCTACATTACATGTAACAACCCGAATTTTAAAATGAAATTTAAATAATAAGGAAAGGGAAATGGAAATCGAAAACAGAAGGAGGTCGACGACATTGCATTTCAGAAAGGAAAAACAAAAAGGGGGAGTTTTAGGGCTTCGTCGACAAATCCTATGTATTCGTCGACGAACACAGGGGCTCGTCGATGAGAAAATACCGAGAGGGGGGTCCGAGGCAGCCTGAATTTCGTCGACGAATACAAGAACTCATGGACGAAATTTGTGAAGGACTCGTCGATGAAGGTCGGGCTCGTCGACGAAATCCTGTTTTATAAGAGTGAAAAATTCAGGACAAATATCATATTTTTAAGAAAACTCTCTCTCTCTCTCTCTCTCTCTCTCTCTCTCTCTCTCTATGGTTCTCTCTCCCTTCTCTCTACATTTTCGGCCACACTAGTCGTTAGATCGACGATCCGAAGCTACCACAACGATCCTGGCAGGGTTCTCCACAAGTCTGCCGGGGTGGATCGTTAAGGAAGTGAAGTTGGATTCCATCCCAAATCCAGGGTAAACCTTTTTACTCAATTTTTGGATTTGTGATAGTTGAGAAAAGTGTTTTATATGTTAAAATACTGAAGTTTAATACTGGGGGTTTTCGTTTCCAAAAGTGTTGGTTGGAAATGTTGGGAATCATCCCTAAGTTGAGGGGAGGCTTTTAAGCCGAATTTGACTTAATGGCAGTTATAAGAAATGTTATACACGTTAAAATACTAGAGTTTAGTTCTGTGAGTTTTCACTTTCAGGGTGTTGATTTAGGAACCCTACGGGGGCGCGGAAGATTTTCTTAGGGGCTATTCAAGAATCAGGTAAGGGGATAAACTAAGTTAGTTCTTTTTGTAATATGTATGTATATATTTATGACACTCGTTTTCAGGAAAAATACATATGTTTATGTATATGTTTTATACTTGAGAAAACCCTATTGAAAATAATGATATGTTGTATACATGGAAAACTGGTTTAGTGTGGCATGAGTAATAATGATTGTGACATACTGTTGTTTTGGGAATGTGGTGATATGGTTATTATGATGGGAAAACCGGCTTATGGGCCGAGATTTTTATGATGAGATTTTGCGTGATTTGCCGGCGTACGGGTCGTGCGATGTGATGTGAGTTGCCGACGTACGGGCCGTGCTATGTGATGAGATTTTCTGACGTACGGGCCGTGCGATGTGATGTGATTTGCCGGCGTACGGGCCAAACTATGTGATGTGATGTGCCAGCGTACGGGTTGTGCTATGTGTAGCTGGTGTACGGGCCGAGCTACGATATAATGTGTAATACCGGCGTACGGGCCGATGATTTTCATGATACACTTCTATATGTAAAATGATACGATTAATATGAAAATGAAAGATATGATATATCTCTATATCACAATTTCAGTATATGTATATGATATCAGAACCTGGTTGGCTTGGTTTAGACTAGCACTTGCATGGTACCGTTGCTATGTGTCCATGGTCCTCGTGATCATGATATCTGTGTTAATGCCGCTATACGGAGTGGTGTGAGATTGGATGGTCGATGTGGTTATGTTTGACGAGTGTGCTGTTATTGCCCCTGGTGAACGGACCAGTCTGGGTAGACCCATCGGACCTACAGACTAGACTGACTTGACAGTAGTCAGCCAACCATTCTCAGGTCCCGCCTTCGGGCCACACAACCCAGTCATGTGGGGGTAATACATGACAACAGCCAGCTAACCTACTGGGATTATTTTATGTTATTATTATTATGATATGAGATGAGAAATGTTTATGAAAATGCAGTATGTTCTGCCATGTTTTGATATGCATGTGTTTTCCTAGATTTGATAAACAGTACTGAATATGATATGTATGGTATATGTTGTAACGACCCGGCCCTTTACACGGACTCAGGTGTCACTCACATACATCAAATACCTATACCTGTTCAAGATATGGAAACAACCCGCCCTAAACAGGGATATACGGGTGTAAATGATACATAATCATGATGTAAATGTCGCGGAAAAACATAAACATCCATTGGGATTACTACTAGCCTTATACCAGAGTTCACTAATACATCCATAATTTACATACATTCGGACTTAGAGTAATCGTCATATTACAACCCTCCAAAAAGGACTTTCATCAAGTTTAGTACAAAATTTAGATGCTTACGTAAGCTAACCAAAATAACCAACCTAGTCCCTTTATCTACTGGGACCGACGCACGGACGGACCTGAAAACAAAGGTTGTAAGATAGGGTGAGACACCTCTCAGTAAGGAAGAAGGAGTTACAACAGTGTGTGACTGCATACATGCATATTTTCGTTCAACATCTGGAATATAAATCAAATATTTTCAATACAGTAATGCATCAGGTATATCATCATTCATAGTACAAAATTGCCACATTTGTCTTTCGACCATTTAATGATTTATCAGATGACCAACAACAAAATATCCCTATAACCAGTTTTACCCGTGGCTCGGGTTGTGCACTAGTACTCGTCCAATGCCCTGTTCGTGCAGACACTGCCGAGTACCTACATACGATCCGACTGCCTCCATTGGCCCAATATCAGCCAATGGTTTCACCCTGCTAGCCAACCATCTTGGTACCCACATCGTTTAGTACGTGTGGTTGCACGTGTACATCTAGCTACGATATCGTGCCGTATCATATAACAGTAGTTTATTTCAACTCTGCAAAGAAAGTATTTTTCAACCCTCCCGGGACTCTCAAGCTGTGGTTCCGTGTATCATAAATTCAATTTATACAAATATGATTTTATCTCCCATAATCTATATCAATAGTATAGAAATAATTCCAGCGGGTTCAAATCGGCGTCTTTGCACCTAGTTTACCCCTCTTTGTTTACTGATGCGGCTCGGTGTATCACCAGCCTCTGATTATCACATTGTCAGTATAACAAATTGAAATTTCATTCCCATATTCTATATCAGTAGTATAGAAAATACATTCATTTTCATTTCAACATATATCACACAAGTTTAATACAAAAACTCGCTAAATGATAGAAATTCTATATACATAGTTTAACTAAATAAATAAAGGAATCGAGCCTCTCCTACTATAGTATAAACACAAATAACGATGTTTGTAAAATTTGGAGATCATACGTCGAAATCTTCGTTTTTACCAAAAACCATAAAATCGTCAAATCGGCATTTCTACGCGGTAGAATTTCAAAAATAAGCATTTAAATCATACATAATAACATAAACTAGTTTTTTAGCGGTTTAGTTTTCCAAAATAGCTGTTGTAATCAAGTTCCCCTAACCTTATATTCGAAATGAAACTTCGTACGAAAACGGTCCAAAACGACAACTCGAGATCCTGAAAACCTAAAACCACAGAACATAACCTTAGTATGTTTTCTACTGCTATCCAAATATCCAATCAAAATTAGGATCAGATTCCTACCTCAATTCTTGGGAAAACCCGAAACTCTCTGAAACGACGATCCGATCTACTAAAAGTGTAGAGTTTCCTCTTCTAATCCACGCAGTACCCTTCGTTTTTGGAAACGGATGATGAACGGCGAAGGATCTTAGAGAGAGAGAGAGAGAGAGAGAGAAAGAGAGAGAGAATGAGAGAATGAGAGAGGATAAGAGAATTTATAGAATAAATCCTTGAGAGAGAGAAAATGAGAGAGAGAGAGAGATAGAGAGGAGAGAGAGAGAGAGAGAGAGAGAGAGGAGAGAGAGAGAGAGAAGAGAGAATGAGAGAGGATGAGAGAATTTATAGAATAAATCCTTACTTAGCCATTAAGTAATCTAAATAAATATCTCCTCCAAGATTATTTATTATAAATATCTAAAAATATCTCTTTTCAAAAATATCTCTCACAAAATATCCTTTTTTTTTTTTCTTTTTTTTTCGGGGTCGGGTTACTACAATCTCCTCTCCTTATACGAATTTTCGTCCCCGAAATTCACCAACTGATACCCCACATACTCTACTTACGTCGGAGACCTACAGTTTTTTTTGAAGAGTAGGCAGCCACCCTCAAAGCAGCTCCGGTGCGAAGTTATTATCATACCCTCGCTTATGGCGGAGGAATACCGTGATACATGTGTGCTTGGAAGATTACACATACAACACCTCTCCCGAAGGACCATACCACCTATACTACTATACATAATTACGTACAACCCTACCCCCCCCCCAACCCCACCCACCCGTCCGAAAATAACTGCGGGTATCGGCGTATTTCGGACTCTAACTCCCATGGAAAAACTTCCTCCACTGTATGGTGTACGCCATACATTAAATTCACTAGTGGTATTCCCTAGTCCGTAACTGCTGAATTTCCGATCTAATATCAGTACTGGTACCTCCTCATATGAGAAGTCTCACTGATCTTAGAGGTTCGTAACTCAGTACATGCGATGGGATCTGTATGTACTCCTCAGTACAGGACAGGGAAATGCATCATGGAACTTGGGATAACGCCGGAGGTAAAGTACTCGATAAGCAAACCGACCATCCTGTCAGGATTTCAAAAGGCCCGACATTAACGAGGACTGAGCTTTCCCCTTCTTCTTGGAATCTCATCCAACCCCTTTCATGGAGTGATTTCTCAAGAATACCCATATCTACTTAAAATTCCCAACTATCGCCGACGAGTATCAGATTAACTCTTTTGTAGACTGAGCTGTTTAATTCTTCCTTGATCCAATGCACAACCTTTGTAGAGGTCTGCTGAATCAGTTCTGGAACCTAGTATCTTGCGCCACCTACCCTGATCCTAGTATTAACGGGAGATTGACCAACGAGACCGTACAAAGCCTTCATAAGGTGTCATCTCTATGCTCGCTGGTAACTGTTGTTATATGCCCAATTCAACAAGCGGTAGAATCGTATCAACTATTACCAAAATCTTTAGTATACAAGCCCGCCAAATAATATTTCTAACGTTTGAATTAGTTTCTACGACTGTCAATCCGTTATGGGTGAAAAGACGCCTAGTGAACATCAATGCGGATCCCAAGGCATCCTGTAAACTTTTCCAGAACCGGAGATGAAAACGCGGATCTCGATCTGACAACAATCGTATAGGAACACCATGGGCGTTACCAATAATGACACATAAAGTTCTGCCAGTTATTCAGAGAGTAGTTGACTCGATTGGAGAAGGGTGCGTCTTCGTCAACCGATCTACTAAACCCATATGGCATTCTGCCCATGCATTGCCGCAGGTAAACCGTCACATAATCCATTGAGACATGTTCCCACTTCCCACTCAGGGAGTCGAGTTGGTTTAAGTGGTCCTGTCCGACTTCTGTGTTTCTGCTTTAATAAATCTGCTGACATGTCAGGCACTGTTCTACAATCGGGCGATCTCTCTTGTTCATATAGACACCAGAAGAGTCCCTCAAATCCCGGTACATTTTCGTACTACCAGGATGTATAGTTAGACGAACGGTGGCCTCCCTAGAATACCCGTTTGAATATCACGCA